>NC_044031.1:229019866-229326991 GCF_901765095.1 Microcaecilia unicolor | reverse complement strand
CAGTAATCAATCCTAATAATCAAGAGAGCCAGTAAAAATTATTGAAATTAGTCATGATCAAAGTAGAAGCAGATAGAGCATAGTTGCCTCAAGATACAGAATCCTGTTCTACATAGAGAGAAAATCTGAGGAACAAAAAATAATTTAGAGTTTAGAATAACACCCAAGTATTGAAAGTGATCTACCGGAACAAAGGAGGTACCAAAAAAATGAGAGAGGTGAGATTGGACATGTATAGGGTCCAGAAAGCCAATACACTTCTGGAGTGGAGGAGTAGCTGAGTGGTTAGGGCAGTGGACTTTGATCCTGGGGAAGTGGGTTCAATTCCCACTGCAGCTCCTTGTGACTCTGGGCAAGTCACTTAACCCTCCATTGCCTCAGGTACAAATAAGTATCTATATATACTAAGCAAACCACTTTGAATGTAGGTGCAAAAACCATGGAAAGGCAGTATATCAAGTCCCATTCCTTTTCACTTTTGTCACAATTCAAGACAATATGATGGAGCAAGATGTCATCCATATAAAAGTGAAATGAGATGCCGGATTCCTGGATAAAAAATGCTAACAGACTTAGGAATAAATTAAATAACATAGGAGAAAGAATCGGAAGAGGTTTTGGATTGGATTTATTGGAAGTAGTGACAACCGGAAAAGACATATCAGACAAAAAGGACTGAAACCAGTTCAACACTGTACCAGCTAACCCAAGGAATGAAGTTGAGATAGGCGAAAATGATTGACCAGGTCAAAGGCAGCTGAAAGCTCTAAAGAAACCACAAGAGTGATTAGGCCTAAGAATTGCTCAACAACTCAGATTATTCTTTTAAAGGAAATATGGCATCAAGGTAGTTTATGCTGCCTTCAACCAGAGCAGATTACTGTAACACTTTCCAACTAGCCTCCCAAAAAATATTTAAAAGTGTGTTGCCAATGAATAATGCAGCAGATCAAATAACTGTTGATTCTAATGTTTGGAAGATGATTTTTCCTCTTCTAGAATCTTTATATTGACAACCAATTGGAATTTGGATATGGTTCAAGATTCTTTGCCTAATGTCTAAGGCCTTAACAGGAAATCATAATAGAAAAATCCTAAACTGAAGAAAACTTAGAACAAAAATATAAAACCATAGGTATGAGAAGGAGACAGAGGACAAGGGCGTAACTGGTGAGCTTAATCAACATAAATGGGAATTGATGGATAATTACATGCTGGGGATGTGATTTTCTTTTGCTGTTTACACCTCACAATATTGTTGGATTCTGTTTTTCTGTTTTTGCTAAAATGTAATTTAAAACTTTTTTGAACTTAAGAGATCAGTACTATAACGCCAAACCTCAATATTATCATTCACTCATCCAAATCACTTTAAAATTTATTTGAGGACCATCATACTTGAAGCAATCTTCCAAATTTCAAACCATACTTCTCAGATATAATTATCAGTCCATACCATTATATGTGATTTGCAACATTTGTTCTTTGTGTAAATAATATCAATTAAAAGGAAATGAGGCATGATATCAAGCAGATTAATTAGGATGGTATTTACCTGGATGAACCCTACAGTCATTGAAAGGAGCCCTCCACCAAAGGAGGTAAATCTGGAAGAAATTATCCAGTGTGCTTGTAAATTTGTGCCTCTGTGTCTATGAAATTGCCTTCCATTAGAGGCAATAACTACCATAGACTACACATATTTCAGAAAGCTAATTAAGACTATTTAATACAGGGAGATGGTCAATAGCTGTAATTTAAGTGATAATCTATAAGGCAATTTAATTGACTTATATTAAAGTCTGTTGCTTATATTTGGATTTTAATTAGGTATGAAGTGCTCTGGCAATAATGGATGGAGCTTGTAGGATTTCCATTATGTCTTATTCTGGAAGAAGCTTTTAACAGTAACACAGTAAATGACAGCAGATTAAGACCAGCATGATCCATTCAGTCTGCCCAGTAAAGTGGGCAGGGTTAAAAGTGTCGCTCAGTGCAGGTCCCCTTCTCCCCCATACCTTTGTTTAGGGTTGTAACTGTGCAGATCCCTCTCCACCCCCACCCCATGCCTGTTATGGAATACAAAAGGTCATTTAACTTTTGCTTGAGTGTAAATGCTCTGCACTTGGATTCCATCCTCTTCCAGTTAGGAATCCTCTGTGTCCATCCAACACAATTCTGTATTTCATCTTTTTGTTGCGTTTGTGAGTCCCTGTGCCGAGCGGAGCACAGATGAGAGAGACTCGAACTTGGGCTCTGCTAGGCAGCCAAGCAACCCCAAAACTTCACCTGCGGTGACCGCCATTCCCCGGGGGTTGAGCCCCCCAGGTGCGGGCGGCTGGACGGCAGGACTTCAGTAGGCCGGGAGAAAAGGGTGCAGAGGAAATGGCCAGAAGTAAGCGAGCGAGGTTCCCAGGCACAGGCAGAAGTCAGAGGCAGGCCGTAGGCCGAGGGTAATCCGGGTCGGAGCAAGGGTCAGAGGCAGGCAGCAGGTAGAGAGAAATCTGGGTCTGAGCAAGGGTCAGAGGCAGGCAGCAGGCAGAGAGTAATTTGGGTCCAAGCTAGGGTCAGAGGCAGGCAGCAGGCAGAGAGTAATTTGGGTCCGAGCAAGGGTCAGAGGCAGGCAGCAGGCAGAGAGTAATCCAGGTCCGAGCAAGGGTCAGAGACAGGCAGCAGGCAGAGTAATCCGGGTCTGAGCAAGGGTCAGAGGCAGGCAGCAGGTAGAGAGTAATCCGGGTCCGAGCAAGGGTCAGAGGCAGGAGCAAGTGATACAGCAAAGAACGGAGAGAGTGAAACGCCTACCTTAGTAGAAGCCGAAGCGACGAGGCAGGGGGGTAGCGCCCTGAAGTAGAGCAGATCATTGCAGCTGAGAGAGATCAGCTGGGAAGGAGCGCTGCCATAGGCTGGAAGGCCGAGGGGGGAGGAGTGCAGGAGTCTGCCTGCTGGGGAGACCAATCCCCGCAGAGCAGGGAGGCGGACCCAAGGACCCAAATGGTCCCCGGAGTACCTTCGGTGGTGCATCGGATGTCAGGAGAGTGGATGTCCCCACTCCGCTGGAGGACCCGGCCGCACCGGTGGAAAGCGCTTCGGCGTAAAGACGGCGGGGCGTCCTCGTTCTGCCAGAGGCCTTGCCAACCCGGAGGTAAGGGACATGACCGGAGGCCTCGCCGTCCCGGAGGTAAGGGACATGACACTTTTTGTGTGTGTGCGTCCACTACCTCTACCAGGAGGCCATTTAGGCAGCCACCACTCCATGAAAACTTTTTTCCTGCTGTTGTTTTTAAGTATACTTCCCTGCGGCTTCATTTCATAACCTCTTGTTCTATATCTTCCCCTTCTTTGATAAAGGTGTGTTTATTCATTTATTTATTTAGATTTATTTTCATTAATACCTTTCCAGATTGTAAACAGCTACATCATATCTCCCCTCTCCCTCCTCTCCTCTATGGTAAAGATATTCAATTTTTCAACTCTCCAGTCATATGTCTTTTCATGCATTTTGGTTGCTGTCCTCTGGGCTACTTCCAGTCTCTTGATATTCTTAGTAATAAAGCTTCCAAACCTGAAGACGGTACTTCAAAGGAAGCTTCACCAAAGACTTGTACAGGGATATCATTACCTCATCGACCTTTCTGCTGGTTATGCCTTTCTATGCAGCCAAGCATCCTTCTGGTTTAGTGTCTGCTTTATTAGATTGTTTTGCTACCCCTGATATCCTCAGATTCTTTCACCCCAAGATAGAAACATAAAAAATGAAGGGAGAACAAGACCATATGGCCTACGCAGTCTGCCCATCTATGCCATCTACTATTCCTTCCTCTCTCTTAGAGATCCTATATTCTTGTCCTATGCTTTCTTGAATTCAGATACAGTTTTCATCTCTACCACATCCCCAAGGAGGCTGTCCCACAAATTCACTACCTTTTCCATGAAGAAGTATTTCCTCAGATTACTTCTGAGTCTATCCCCTTTCACTTTCATCCTATGCCCCCTCATTCCAGTTTCCTTTCAATTGGAAGATACTTGCCTCCTGTGCATTTTTTTTGCCACAGAGGTATTTAAAAGTCGCTATCATATATCTTCTTTCTTCCAAAGAATGCATATAGAGATCTTTAAGTCTGTCCCCATATGCTTTATGAAAGAGAGTACTGACCATTTAGTAGCCACCCTCTAGACTGCCTCCATCCTATTTATATATTTTTGAAGGTGCAGTCTCTAGAATTGTACACAATATTGTACATGAAGTATCACCGAAGTCATACAGGGGCAATTTTTACCTTCTTTTTCTTACTGCCATTCTTCTCTCTATGTACCCAAGCAGACTTCTAACTTTTTTGCTTTCACCTTTTCTACCTGTTTGGTCACCTTAAGATCATCACCTACAATCACACTGAAGGCCCACTCCTATTTCATGCACAAAAATTCTTCACCCTCCTAAACTGTAATGTCCCCTCGGGTTTTTGCAGGCCAAATGCATGACACTGCATTTTTTTAGCATAAAATCTTACCTTACAAATTCTGGACCATTCTTCAGGCTTTGCTAGGTTTATTCCTCATGCTATACACACCATCATGGGTGCCTTCCCTACTGCAGATTTTGGTATCATCCACAAATAGGCAAACCTTTCCAGACAGCTCTTCTGTAATATCGCTTACAAAAATGTTAAAAAGAACCGGACCAAGAACCGAATCATGTGACGTACCACTGGTAACATCCCTTTCTTCAGAGTGAGCTCCATTTACCGCTGCCTTCTGTCACTTTCACTCAACCAGTTCCTAACTCAGTTAGTCACTTTAGGGCCCATACTGAGGACATTCAGTTTACTTGTCATCTATGTGGAACTGTATCAAAGGCTTTGCTAAAATGTAAATACACCACATCTAGCGCTCTCCCTTGATCCAAACCTCTGGTCACCCAGTCAAAAAAATTAATCAGATTTGTCTGACAAGACTGCCTCTAGTGAAACTATGCTGCTTCAGGTCCTACAATCCATTAGATTCTAGAAGCATCTTTCTTCTTTGTTTTAAAAGCTTTTTCATTAATTTGCTTACCACAGAAGTCGGACTTACCTGGCCTATATCACCCTTCTCTAGTCCTACGGGACCACTCTTGACTCTAGAGAAGCATTGAAAAGGAGCCTCCAGAACTTCTTCACATTCCTTCAGTATCCTCGGATGTATGCCATCTGGCCCCATTGCTTTGTCCACCTTTAGTTTAGCTAGCTCCTCATGAACACAGTTCTCTGAAAATCGTTTAGGATCTACCACAACTCCATTCCTATTTGTGTTTGCCTTCTGTGATCCTGTTTCTGACCCTTCAGCTGTGAACACAGAACAAAAATATTTGCTTAAGCAATTCTGCCTTATCTTTATCAGCTTCTACATATTCTTCCCCTTCACCTTTGAGTCTCACAATGCCAGTTTTGCACTTCCTCCTATTACTAAGATATCTAAATTTGTCTCTCCCACCCCCTATTTTACTGTATTGGTTATTTTTTCTTACATTTGCATTTTTGCTTTCCTGACTACTTTACCAGCTTCTCTTAGCTTTTTCAGATATTGTCACCTATTTTTCTCTTTCTGCATTCTCTTGTAGTTTATGAAGGCTAACCTCTTTTTCTTTATGTTTTTAGCTACTACTTTTGAGAACCAAAGTGGCCCCGTCTTAACAAAGTTAGTTTTTTTTGAAGTCTAGAACCTTTACTTTTGCATGAACCCTCTCCACACCTATTTTAATATTAAGCCACACCATTCAGCATTCAGTGATCCCTGGATATCAGATGATCACCCACTATAACATCAGAAACACTTTCCTCATTTGTGCACATTAAGTCCAGTATGGCCCATCCTGCATAGGTTCCATTCAGAGATATAGCTGGGGGGTGGGGGTGCAAAGGGAGCAGTCACTCCCTCAAGTGGATTTTGAATAAAATAGTGCCTATGTGGATTGGGCCTGCAGCCTTATACCGGTGCCTATTCTACAAAAGGTCTACTCCCCTTGACACAAAACCTGGCTATGCTTCTGGTTCCATTACCAACTGCTGGAACAGTTCTCCTTGTAGAGAATTCAGGATCTCCCTACTTCTAGAGGACCCTACAATAGGAGTACCCCAAAATCACCTATTAGTGGAGTCACGTGATGCTGTGAGTGGCACCAGGAATATTACTGGTGAGCTGCTTGGGGAAACCCCCTCTCCCATCCACTTTAATCTGCACCCCTAGGGCACTGAATTGGAAATGGACTATAAAATTTCTTACCTGCAGTTGTATGGACAGGTATCCGACCCGAGCAGCAGGCCAGATGGCTTCAAAATTGGGACCATAATCGTGACTAGGCTGTGGAGGAGAAAATGGCGGACTCACTGGCCTCCCAATCACTGGGTTTGGTGGAGCTAATTCCAGACCTGACAGAGGCGGTTGTGAAAACACTGGATCTGTGCTTTAAGAAGCTTTCCGATCAACTTATGGGGATTATGCAACTCACCTCAGAACTGACCCGCTGGACCAGAGAGGTGGAATGCCATGTGTAAGAGGTTGAGGACATCTTAAAGACTCTCACCACAGATTTAGCATGGCTGGAGGAGCTGACACAGACCCAAAGGCAGAAAATTGACAATCTGAAAAATAGGACCTGCAGGGACAACTTACAGTTTGTGGGTTTCCCTGAATCTGTTCTGGAGTCCTCCCTAAGCGCGACCCTAGAGACTTGGCTTATGGCTCAATTCCCCCATGTGGGGGGCGGTGATCCCATTCACTTGGATAGAGCCCATCGGATGGGCCTGGCCTGCACAGAAGATACTCAGCCTTGAATTGTATTGGTGAAGTTCCATCACTATGCGCAAAAGGCGCAGGACCTCTGGCTCTACAAATGCTGCAGATATGAGAACCAGTTTTGATGGCAAGCCTGTCTGGATTTTTCAAGACTACTGTACTGTCTTATGAGCTAAACAGTGAGCCTTCACTTTGGTGTGCACAAGGCTGGTGGAGAAGAGGCTGTTTGTGCTCCACTACCCTGCTACTTTGAAAATCCAACATGACAATAAATGGCAGTCCTATACCACACTGGAAGGGACACAGGGATGACTTGACATTTTGGACTCTACCTTTCCATTGCTATATTAATGAGACTGGGCTCATTCTGACCTGTGAATCTGTTGGAGTTCCTGAGTACCTGCAGGGGAGAGGGGGGCTATGATCCCTGAGCATTCATTTGCTATCTTTATTATTATTATGTTGCATTGTGTTTCTTGTGGGGTGTTCAGATTGTTTTGTACCAATAGGGGGAGGGGGGACCCCTGTTAGCATCTGAGGTGACTAACAGGCCTTCCTTAATTTGTGTGGATGTGACATGTTTTTTGGGCATGGGAAAGGAAAGTGAGGAGAGGGTGGGGGAGTTAGAGGGTGGTTGGGATGGGGGGGTGTTGGTTGTCATTTGGATATTAAGATACTGTATACTACTCAACAAACATATGTAGAGAGATCAAAAGAAATGACACATAGATTTAGGGATCAAAGATATCCAGAAAGGTGTATTAAGAGCTGCTATAAATGTGCAACACAGATGGAAAGGCAGGAACTACTACAAGTGAAAAGTAAAAAAGTAAGGATAGAATTATGTGTCCTTTAGTATTTACACATTTAGCAAATGATCAGGTAAAAATTTCAGAAAAAACATTGACATCTCATTGAAAGTTTTCTACTGATAGCATATAAGAGAGAGAGAGAGAAATCTTAAGGATATCCTGGTTCTCTCAACATTTCCATACAAAGATAGCACTGTAAGGAATCTATCTACCATGTGGACATTTCAAATGTAGATTCTGCTTAGTGTGCTGTGTAAATTTGGAACTAAAAGAACTTATACACCCCATTTCTGGTGACAAATTTGTTTTGAGACAATTTTCTAATTGTGAAACCACTGGAGTTGTGTATTCTGCTCTTTGCCCCTGTAATTTGATTTATGTGGTTAAGCCTAAGCGAGGATTTAATACCAGGATTATTGAGCATCAATGTGCACTGAAAAGAAGAATTAAGGAGAAGCCGCTTGTTGAACATTCTTTAGCAGCAAACCATGTTTTTGAAGAGTTTAGATTTTTTGTGCAATCTTGCCCCAATCCCTCATGGAGAGGTGGAGATATGGATAAACTATTTCTGAGGATGGAACAGAAACTCATTTTCAAGTTCCAGACTGTGAACCCAAGTGATCAGAATCAAGAGATGGACTAGTCTGGCCATATTTGAGGGATGTGTGGTGAGTGTATGCTTTTTAGTTCCATCTTGATATATGTTTTGATATTAGTTTTATTCTGTTATGATATCAGTTTCATTTTACTATGTGTTTTCATAATAATTTTTGTATTTATATATGGCTACTTGGTACCAGTGATTATAATTATGCTTTCATATTCGATTTTGCAATGATATATAATAATAATCTTTATTAGCTGATAGCCCATTTATCTCTATGTATTTTTATAATTATTTTTATACAAATATTTATAATGTTTTAAAGCTTTATTATGGATTAAGCATGATTTTTACCTGTACTCTGATCCAAATACACATGTTATGCAGCGAGACAGCCTAAGAGAGGTCCGGTTGTGCTTGCTGATGTCACTTCTGGGTGGTGACATCATTGAAATGCATATGGTGAAATGCATTGCTCCCACAGCATTTTACAGCTTTTATTACCTGATTAAAGTGCTTTTAAGTGATTTTCAACAGCGTTTATAATTGGCAGAGGGACATTTATCTTTTAATTTCAATGCGATTTAATGTACAATATTTAATACTATGTTTTTTGTAGCACTGAGCATATTTCACAAATTTTTATCATATCTCTTGTCTTTTTAAGATGTGAACATTTTTTTATTGTACCATTGTGTTTTAAGATCTGTTTTGTAAAAGAAGGATTTTTTTTTTTTTTGTATTTAAATTGAGAAAGAGGTAACAATGGTGGACTCACCACTGGACTTTGTGTTGCTTCTCTGGGAGTGAAGGTAGGACTGTTGCCAGATTCCTTTTGCTTCCTGTGTTTTGGACTAAAGAGGACTGCAGTGTATCTATGGAGTATTGGGCTTTCCACTGATTTGTTTTATTTGTTCTAGTTGGTTTTACCTCTAAGGTGATATGCTGTGAAACCACCTTCAGGATATGTATCTGATTTTGTGCCTGCATATACTTGTATTTTGTACATATATATTGCTTTTTTATTATTATTATACAGTTTACTTTTTTTCATGGATTGTTGATTTGTTTTAATTACTTTTATTAACATATATTTATTTTTATTGGTAGTTTGATCTTGAAGCCCCTGACGCAGCCCTGGCAAGGGCGAAACAAGATCTTGTCATGCTTTTATTTTATGATTTATATATATGACTGGTGAAATAAATTGTTTTTGAACTTTACCCTTGTGATCTGCTCCTTTTTTGCTCTGTTCTGGATGTTGCGTATCGCCTGCCTATTTGTTTTCTTGGACCATTTATTGCTGTCAGTTCCAGGAGGTTGATGTGCTGGCAGGCTTTGGGGGAGGGGCATGCACCACCTATCTGAATTTGGAGGAGGTGGGCTCCTCAGCCACTCTAGGAGGCATCGATTATTACTGGTAGTTGGTGATGAGGCTGATGGAAAGGTCTGCCAGTGAGGAGGTATGCTTGGTTGGTGCACCACACGATAGCTTTGGTTGTTGGTGCATTGATGGGGATTCTGCATGATAATGGTTGCCTGCGTTGATCCCCATGCTTGTGTAGGTGCAACTGGAGACGGTGCCTATGGAGGTTTGTGAGTAGGATCACATAGACTGTGGCTGCAAGATGTCCCAGAAAGCATGCTGAGATGGAGTGTGCCAAGGTGACAATTAAGTCTGCTTTTGCAGCTGGGAGGAAGGCCTTGGCTGTCATAATGTTGATGACAGCTCCAATGATCTCCAAGTGTTTGGAGGGACTTCCTTTGGTTGTTGAGGAACCCCAGGCTCTGCTGTCCAGCAGACCTCTGTCCCCCCGACCCCCCCCCCCAACACAAGGGCAGGGGGACTGGAGGTTCGGTGGATCTCCAGCCCTCTAACTCCCCTGTACACCCAAAACAAAATCCCTGCTGGCCCAAGTAGGCTACCAAACCTGGTCCCCACCTGGTTGTCTAGTGTTCTCCACCTACCCCTGTACCTTGGTGTAGGAGGAAGGAGCAGTACTCCCTTCTCTTCCAGTGCCACTTACAAAATGGTGGTGCCTGCCCAGTGCATCCTGAGGTGCACTAGGTGGGGCTTTCCTACCATATAAGGGATTTTCTTCTTTTATGTGGTAGGGAAACCCGCATTTATTTCTGATCATCTGGGCCTAGGAGAGACATTTTCCATCCATGGTGCCAAAGGATGATGTCACCTATATGTGGTTGACTCATCCTGCTTGTCCATGGAGAACTATGAGATACTAGTAAAAAAGGCCCGTTTCTGACGCAAATGAAACAGGCACTAGCAAGGTTTTCCTCGGCTCCCCTGCAGCCACCCATGTCCAGCAACCCTCCTATCCTCCTGCAGCCACCCATGTCCAGCGAACCTCCTCTCTCCCCTGCCCCCCTCCTGCCACCCATGTCCAGCGACCCCCTGCCCCCCTGCAGCCACCCATGTCCAGCGAGCCTCCTCTCTCCCATGCCCCCCCCCTCCAGCCACCCATGTCCAGCGACCCTCCTCTGGAAATGGATCAGCTGTGAGGCATGTTTTTTTCCCCCCCAGGTTCTGAAGTTGACATCATAATGGCTACAGTGATGTCAGCCTGATCTACAGAGCCTAGCAGACTAACTTGGAATGAGCCACGGTCCCAGGCAGCAAGTCAGAACGTTGGAGGTGAGAATTATTATATAGGATATGTGCATACAGTGGAGACAGTATATGCAAATTTATCTCATGCATAGAAACTTGGTATGTCCCAAAGACTGCTATAAAGGAAAATAGATACATACTTTCCTTTATAGAATAGGCTCCAAATAAGCACCTTTTGGTCCCTGTATATGTAGGCACCCAATCTTGAAATTGCCCTCCACTTGCACTGTCTTGCTTCCCAGAGGTAGAGAGGGGAAG
This sequence comes from Microcaecilia unicolor, assembly GCF_901765095.1. Taxonomy (NCBI): domain Eukaryota; kingdom Metazoa; phylum Chordata; class Amphibia; order Gymnophiona; family Siphonopidae; genus Microcaecilia; species Microcaecilia unicolor. The sequence goes on along the minus strand of NC_044031.1, from coordinate 229,315,917 downwards.
CAAAGGTTTAAAGACAGATAACAAAATATCAGAACAGTTTTCTTCTTTTTTTCTTTAAACACAGAATCACGAATTTAATTGAAAAGTTTATTTCATACCAGTCTTGATGATAAGCTAGCAAAGAGTTTAAAAGATAACAGTAAAGTAAAATCAAATGTAGATTTAAACACAAGTTTTCTGTTTAAATAACTCACTGAGCAAAGCTTAACATAAATAATGCTAGTTATCAACCATTAACTATTCACCTTTATTCTTCTCCAGAAAACCTGAAAACTCCACTTTATTGTGCACTAATCAGATAAGCACATTTTAAAGCATTTTACAACTTTTTCTAGCACTTCTGTTCTTCACATTTTACAAGTGTTGATTCTATAATTTGATCTTTTCTCTTTCAAACTGCTTCTGCCAAAATCTTCAAGTATGCTCTCTTTTTTTTATGTCCCTGCAAATGCCATTGTTCTCTGCAATTGTTCTTTGCTGTCTTTTCCCCATACTTTTATGTCACTTTCTTACCTTATTCTTTCTCTTTAATGGTATTGCAATCTTTTTATGTGTTTCTGGTTAGAAAATATATTTATACTTAAATTTCCATCAGCTTTGCACATCATGTCCTAAGTCTAGTAGCATAAGAAGTTGAAAAGAGGTGCCCCAAGCAAACTTTTGTGTGAGGAATTCTTATGGGGGGGGGGGGGGGGGGACTCCCTCTCCTGCTCTCCTCCACCCTACCAGCCTCACCTTGTCTTGGTTCAGATCAGCTTGCCTTGCCTTTAGGCTTGAGGAAGCAGAGAGCAGCAGGCATTATTTACTTTTTTTTTTTTTAAAGTCACCTGATGCCTGCTGTAGGAATTCTCCTCCTAAGTACTTCAGCCTTGCCCCCTCCTGCCACTGCCTGGCAGAAGTCTTTAGACAATAGTGGCAGCTTTTGCCAACTCATCTGAAGCCCTCTCTCACATGGCCCTGATTCTGGTCTTCACCCTGTGCCATAGTTGACAGTGTGGCACAGGGTAACGACTGTGTATTGTTTCAGAGTTCATATTCTCTGGATGGCAGTTAACTTGGTTCCTCTCTGTCTCTTGCCTGTACTGCTCATGAGATCCAACACATTGGATAGAAGCGGGAGCAAAACAATAACACCTCCTCTTCTGTTCCTATAACCTTGACTCACTGACTAACACCATAGGACCCACTGACCTTCCGAGCTTGAAACAAACTGTCCCTCCATCACTGCAGGACCAAGCCTGGTGCATCAGGAGAAACAATTTAAAAAAGCAGGCTTCTCTGCTGTACTACAGTTGTTGGCCATCAGTATAGACTTTTCATGAATGCACCCCAATTATAAAAATTGCCCCCTTAAGCAGCAATCCTATAAGTAAGTGCCCCTTTTAGGTGTCCTGATGCCGTGTTGAGAAAGCCTATTCTATAAAGACATCTGAGTACCCAGATCCCATTACAGAATACTAGTGTAACCTGGCACTGGTGCATTTAAAATCTAGGAGCCTAATAATTAGTTGGCAACGATCAACACTTTGCTGATCGCCGCTGATGTTAAACCCATAAATTCAATGATGGGCCATGTCCAGGCACTGGCATTGACTTCTGGGTTTGCAGAGCCAACGAACACATAGCTGGTTAAGTGCAATGTTCAGCACTTAACTGGCTCTGGGGCACTGCATAAGGATAGGACTGACTTTTATATAGTCCAATTTATGCTATTAACTTGACCTGGTTAAGTGCTGTATTTCGGCACTTAACCAATCAAGTGTCGACTGCACCCCCGGAACGCCCCCCGAAATAACCAGTTTGCAGTTCGGTTTTAACTGATTATTTTCAGCAGCGCTAACCGGCTAAGTGCTGTTGAAAATTAGTGGTTATCCCTAAACAGGTGATTTAACAAGCCAGGAGCCATTTCTAGCTGGTTAAATTGCTTTGAATATCGACCCTAGGTGCCCACAGTTACACCAGCCAGAAACCTGCCATAATTGTTGATGCCTAAAGGCAGCAAGAGAGCCTGTAACTTACAGTACTCTATGTGGCAACCTCCTCATGTTCCACCCATGTGAATGCCCCCTTGCAGTTAAACACGCTGCCCCTCATTCTATATAATGCATGATAGGTTTGGAGCCGATTTGGACATAAATTGTATGCTAAAATGGCAGTTACGCACCACAACAGGGCTAAACCACAGGTACGCATCTAAGTGCACTAAACACTATTGTATAACTTGTCACCTAAGCATTCTAATACATAACTGCAAGGGGAAAGACATAGGGAGGCTTTGGGCGTATCTCCAAGAAACATGTGCAACTCATAGAATGTTAACCCAACAAACACAGTGAGGAAATGGAGCTACTCTATGGAGCCAACAGCCTTTTATTATGATCCAGAATCTGATGAAAAAATCCCAATATCCACCGGTATTCAAACAATACACAAATCGAGCCGGGGAAACAAAGTCAGACTATAACTTTTTATACAGAGTACACAGTGTGTAGAAAATATAAGCATATAATGAATGTTATAGAATATGGCCTAGAGCACCTAAATCTACGCACTGGGATTTACACCACATTTTCATTGGTGTAAATGGATGCTCGTAGATTTAGGCGCTGAAATATCAACTAAGCGTATTCTAGAATTGGCGCCTAAATCTAGGCACCGATTATAGAATATTTATTTATTTTTATTTTATTTGTTACATTTGTATCCCACATTTTCCCACCTATTTGTAGGCTCAATGTGGCTTACATAGTACCGGAGAGGCCTTTGCAGACTCCAGTGTAAACAAATACAAAGTGATATTGTGGTAAGATAAAGTTCATGTGGCACAGCCACATTAGAGAATCGTTAGTTTTGTTGTGTTGCAGAGATCAGGCATTTATGTTGGATTGGTAGGATATGCCTTTTTGAACAGGTTAGTTTTTAGTTTTTTTCCGGAAGTTTAGGTGGTCATACGTAGTTTTCAAGGCTTTTGGTAATGTGTTCCACAGTTGTGTGCTTATGAAGGAGAAACTGGATGCGTAAGTTGATTTGTATTTGAGTCCTTTGCAGCTTGGGTAGTGTAGATTTAAGTACATTCATGTTGATTCAGATGTGTTTCTAGTTGTAGTGTCGATCAGGTCTGTCATGTATCCCGGGGCTTCACCATAGATAATTTTGTGAACCAGGGTGCAGATTTTGAAAGCAATGTGTTCTTTGATTGGGACCCAGTGTAGTTTTTCGCGGAGGGGTTTTGTGCTTTCAAATCACGGTTTTACAAAGATAAGTCTAGCTGCCATGTTTTGAGCGGTCTGAAGTTTCTTTAATGTTTGTTCTTTACATCCCGCATAAATTCCATTGCAGTAGTCTAAATGGCTTAGCACCATTGATTGTATCAGGTTGCAAAATGTTTCCCTCGGGAAGAATTGTTTCACACGTTTGAGTTTCCACATTGAGTGGAACATTTTCTTTGTTGTGGATGTCACTTGGCTCTCTAGTATTAGGTTGCGGTCTAATGTAACTCCGAGGATTTTCAGGCTGTCTGAGATAGGGAGGGTGTAATCTAGGGTGTTGATAATTGTGGGGTTATCCGCGTTGTTTTGGGATGAGAGGATGAGACAGTGTGTTTTTTCTTTGTTGAGTTTTAGTTGAAATGCATTTGCCCATGAGTCCATGATGTTCAAGCTGATCTTGATTTTGTTAGTGATTTCTGACAGTTTGGATTTGTATGGAATGTATATTGTGATGTCATCTGCATAGATAAAAGGGTTAAGGCCTTGGTTGGATAAGGACTTGGCTAGTGGGGTCATCATTAGGTTGAAGAGGATCGATGATAACGGTGAATATGCTTCGTCAGCGCCGATATTTTAGGCGCCATATATAGAATCTCCCCCTTTGTGCCTAATTTTGTCTGTGAGCACTTTCGCCTGCCAAAGGCTGGTGTAAATGCTGACGCCCAACTGATGGCAGTTAGGTGCACAAATCCAGGTATTCTATAACATTGCACCTAATTTCTGGGAATGCCTCTTACTCTCATGCCCCTGCCATGACCATGTGCTCTTGGAGTTGCACAGCATAACATTTAGGCATGCCTATTATAGAACAGGGCATAGAGCAGATCCCCATGCCACTCTTAGTTACTGCCATTTAAGAGCTTGCCAAGAATTAATTGTTACCATCTAAGGGGTCCTTTAACAAAGCGGTGGTAAGCCCAACACAGGCTTACCACTCGCTAAAAGGGAAGTAGTTCCCACCCCCAGCATGCGTCATATCCGGCGTTACAAGAATATTTTTTATTTTTGTAGCGCCAGTGTGTACCCAGTGGTAATCGAGCAGTGCTCTCCCCAAAATGGCCATGCAGCAAGTGTTTCACTTGCCACACGGCCATTTCCTGAAAAAAACCAAAGACCTGCCTTTTACCCGCTGTAGTAAAAGGGGGCCTCAACTTGCATGAAAAACACACACCAATGCCAGTGCAGGCCCCCTTTTGCCACAGCTTTGTAAAAGGGGCCCTAATTGACTAATTGATTTATGTAGGGATCTGTCAAATCTGAGCAACCATAAAGAATCAAGGGGTAGCACACAAATTTGGGACACCTTTTAGTGCCCCTTCATAGACTGTGGCTTATTTGTACCCTCACTGACTAGCACCTAGGGCAGAGATTTTGAAACTTTTTTGACTCATGGCACACTTACATGGTGCTAAAATTGTCAAGGCACACCACCACAAATGGTACACCATTTTCCTTTCTCCCCCCCCCCCCCCCCCACACACACATGGTCCAGCATTTTACCTTCTCTTCTTCCCCCTCAAATAGTCCAGCACTTACCTTCTCTTCCCCCCTCCTCCATCCTCACAAATAGTCCAGTATCTCTCCCTCCTGTTTCCTCTCCAGCCAGCGAACAGGCATCTTCTCTTGTCTCTCTTGACCCCTTCTCTGCCCCATGCACCTTTTAAAAATTTTCTCATCTCCAGCGGTTGGAGGCAGCAAGCAGCGATTCATACAGCCTGGCATGCCAATCCCAGAGCCTTCTCTCTGACGTAACTTCCTAAGTATGTAGAAGCAGGAAGTTACATGAGAGATAAGGCTCCAGGGTTGGCGCAAGCAGGCTGTATGAATTGCTGCTCATTGGCACCAACCGCTAGAGACAAGGAAACTTTTAAAGGATATACTCTGTTCCGGCACAAAATTAGCTGGCCTATAAATGACCCTCAACTCCTGCGGCACACCTACAGCCCAGCTGAGGCACACCAATGTGATATGGCACACTGGTTGAAAAACACTGACCTAGGGTATTGCTGCCATTTACACATGTAAATGGACACATACCTACGTCAAAGTGCTGCCATTCTGTACATTTTCATGCACAAGTACTACTAGTACTTATCATTTCTGTAGTACTACTAGCCATATGTGGTACTGTGTACATTTTCCCCCGGATTCTATATAGCATGACTGAAATTGCGCATGCAAATCTGGTCATATGCTGGATTTGTGTGCACAATTTAATTACTTGACAAGCTGATCAGCGCCAATAATTGCCACTTTCCAAGCAATTATTGATTCTAATTGGCATTAATTAGAATTTATGCAAACAACTTGCTAAGTGTATTCTATAAAGTGGTTCGCATAAATTCTAATGTTGCCAAAAAGGGGGTGTGGCCATGGGCATGGAATATAGCTGTTCCACGTTTAAGTCACCAGTATTTACACAATTTTACTTGGCGTAAATGGTTGCGCCTAGAGTTAGGTGCAGGCATGGCTGCTAGGTGTATTCTATAACCCACTAGGCATATTCGATAAACTGCACCTAAATCTAGGCACGGTTTGCAGAATATGCCTAGGCAGAAATATTTTCGGTGCCATATATAGAATCTAGTCCTATATGCAGGTAGTTTCTCTGTCCCTAGTGGGCTCACAGTCAAAGGGTTTTTTTTTCTTGTACTTGGTGTAATGGAGGGTTAAGTGACTTGTCCAGGGTCACAAAAAGCTGCAGTGGGAATTTATTTATTTATTTGTTACATTTGTACCCCGCACTTTCCCACTCATAGCAGGTTCAATGCGGCTTACATAGTAGTAAGATTAAAAAAGTATAATGGAGAGAATACAGTCTAAGCTTAACAGAATAAAGGAGATGTGTAGATAGGTAACATTAGAAGAGAGAAGGGTATAAGAGGTAGGAGGAGGAGCTAGATTGAGATAATCAGGTGATAGGGTTGGGTAAACATAGGGAAAAATTGGAGGAGGTGTGGTCTGAGACATTGACATTGTCACAGGGTCAGGTGAAGAATAGGTGGGTACATAAAGTTAGGTCGTGGCGTTTGGATAAGCTTCCTTGAATAGATGGGTTTTCAGCGATTTTCTGAAGGGTAGGTAGTCTTTGATAGAGCGAATGGGTCTGGGTAGGGCATTCCAGAGTTGATTACCTTTGAAGGAGAAGTTGGAGTCATAAGAGGATTTGTACTTGAGTCCTTTGCAGTTGGGGTAGTGCAAGTTGAGATAATTTCGAGAGGATTTCGAAGTGTTTCTGGTGGGTTGGTCGATCAATTTGATACTGTAGCTCGGGGATTCTCCATGGATGATCCTGTGAGTCATCCTGTGAGTTTATTGAACCCAATTCTCCAGGATCTCAGCCCACTGAACTAACCATTAGGCTACTACTCTGCAATTGGCATGTATATGCAGGTACACAGTTATAGACTTGCTGTTTTAATGTATCCAATAACATTATTTTGTAGGCAATACCACTAATAGTCTTGCTGTTATAAAAACATGAAACATTTTGTTTGAATGCAATAAAACATTGAATTTAAAATATGTTAATGTCTTACAGCCCAGAAACAAGTTTCTATGAGTGTGTATCACAGTGAAGTTCATGAATTTTGATTGGTGTTCCGTTATCATTGCCTATATGGTAATGTGTTTTATTATTTGCATATGTATGCACATCAGAAAGGAATATATTAAACATATGTGACCTTTTTTTTTCTATTTGCAATTTTGTTTTCTGGATAGTGACAAAGGGAAAAGTAATAATAAGACAAAAATCAGTCACCTGGCATAATGATCAAACTTCTGCATCCACAAATACTCTGAATGTACACAATTTGTTATGCCAGGCTTTTGAGGCTGTTGGTAGACACAGGAGCTAGTTCTGTGGGTGCCAGGGGTGCTAAGAACCCCAATATTGAGCATAATCATAGCAGTCAACTTTTCACAATTATTAGGGGTGCTGAGCCCAATGGAAATAACCCCTCCATGGATACAAACAAAGAATTCTTTCAATATTGGGGGTGCTCAAGCACCCACAGAGCCGGCTCCTACTCATTCATTGGTCAAAGGAAGAGTAATTCTAATTGTATTTGGCATCTCCAATCATTTTTAAATGTTTGGTGGCTATATTTATATCTAAATTTCTCATTGATAACATCTAATTAGGCTAACATAAGTCTATCATAAATACATAACAGTTATGAACTTCATAGTTATGGACATCTTAGTACCCAGAGTTTGACAGTGAGATTTGTTTTCCTTCAATATCTCTCTATATAAAACGCACCTCCAACGTTCTAATGAAACCTCAAGTTTCCCAACATTCTAAATGTGTCATGGTGTAGATCGCTTTTGCACCATGAGTGTCAGCCCCACCCTCGCGTCACAACGTGATGACGTAGAGGGCAGAGCACTTACACTCGACGACTCAAAACGCCCACCCGTACCCATGCGACAGAACGTGACGTCACATGCTAAGCGAACGTGAAAGACCTGCAAGAAAGTGAGCGAGGGAGCGAGCACACAAAGTGAACATGAAAGACCTGCAAGAAAGTGAGCGAGGGAGAGAGCCAGCCTGAACGTGACAGCTTAAATGTCAGAGGGAGGGAGGGAGGCAAGCAGGCAGGCTGCTTGAATGTCAGAGGACACCCACCCGTTCCCATGCGACAAAAAGTGACGTCACACGTAACGCGAACGTGAAAGACCTGCAGGAAAGTGAGCGAGGGAGTGAGCACGGAACGCGAACGTGAAAGACCTGAAAGTGAGCGAGGGAGCGAGCCAGCCTGAACGTGATAAGAAGGGAGCGACACAACCTAAACGTGAGAGGGAGAGAGGGAGGGAGGGAGACAGGCAGGCAAGCAGGCAGCCAGCTTGAACGTCGGAGGGAGGGAGGGAGGAAAACAGCCAGCCTGAACGTGGGAGGGAGGGAGCCAGCCAGCTAGCCAGCTACCTTGATCATGGCAGTGGGAGGGAGGGAGCCAGCTTGAACAAGACAGTGGGAGGGAGGGCCACGACTCTGAAAGGCGGAGGGAGGGGGACTCATGACCCTGAAGCAGGGACGGGGAGGGGGAGGGGAGGAAAAAGGAAAGGGGGAGGGGAGGGAAGACAGGGGGGAGAAGGAAGGAGGGCAGGAGATGGAGGGGGGGGGGGCTCCTGCCACACACACACACACACACACACACACACACACTCAGCCTCACTCTATGTCAAATACACACACTCACACATTCACTCTGTCTCTCTCTCACACACAGTCACTCACACACACACTCTCTCAAACATACACACTACGATGAAAACCTTGCTAGCGCCCGTTTCATTGGTCTCAGAAACGGGCCTTTGTTACTAGTCTAATATAATAATTTGCTCCTCCAACATTCCAATGTGTCTCACTGGGATCGTAACTGTTGGAATAATGTATTGTGTGTTACATGCATTGTCTGTCAGCAATGTTTTTTTTCTCTGTGATTACTCTGTGACCTCTGATGTGAATTACCTAGAGAGGTCACACCTATGCAACTTCCTGTGGGGGTTAGGCACAGCACATGGAGCTCATGATCTCTCCTAAGCTGAGGATCTATGGTGTGAGCATCCATTACCATCTAAGCACATGGAAAGAGCTGATAATCCAAATGTATAGTATTATGTATATATAAGCCTGTCTGAATATAATCTAACTACAAACTGTGAGTAAACAGATGTTTTGTTACTTCAACTTTAAAGTGACTCAGCAGTGAATTATTCTGGGGTGTATGTGAGAGAGATGAAGAAAAGAAATTAACATTTCTAAAGCTGAAGCTGTGTTTATAAAATCTGCTAATTATTTACTACAAATAATCCAACAAAAGGGTTATGGGCCCAGCCCAGGAATTGAAAAAGGAAAAAGAGAAATATTACCAGGCAGTGAAAAAGCCAAATTTTTTCTCTTAAGTTTTAAAAGAAAGATTCAGTCTGTCTCTCTCTCCCCCCACACACTAAACAGCAGACAGAAGGCTAAAATGGCTGAGGGAGGAAATTCACCATTTTTCCACTCTCTCAAGGTGCCTAAATTAACTGAAAATAATTATCAGCGATGGGAGCTAAGATTCAAATGTCTCCTTCAAGCAAAGAAATTAAGTATATGTTTAGACCAAAACAGAACAGCTGAAAATATGGCTGAATGGGACAATGCAAACTATTATGTGAAGTGCATGTTTTTTGAAGCTCTCTCAGAGAAACAAGCCATATTGGTGGAGGCAAAAGATACAGCAAAGGAAATTTTGGATAAACTGAGAACTATGTATGCAACTACATATGCAAAACAGCAACCAATTTGGTTGGCAGAGTTGAATGAAACCAAATTAAGGGATAAAAGTAAGTGTAATGATCACATTATGCATCTTATGTCTTCATTTCAAAAGTTAGAACTTTCTGGAATTCCCATGTGTGATGCATTGAAAAGAGCATTTCTTTTTACCTCACTATCAAAGAAGTTTGATGTTTTTAGGTCTGTAAATGAAACCATTGAAGGGCAATCTTTTGAACAGGCAGCATCAAAACTGAGGCAGGAATGCATAATTAATGATTCTGAGGAGATGTGTTCTCAAAGACAGTCAGAGAGAAATGAAACAAATTTCTTGGCAAAGAATAGAGGAAGGCGGAGCTATGGGAAAACTCCACCCAAGGGCAAGCTGATTTGCTATTCATGTGGAAAGGAGGGACATGTATCTAAATGGTGTAAGGAAACACAAAACACCCCCTCTAGCTCACCTAAGCCAATGGAACAAAAGAATTTTCCAAGCAGGACATGTACAAAAGAGAATGATAAACATAAGAGCTTTCTAATGGCAGAAAAATCTTTGACTATGGTAAATAATAATTCAAATGAAAGTACTTGGATTTTGGATTCGGGGAGCACATGCCATTTAACCAATTGTAAGGATTTCTTTCAGGAAATGTGTCCAGAAGAAGGTATTCTTAATACTGCAAACGCAGGGACTGCTAAGATCCAAGCAAAAGGCATTGGGTTCTTAAAATGCAAAGTGTCTAATGAAGTTAAAGAAATTCCTGTAAGTGATGTCTTGTATATTCCCCAAGCAGTTTGCAATATGCTTAGTGTATCTACATTAGATAAGAAGGGATTTGTGATTCATTTTGAAAACAGTAAGTGCACAATCTCTAAAAATGATGAAGTGTATGCTGAAGCTTTTATGCATAATGATGTTTATAAACTGAGCATTTCAGGTGAAGCCTCACATCTGGCGCAAGTAAGGAAGAATGATGGTAAATGTAGTCTGGAAATCTGGCACCGCCGCCTGGGACATCGTGATTTTAAGGTGATCCAGGATCTTTACAGTAAGCAACTTGCCACCGGCATTCAGATAAGTGCAGATACTGGTAAAATGGAGAAATGCATAGACTGTGTTACTCAAAAAGGTGTGAGACCCTCATTTCCTGCATACACAGGAAATAGGAGTAATAAAGTACTGGACTTAATACACAGTGACTTATGTGGACCGTTTAATATCCCATCATTGGGAAATAACAGATTTGTGCTAATATTCTTGGATGATTTCTCTAGATATTGTGTGGCCTATTTGCTGAAAGAAAAAAGTCAAGTCACAGACATGCTGAAGAAATACGTAGCCATGGTGAGCAATAAATTTGAAAGAAAACCAAAGGTTCTTCAGACCGACAATGGTGGTGAGTTCACTTCGCAAAGCATGCGCACATTTCTAGAACAAGAAGGCATTCAGCATATCACAACAGTAGCTTATACACCAGAGCAAAATTCTGTTGCAGAGAGAAAATTTAGGTCACTTGTGGAAATGACCAGATGTATGCTGTCAGATAGCAATCTCCCTAAAAGACTATGGGGGGAAGCCATTCTCACAGCAGTGTACCTACAAAACAGAATGCCAACTAAAGGCGCTGAGTGCACACCACATGAGACATGGCATGGTAGGAAGCCAAACCTGTCACACATAAGAACATTTGGAAGTACAGCATATGCTCATGTACCAAAGCAAAGAAGGCATAAGCTGGATTCCACAACAGAAAGGGGCATTTTAGTTGGCTATGCTCCAGGACACAAAGGATATAGAATTTTGAATCTGAAAACTGGCATTGTTGGCATAAGACATGTTACATATTTTGATGAAAACAAAAGGGTTGATAAAGGCTGGATTATCCCAGATGAGCCTTATCATCCAGAATATGAAACTAGAACCATAATAGACATGCCAGTGTATATAAATGCCATACCAAGGCAGATGTCTGAAAGCAACTCATCTGTATCTAACGAGGAACAGGCAGAGGAAGCAGACACAGAAAGGATCATTGCAGGAGACAGTACAGTTGGAGAAGGGGAATCAATTGGAGAAGGACCCTCAGATTTAGAGGATGCGGAAAGGTCAGACCAACCTGTTGTCAGACGCTCATCCAGGGAAAACAAAGGTGTTCCACCCCCAAGATTGTCTTACCTAACAAAGTCAGCAGAAGCTCAAGAGCCCTTAACATGGGATGAGATTGAGAAAATGCCAGCAGAAGAAGATGCTGAATGGCGTAAAGCTGCACAAGAAGAAATTGATGCATTGTATAAAAATAAAACTTGGATTCTTACAAAATTACCTCCTGGCAAGAAAGCTATAGGATGCAAATGGGTATTCAAGTTAAAAAGGAATGCACAAGGAAAAGTGGAAAGGTATAAAGCCAGATTAGTCGCAAAGGGATATCTTCAAAAATATGGAGAAGATTTTGATGAAGTGTTTGCACCTGTAGTGAAACACACGACAATTAGAACACTTCTGAGCATTGCAGTCTCAAAAGGCATGCAAGTCAACCACATTGATGTGAAAACAGCATTTCTTCATGGAGATATAACTGAAGACTTGTACATGGAACAACCAACAGGTTTCATAAATACAAAACAAAGACAGCTAGTGTGTAAATTAAACAAAGGTCTTTATGGATTAAAGCAAAGTGCAAAATGTTGGAATGAAAAATTGCATGAAATATTGACAAATTTAGGATTTAAGCAAGGTGAAGCAGATAAATGCTTGTACACTAGGTGCAGAAATGGACAATATGCATACATTTTAGCTTTTGTTGATGATCTGCTCATTGCAAGCGAAAGTGAGCAAGAGTACAAGGACATTGTAAAATATTTAAACCTGAATGTTGAGATAAAAGAACTTGGTAATGTGTCATACTATCTTGGTATAGAAATTGAGAAACAAAATGATGGTTCTTATCTTCTAAGCCAGAAGCAGAAAATAAATGAGCTTATTGAAAGTTTAGGTATGCAAGATGCCCAAGTTGTAAGCACTCCCATGATCACTGATTTTCTGAAGGATGAAACAGTAAGAGAACCTTTACCAGATAACATCCAATATAGATCAGCCATAGGTAAGCTTTTATATCTGACTACCACATACAGGGCTGATATAGCAAATGCAGTAGGAATTTTGAGCAGAAGGGTCAGCTCACCTACCAAATCAGATTGGACTGCAGTTAAAAGGATGGTAAGGTATTTAAAAGGTACCATTGATTGTAAATTAAAGATTTCAGCCAATAGTAATCCAAAACTAATATGTTACTGTGATTCAGATTGGGCAGGGGATCATTCTGATTATAAATCCACAAGTGGATATGTGTTTATGTATGGAAATGTACAAATTTCTTGGGGCAGTCATAAACAAAGTATTGTGAGTCTGTCTTCTACAGAAGCTGAATATGTGGCCGTATCAGAAGCATGCAGAGAACTGATGTGGATTGAAAAACTTTTGCTGGATTTTGGAATAGATGAACAGAGACCAATCCAGATAATGGAAGATAATCAGAGCTGCATCAGACTGTCACAGAATGACAAGGTTCAGTCACGCACCAAGCACATCGCAACGAAATATCACAACGTGCGAGCACTGGCAAAAGAAGGGGTCATCAGTCTAGACTATTGTCACACCAGTGAGATGACAGCTGACATCATGACCAAACCGTTACCCAGAGAACGTTTTGAGAATCTGCGAATAAAGCTTGGACTTTGTATGAATTAATAGTTGCATGACAGTTATGCATGAGAAGGGGTTTGTTGGAATAATGTATTGTGTGTTACATGCATTGTCTGTCAGCAATGTTTTTTTTCTCTGTGATTACTCTGTGACCTCTGATGTGAATTACCTAGAGAGGTCACACCTATGCAACTTCCTGTGGGGGTTAGGCACAGCACATGGAGCTCATGATCTCTCCTAAGCTGAGGATCTATGGTGTGAGCATCCATTACCATCTAAGCACATAGAAAGAGCTGATAATCCAAATGTATAGTATTATGTATATATAAGCCTGTCTGAATATAATCTAACTACAAACTGTGAGTAAACAGATGTTTTGTTACTTCAACTTTAAAGTGACTCAGCAGTGAATTATTCTGGGGTGTATGTGAGAGAGATGAAGAAAAGAAATTAACATTTCTAAAGCTGAAGCTGTGTTTATAAAATCTGCTAATTATTTACTACAAATAATCCAACAGTAACCACCTGCTGACATCACTCCTTCAACGTTCCAATGTGTGTCACTGGGATTGTAACCACCAGCTGATGTCACACCTCCAGCGTTCTCTGTCCCCCCTCCCTCCCAGTTCCAGGGTTGGGACCCTGGAACTGGGAGGGAGGGATGGAGGGACAGAGGGAGGAGGGCCTGGAACTCGGAGGGAGGTGGAGGGGGCAGGGGAGAGATGCTGCACATGGATGGATGGAGGGGCAGGGCACAGAGGACGTTGCCTGCATATGGATGAATGCAGGGGAGAGAGCATAATGCAGGGGAGGGAGGGGACCCTGAAACTCGGAGGGAGGCAGGGAGGGGACGACCCTGGAACTTGGAGGCAGGGAAGGAGGGAGGGGATGACCCTGGAACTGGGAGGGAGGGAGGGGGACAACAACCCTGGAACTGGGAGGGAGGGAGGGAGGGGGACGACCCTGGAACTCAGAGGGTGGGAGGGAGGGAGGACCCTGGAACTGGGAGGGAGGGGGGGCCCTGGCACACACTGTCATGCTCACACACACACTCTCTCTCTCACAGACACTTTAACCCAGTCTCTGTCACACACACACACTCGCACATTCACTCTCTCTCTCTCACACAGTCACTCTCACACACACTCTCTCAAACATACACACTCCGAGGAAAAACTTGCTATCGCCCGTTTCATTTGTGTCAGAAACGGGCCTTTTTTGCTAGTCTTTCATAATTACTTTGTAGGGGACCATAATGGTGATGGCTAGGTGAGGTGAGGGATGGGGCAAGCATTGACTGATAGAAGAGAGGAGGGAGATTAGTAAGGGGGAATTGACTAAAAAAAGAGACTGGGTGATAGCAGAGCATGGCGAGTGATGACAGGATGGGGTAGAGAGAGAGAGAGAGAGAATGAGATTGGGTGATGACAGGGTTGGGGGGGGGGGGGGGGGGAGAGAATGAGCTGGACTGGGTGATGACTAGGTGGGGAGGGAAGTTGCAGCTATGTATTACTGCCAGTGGCATTCAGGGACTAATTTACTAAGCATACTTTTCCTTTAGATAAGGAAGATGAAAACAGCCTTATAAATTAGGCCCTGATGGAGTTCATAATAGACCTTAGAATAATTCCTTTCCCCCCTCCTCTTTTCAGTGGAGACAATGGTGACAGGAGAAGGAGGTTGATAAAGGTCTCAGCCACTGGCTCCTATGTTTTTGGGCTGGCTCCTAAATCCAAAGAAAATTTGTCAAGGCCTGCAATATACCTACTACAGGTAAAACAGTACAATTGGGACAATTACAGATATCAATATATATAAAAGGCGAGTGTAGTACTCACTCGCAAATGCGCAGTAGAGACCTTCTCTGTCCCGCCCCCGCGTCATACGTGATGACGGGGGGCGGAACAGAGAGGGTCTATACTGCTTATTTCTGAGGGAGGGACACCGCCGTCTAACGCTCCCCCCACCCGAGTCGCCGCCGCCACCCACCTTCTACCCGGTCGGGCCCTCGCTCCACTATTGAAACAGCGAGGGTCCAGGAACGCAGCACTGAGCTCTGCTGAGCTGCCCACATCGCCCTTCCTTCTTCTCTGCCTCTGTCCCGCCCTCGACGACGTTACGTCACACGAGGGCGGGATAGGCAGAGTAGAAGAAGGAAGGCCGACGTCGGCAGCTCAGCAGAGCTCAGTGCTGCGTTCCCGGACCCTCGCTGTTTCAATAGCAGAGCGAGGGCCCGGCCGGGTGGAAGGTGGGTGGTGACGGCTCGGGGGGGGCGCGAATTTGGAGGGGGAGGGGCAGCGGCGAATTCGGCGGTGGGGGCGGGCCTTTCAACCCCCCGCTTCCTATAATAGCCCGTTTTTACGGGCTCAAAGGCTAGTCTACCCAGAAACTACGTTCAAACGAAATACCACCTCAGTCATATCCAAAACACAGGCAGATCCTCATCAAATATAGAACAAGGGATCACAAATTACAAATAGAAATATGAAGAAAAAAATTGAACTAGGATCTCCAAGAAGTCAAGCTTGCCATGCACTGCAACACTGAAGAAATAAAAACAGAAATGGGGAATCCAAGATGGCCACCGCATGCTAGTCTGCTGCAGTGCCTTTTCCTAGTTTTCCCTCTAAAACTTACCAAATAAGTAAGCAAAGAGGAAAGCAGTCTGGCCGATCATCATAGACTTTGGCTGTATCGATGTTGGGCCTGATTGATGCTTTTGTGTCCTGCCAAGGAGAGCGAAGTGTGGATCTGGAATTTAATTAATTGGGAGCATCCTTGACAAGAGGAGAAGGAGGCCACTTCCTTGAGTGCAAAGCAGGGGTGGACTGACCATTGGAACAGTAGGGCAGTGCCCGGGCACCCACAGCAGTAGGGAGCCCACTCTCCCCTAGCCAGGGCCGCCGAGAGGGGGGACAGGGGGGACAAAATTCCTCGGGCCTCCAAGGGGGGCCCGGTGCTGCAGTCCCCGATATCACCCGCCCTCAGCTCCGT
The DNA here is from genome assembly GCF_901765095.1 of Microcaecilia unicolor. Classification (NCBI taxonomy): domain Eukaryota; kingdom Metazoa; phylum Chordata; class Amphibia; order Gymnophiona; family Siphonopidae; genus Microcaecilia; species Microcaecilia unicolor. The sequence goes on along the minus strand of NC_044031.1, from coordinate 229,299,686 downwards.
TGACCATCCGCCACCGGGCTGGGCCCCCCGCATTGAAATCATCACAGCACCTCGCCTGTCACCTCGCTCTGTGACTGAAAGCGCAGCCAGCAGCGGCAGATCAGATTTGCCTCCCTTCGGGCGGGAAGGCCCGAAGGGAGGCGAATCCGATCTGCTGCTGCTGGCTGCACTTTCAGTCATGGAGCAAGGTGACAAGTGAGGTACTGTGATGATTTCAATGCAGGAGGCCTGACCCGGTGGCGGACGGAGGGGGGCAGGTGGGGACTGCGGTGTAGCGGCCTGGGGGGTGGCAGCGATGACAACCTCAGGGGCGGGGCTCCAGGGGCGGCCTTGCCCCGGGCCTGGCCCAGTCTCTCGGCGGCCATGCCCCTAGCTTTCATCTAATTTAATCACTTTTGATAGGTGATTAGGGACCCATAGCCCTTATTGCCCAATGGCCTAGAACACTGTCAGTGAGCCCCTAGTCTGAACCAACTCTGAGCCTGGATCTGAAAACTCTTCCTCCCTGCCCTGAGATTTAGTTAAGCCAATCTCCAGATTCTGAATGTGGAAATGCTTGGGAGCTTTCCAAGAGTAACGAGCCGCTGTTTGAGAAATGCAGTGCTCCTTTGGAAGCACACAATGATACCTTGGCACGGTGGAGGTTTGTGTGAGTCCTGGAGGCCTGATTTGATTTGAATTGATTTAATGACTTACAATACCGCTTAATAAAATTAAGTTTTAGAGTGGTTTACAATAAAACAGGAACAAGCACAACAAATGTTCTAACAAGTAAAACCAAACAATATAATTGCTAAACCAAAATCAATGTAAATAATCAGCTATCATCACAGTCAGAAATTGGCTTAATCCCCCTGATTCTATAAAGGTCATCGAAAATTGTGTGTGCAAATGTAGGTGCAGTCCCGATTTACGCATGCAATTTAATAGGATAACGAGCCATCCACCCATGTCCAGCAACCTTCCTCTCCCCCCTGCCCTCCCCTCCATCCACCCATGTCCAGCATTTCTTCTCTCTCCCTTCCCTCTCCTCCATCCACCCATGTCCAGCAGCCCTCCTCCCCCTGCCCTCCCCTCCATCCACCCATGTCCAGCAGCCCTCCTCTCCCCCCTGCCCTCCCTCCATCCATTCATATCCAGCAGCCCTCCTCTCCCCCTGCCCTCCCCTCCATCCACCCATGTCCAGCAGCCCTCCTCTCCCCCTGCCCTCCCCTCCATCCACCCATGTCCAGCATTTCTCCTCTCTCCCTTCCCTCTCCATCCACCCATGTCCAGCAGCCCTCCTCCCCCTGCCCTCCCCTCCATCCACCCATGTCCAGCAGCCCTCCTCTCCCCCTGCCCTCCCTCCATCCATCCATCCATATCCAGCAGCCCTCCTCTCCCCCTGCCCTCCCCTCCATCCACCCATGTCCAGCAGCCCTCCTCTCCCCCTGCCCTCCCCTCCATCCACCCATGTCCAGCATTTTTTCTCTCTCCCTTCCCTCTCCTCCATCCACCCATGTCCAGCAGCCCTCCTCCCCCTGCCCTCCCCTCCATTCACCCATGTCCAGCAGCTCTCCTCTCCCCCCTGCCCTCCCTCCATCCACCCATGTACAGCAGCCCTCCTCTCCCCTGCCCTCCCCTCCATCCACCCATGTCCAGCAACTCTCCTCTCCCCTGCCCTCCCCTCCATCCACCCATGTCCACTGACTCTCTTCTCTTCCCTGCCCCCCTCCAGCCACCCATGTCCAGCGACTCTCCTATCTCCCCAGCCCCCCCTACCCAGCGATTCTTCTCACTCCCCTGCCCCCCCTCCTCCAGCCACCCAGGTTGTCCAGTGGATTCTTCGGGGCAGGCAGGAAAGATCCCCAGTCTTTCCTGCCCGCTGCCAGTGCTGACTCTCCCGCGGTGCTACTGCATCACTCTTCAAAATGGCCACTGAAACTTACAAGGGCGGCCTCCTTCAGCAGAAGTCTCGAGAGGCCGCCACTGGAAGTCTCGGTGGCCATTTTTAAAGAGCGATGCAGTAGCGCTGCGGGAGAGTCAGTGCCGGCAGCGGGCAGGAAAGACTGGGGATCTTTCCTGCCTGCCCCGAAGAATCCACTGGATGACCTGAGTGGCTAGAGGAGGGGGGGCAAGGGAGTGAGGGGGGGCTGGAGGAGGGGGGCAGGGGAGCGAGGAGAATCACTGGGGAGGAGAGGGGGCAGGGGAGCGAGGAGAATTGCTGGGTAGGGGGGCTGGAGGGGGCTCCAGCACAGCACTGGTCCTCACAAAAAAGGTGCCGGTACGCTATACCGGCGCGTACCGGCACAAAAAAAGCACTGGATATTTGTGCAGGCCTGAAGGTGTATAGCCAAGCCTAGAATATATTGTGTAGGCAGAGCCTGTATAGTAAGGCTTGTGGCTTCTGTGACCGGTGTTCTGAAGCATTGTCTGTGTATAGAATGAACAGCTTCAGAGGTGTTAAAAAACACTCAAACTTCTTTTACAAATTGGCAGTTATGTAAAAGCAGTGTGCAAATTAAGGAAAGTTTTAATAGTAGTGACCCTGGAAAATAACTTGCATCTAAAAGGGTGTCTGCAGTGATACATCTTAGTCTGTCCTTCACTCTAAAGTGCTGAAGGGGCTGATGTTTAGCTTATAAAAATTCTTACTCTTATTCACAACACCTGTCTTCAGAGCAGGGCTTTAAAGTAAAAGAATAACACTCTATTCTACACAGTGATGCAAAATTATTCTTTTATTTCTTTATTTAGTTATTACATTTATACCCTGCTTTAACCAAAACGGGTTACAAGATTAGCATAGGAAGAAAATAAATTTAAATAAACATTGAACTATTAATATTTCCATATCTATAGAAAACACAAGAATAGGGTTTTGCTTTATTTGTTTATTAAATTTAGGGAGTAGGTGCAAGCCATAGACTGAAGAAGCTGAGTCCAAAAGAAGGAAGAGCTCCACTGCAAGCAAGGCAAAGAACTACACAAGAAATCATATAAAACAGATAAGTGAATTTGCACCAACTACAAAAAGCACATTAGGGGCAGAGGGGAAAAAAACAGAAGAGAGAGAGAGAGAGAATAGAGGGGAAAAGAGAAGTCTAAAGGGAAAATAAAGTAAGCAAAAAAACCAAACATATTACTTACCTTTGTAGACTCTGGGATCTTGGGTTTCTGGTATCCTGAAAAAGAAAAAGGTGAGCTGGTTGATGTAGTGTATCTAGATTGTCAGAAAGCTTTTCACAGAGTTCCTCATGAGGGACTTTTGAGAAAATTAAAGAGTAACGGAATAGGAAGCAGTGTTCTGTTATTTTTTATTTTTGTTACATTTGTACCCCGCGCTTTCCCACTCATGGCAGGCTCAATGCGGCAGGCAATGGAGGGTTAAGTGACTTGCCCAGAGTCAATTAGGAGCTGGTTATTGGACAGAAATCAGAGGGAAGGATTAAATGGCCATTTCTCTCAGTGGAGGAGGGTGAATAGTGGAGTGCCACAGGGATCTGTACTGTGACCGGTGCTATTTATAAATGATCTGGAAATTGGTACAGCAAGTGAGGTGATTAAATTTGAAGATGACACAAAACTATTCAAAGTTGTTAAGACACATGTGTACTGTGTGGAAACAGGAAACTGGGCTAGATGGACCATTGATCTGACCCAGTATGGCTATTCTTATGTTCTTATATTGGTAATATAGGATCGGTTCCTTTATAAGACAAAGGGGGGCCTTTAATTAAGGTGTGCTAGCGTTTTTAGCTCGTTCTAAAAATCAGCTGAAAACGCTAGTGCATCTTATTAAAAAACCCGCAAAGTAATTTAATAAAAATGTATTATTAGTAATAAGAGTAAAACAGATTAAATGATACTAGCAATTATCTGCTAGCAGGTGAAAGTCTAGGAATCTCTGTTACCAGTCGTTGGGGTACCTAGTGTGACTAAATAGAGCTAAACTGTTAGAACTCAGCTGAATTCCTTTTTAAATGCTGTTTATTTATTAGATAAATTATTGATTCCTTTTAAATACAATTAATTATTCACTAGGTACTTAATTGTACATGTTACATTCTCACTCATGCAATTTCTTAATTTGGGGGTTAACAATAAAGAAGAACTGTTAACATCTTCAAGTTCTTAAAAGCACTTTTATCCAACATTAGTTTATATTTCCTCCAATTTGTCTTGGATGTATTGGATGCGGTTAGTGTTTATACCATTTCTCTCTGGTATTCAGCACTTGCACCGAGGTAACTGCTATTGACTACATTTTAAGTAAATTGGTAGGTAATTTGCTGAAATGGAAGAGGAAGCCGGTTACAGTTCCTTTTTAGCTCCTTCTTTTTTTGTTTCTCTTTTCTGCCTCTGTCCTTTCAAATTTTACCCACTTTCTCACCTTCTAGTTCATAACCATGTCTACTTATCTATCATCTTCTTTCACCCCCTAATTTTCCCATGTCCTTCCCAGCTTCTTATTTCAGGGGTGGACTAACCATATGGGCAACCAGGCAGGGCCTGAGGGCCCAGACGCTCTGGGGGCCCAGTGCCTCTCTCGGGGCCCAGTGCCTCTCTCTCCCTCTTCCCCACACACTACAACCCCTTCCCCAGCCTACTTTGAAGGGCCCTGATGGTCTAGTGGTCTTTTTGGGGGCAGGAAAGAACCCCACTCTTTCCTGCCCACTGCTGCTAGCTACTCTGTCTTCAGAATGGCTGCCGAGACTTTCTGCAGCAGACCCAGGAGACTAAGTCATTGAGAAGGAGCGGTGGTACTAAGTAGAGCAGCAGTGGCGGGCAGGAAAGAGTGGAGTTCTTTCCTGCCCCAGACTAGGCCACTAGACCACCAGGGCTCTTCAAGGTAGGCCTGGGGAGTGGTAGTGTGCAGGGGGGGGGGCGTGCTGGAAGCAAAGGTGGGGGCAGTGGCGGGAGTCATGGGGTGGTGGTGGTCAGCATGACCTTTTCTGCCCATGGGTCCAGATCACTGTCAGTCCACCCCTGTTCCCTTCTATCCTTCATCTACTTTCTATTACCACATTTCTGCAGTCAGTACTCACTATCCGCACTCATCACCTTGACAAAACCCCTCTGGTTCCACTATTTCTAGTACCTCCCCTCCTTCTCCCTACCTCTACAATTATAGTTCAGCATCCCTTCCCCTTCTCTCTCCACCCTTGGAGCCTAATATCTGCCTGTCCCTTTCCCTCCACCTCTGTCCCATCTCTCTTCCCTCCGACCCAGCCAAAGTCTAGTATATCTCCCTCTCTCATCTCTCCCTCCCTCCCATTGTGCAGCATGTCTCCCTCCCTGCCCTCTGCACCTGGGTTCAACATCTGTACCTCTCTCTTCCTTCTCTTCCCTCTTCCCCTGTGTTCAACATTTCTCAATCTCTCTTCTCTTCTTTCCCCCCCACATGTCTGACATCTGCTTTTTATCCCCTCTCCACCTATGGTGATATTTCTCCTTGTCTCTCTCACCCCTTCCTCCTACCTTAACATGTGCGTTTCTCCACAAATGGCCCCAGTGGCTGCAGTAATTCACACAGACCATCTGCCACCCACTCCAGAGACTTCTCTGTGTCATGTCATGTCCTTGTGGAAGCAGGGAAGTTATGTCAGAAGGAGAAACACAGCAGAAAGAAGGTTCTGAAGTGGGTGGGAAATGGTCTGTGTGAATTTGATGTAGCCACTGGGGCCCTGTGTGGAGAAACACATGTGTTAAGGTAGGAGAGAGGGGGTTCAGGGATGGGGGGAGATGCCGGACCTGGGGGTTGAGAGGAAGGTGGAAGACATGTCAAACTTGGAGCGGGGGGACAGGCACTGGTCCCCCAACTGCTCTGGACCCTCAGGCAGTGCCCGGTTGTCTGAATGATCAGTCCGCCTCTGCTGCAGAGGAAAACCAGTAGAAGAGGACACAGTAGGGAAGAGGTGCTGCTAGCCAACACCCTCCCCCCCCCCCCAGCTGATTGGAGAGCAATGCATAAAGGGAGAGGTGGATAGATAAGACCTTTGTGGGTGGTAATGGATCTGTACTGCCTCTGCTTCTTTCTGCCAGCAGCTGACTTAACAGGGCAACAATCTGCTTTTGGAATTCCTGAATTAGTACATTTAATAAGGTCTCCCTAAATGTTTGGGCCAGAGGTATGTGCCTAGTTCTCCTATGTGTTAATCCTGTCCTGCTGAGGTTAGTAAACACAGGACAGGATGATGAGTGTATTGATTAGTTCTTAGATTCTAGCATGTACTTGTGTATTTGATTCAGATTTTCTATTTTTACATTAATATTTCACACATGATACAGAATGCTGTAAACTATGATTTCGTAATAATGATGTATGGCGCTGGTAGCTGAATTAGTCATGGAGAAGGCTGGAGTCTTTCTAGGTTGTGGGAAGGAGTGTTATATCAAGGGTCAACATGTTAAGATAGCAAAAGTAGAAAAAAAATAATTTTATTTTTGGTTTAGTGATTTAAATGCTTGTCCTGGGCATTTGAACGTTCAGTCTCTCTGATAGGTGTGTATTTTGCTTCTCAGGATTCCCTTTCAATTTTTGTCTACACATTTGTAATTTGTGACCCTTTTTCTTTATGGTGAGGGTCTTTCTCTGTTTTAGTGTTTTAATTATTGTGTATGGATCTACAGATCTTTGACTTGCTCTGTTTTCCCAATAAAAGGTGTTCTGGCTTTCTGGGACCAGTATAATGTTTGCAATGCGGTTGCAGGGGGCAAGGCAAGCATGGGATGGGGCTCGGATAGCCATGAATACTAGCACCATTTTTTGTCTAGAAAAAAGAAATCACTGTGGATACAGCTGCTGCTCATATGCAGAATCAGAATCCTATGAAAGCTGTATGTATCCCCTTTAGTCCTGGTCTGTGGGAAAGGGCCCAAAATAGATGATGCCCCCTTTATCACTGAGACTGATTTTCTAGGGTTAATATATGCAAAACGCTGCTATGGAAACAAAGGTGCCCTTTTACTAAGCTGTGGTAAAAGGAGGCCTGCACGATGACTAGAGCGTGGGTTTACCCACGCACTGAAGCCACTTTTAGCATGGCTATAAAGTGTCCGTATTTCCATTTTTCCTATTAATGGCCAGGTGTTAATTTCACAATTAGCACATGACCATTATCACGTGAGTCCTTACCGACATCTATTTAGTAGGTGGAAAGCGCTCATGCGCTAATTGGGTGGCATGTGGCAATATAGCTGTGCTAATTGATTAGCGCTGGGCATGCATACTCTCTGCCCCCAAATATGCTCCCAGCACTAAAAAGAACAAAGTATTTATTTTCTTTTAGCGCCAGGGAAGCATGTGCAGATTTCAGAGCTAGCGCACGATGCCTGAGCGTAACCCACGGTAGTCCATTTTGACAAGCAGGAAGCCTGTGTTAGTGCTTACCGCTGCTTAGTAAAAGGACCCCTAAGTCTTTCGCTGAATAGCTCTTTTGTTCTAAATTTTCTACTCAGGAAACACAGTTTCAGGGTTACACTGCCACCTAACTAACAACAGTAAGAAAAATTGAAATAATTCAAAAAATGTCTTCCGCCTCTCACCTTGCGACTGGGCACCTTGAACGGTGCAGGCTTTCTGCATAGAAGAGGTGCTGGTGTGGCAAACAGATCCTTTTGTCACCTATCCTTTCAGCATGATTTACTGTAGCCCTTCACACTATTATGCTTTACTTTTTCAATAAAGAGTACCAGTTCCAGAAATTATTGCCACTGTGTGATGTGCACACGGACTGAACCATAAATGGGAAACAGAGAGAGAGCTGGCATCATCTACACACCCTCTTCTCTACTCATTTCTGTGCCAGTTAATTCAAGCTTCTATTATTTTAAAATTGTTCCATAATATGTATTCGTTATTTCACACTTTCTTGTCCATTGTAATCTAGGTCATTGGGTTATTCATTCATGCAGCTGATGCAGAGTAAATTATTATGTTTTACTTCAGGGACAATCTTTTAATCAGCAATAGTTTCATAGCATTTTTTGACAGAGGATTATTATAATTTCAAGGAAGACTCGTGGTGATCTATTATGCAAATGGCCAGTTTCTAAATATGGCTACCGTAAGAATTTCAGTCATTTTTCCCTCAAATTGTTTCTTAAAGCATCTTAGGAGAAAAATTACTCTGACTGCAATTACCAGGGGACACAAAATAAAGGCTTCATTTTCTGCAGCAGCTGTCGAGACAACTCCCGTGTAAAATTATTCCTGTGGCGTAAAAAACAACAAAACCCATGAAGTTGAATCATCTGTTCTTAGCATACATCATATCAGTCCTGTTTGAACTGCTGCCAAACACCAGGCAAGTGAAGCAAATGTATGAACAACTATACATGTTGAAAGGATAGATTCGATTAATCTTCTGCAAAGGACACATTGCTTCTTTCTAAAAATCCCGTGAAAGGAAAAGGTGACTGCAATTCACTTTTGTTACTTTTTATCTATTTATTATAAATTTAACGCTTACAAATATTGATATCTACTCTTAATACTATGGTATCTTCATTCTCTCACTTTCATACATCACTAACTCACACACATCATTAAGTCCCTCACTTTTACAATTCATATAAGTGTACTTTAACATCAAGGGATTTACACGATACTGGGATTATTATAATCCCTTAAGGATACTACTCTTCAGTTTTCAGCTTTTCTTTTACATGACAGTAAAGACTTAGAAAAGTCTGGAAAATATGGTTGTTTAATGTTCTCCCAAGTCACAACTGGCGAATTGTTCTTGCCACTTTTGTTTCTAACGGTACTCTAACTCTAGTATCACGTATCTTCCTTAGATATTTTCTTCCTCTCGGATAGCTTCAGTACAATTTATTGGTCTCCATGCCTTTCTTCTATGGTAGGCCACAATCTGTAGCTCGCACCAATGTGTCTGATGTCGGTTAAACCCTACGCTTGCAATGCGTCTCACCAGATGGCTTCATCAGGGGTTTTAACTGTAGTAAAAGTAAATACAACACCTAACTATATTACCATTACATCCTCATCCTACATTTCTTTTTACACTAAATATTTATAACTTTCATGCCTCTTATTTTTTAACCAGCTGCTTGCACAGGATCGACCTCTCTCAGGGGTCCTGGAAAAATGGCGCAGCTGCTCTGAAAACACCAGCACATGCACTCTTTTAATATATCCAAGGGATGCTATATGTGGCCAATCAGAGGTACGAACTCACAACCCGGCCCACTCCACTTCCTTATTGAGCCCCGATGGTATCACTGTGTCCCATTCATAAATCATTCTTTGCTCTGTATTCATCATTCTTTGTAGTATATTACCAGCATCAGCTTTTCCAAATTGTTTCAAAACTACAAAACAGAGTTGAGAAGTAGTGTGATTGCTAGACTGCTAATGTTCTACTAACGGCGCTTCCGTTTTAAATAACCTAATGTTACTAAGATGTTGCGTTAAATGATATTTAATTTTTTTCACTGTTTGACCTATGTACCATTTGCCACATGGGCAAGTGATCCCGTATACAACCATGTCCGACTCACAATCGGTATTACTATTCAAATAGAACCTCTTGTTTGGTTGATTTGGTACATTTATCCATTTAATTTCGAAAGCATAATCGCAATATACACACCCTTTACATTTAAAATGTCCACCTTCCTTCTCCCGTGCATTAATTTTTTTGATTAAATGTTCTCCTATGTTACTACCACGGGAATATGCGACTCTGGGCTTTTCCTCGAATTCTGGAAAAATAGCTAGCATTGACCAATACTTGTTAATAATATTTCTAATCCCAAAGATTCCCTGCTCATTAGGTAAAATACATGTTATGGGACTGTGTATCTTTCTGTGCACCAATATTGTTTAACAGCCATTCTCTCTGTACATTATAAGCCCTCTTATAGGTTTTTTGAACGATTTTTTGGGGGGTAACCCTTTTGTAAAAAGCGATTCTCCATATCGTTTGCTTGTTCCATAAACATAGTTTTTTCCGAGCATAATCTCCGAATTCTTAGAAATTGCCCAACAGGGATACTATTTTTCAATGAAAGGGGATGATGGCTTTGATAATGGAGTAAAGTGTTACGATCAGTTGGCTTCCTATATCCCTGGGTGACAAATTTACCCTCCTATAACTGATATGAATATCCAAGAAACACACCTCTGTTCTGCCTCCTTGACAGGAAAAGGTAATGTTGTTATCAACTCGATTTAAATACGTAAGGAATTCTTGTAATTCTTTTTGGCTACCTTCCCATATTAATAGTACATCATCTATGTACCTCCTCCATGAGACCATAGATGAACTGAATGTGCTATTATAGATATATTTTTCTTTGAAAAGAACCTGCTGTACAATGGTCAATACTTTAAACTTGATCCTGTGTAGGTGTATTAACACTGGTGTTATATGCAAATACCTTGCTACCCCTATTACTGTTCTAGCAGCTGCATTCTGAATTACTTGCAATGCCTTGGCACTCATAGATGATAGACCGATGTACAAGGCATTGCAGTAGTCCAGATGTGTAAGAATCATACAACACAATGAAAATCATAAGCAGAAAGCATTGATTTCAATCTATATAACATATGTAAATGCTTAAATGCTATTTTAATCACATTAACCACCTGAGACCTCATAATCAATTTATTATTAAGAATCACCCCCAACAATTTCATTTATTTCTTGATTGGAACATACATCCCATCCAAGAATACCTTATCTGGCCAAACTGTCATCTCTTCTCTACCTACAATCATAACTTCTGTCCATAATGAGTCCACGCTGCTATCTGTTTCATGTAGAATATTTATTTTCTTTGTCTCAGTTCTCTCTTTAACATAAAGTGGAAGAACACTCAGTCCCTACGTGCATCAGCAAGAGAGAATCCAGGGATTAGGGTAGATAGGCTCTTTCTATTTATTTATTTATTTGTTTTTTCATATTTTTTAACCTATGATGTTTTCCCTTCACTGACCCCCTTATTTTTCCTTGTCATTTCTTTATGGTACTTGCTTATTGCCCCTTCACCACTGAAATATACAGTGACTCCTGTTTTGAGGTATACACAGCTGACATCTCTTTTTTACCATTGTTTTGAAACTTTGTTGCACATCATTTTTATTCATTCTCCTGTTTTTTTTAATTTTTGATCCAATATTTACATAATGGTATTGGCGATTTAGTTTTTTTGCTTTTGTTTTTATTTTTTGTTTCCATATTTTTTAGTTTCTGTTTCTTTCTTCTGCACGTTTCCCCTTACACATCCCTATCGTGTTGTATTTCTGTCCGTTACCTCCCTACTTAGCCTTTGCCATTGCCACTGCCACATGTATTCTTTTTCCTAATCTGTCCTTTATTATAAGCCACAAGGAATCTACACACAAATAACCTAACAACACTTTTAGATAATAATATTCTCAGAATTGCCACTTTTTAAATGTGATATTTTCCATTCTGTGCCTTTTGTTTTTTGTTTCCTGTATGTCTGTAGAGCCTGTATTTGCATTATTGGTTACTTTTTTGCTCTCTTGTATGAACAGGATCTACTTTATTCATTTAAAGTTGTATGTGATCTTGGAAACATTGCCTTCCTTTGCACAACAAACATCACAAGGTCAGCAATAATTTATTACTGTTTTTTTATTGTCTTTTATTGTTCTTTATTGTCTTTCCTCATTCTTAGTTAGTACTCTTTAGATTATGCAAACACCAATTGTATGTATTTTGTATATATCTTTTAATATAATTTTTAAGATATATCTTTCTGTTATTGTTCTTCTTTTTTATCTCTATTGTTTTACTTTTCTCACCCTTTTACTTGTTTATCTTTCAATTCACACCTTATGTTTTGAAGTTTTTTGTATTTATGATTTACATGTTTATACAAGTGTTGTATATGTTTTTGTAGATTCCTGAAGCAGGCATTTTGATGGCGAAACACAACAGCTGTGTTGAGTCGTTTGAGTTATTTCAATAAAGATCACCTTTTTGAACTAGCATCACCCTCAGTCTTTTGGAAGAGCCTATCTACCCTACGCCTTGGATTCTCTCAATTCCCTCTTTAACATATAACGCAACACCCCTCCAATTTGATCTCATCTATCACTGCGATATAATTTGTACCCTGTTAATACAGTGTCTCATTGATTGTCCTCCTACCAAGTCTCTGAGATGCATGTTATATCTACCTCATCATTTAATGCTATATACTTTAACTCTCCCATATTATTTTTTAGGCTTCTAGCATTTGAATATAGGCACTTCAAATTTTGCTTTTTGCTTGTAACTACAAGCTGCTTAGAAGTTGACGGGGGTAATGTACATCCTTTACTCTGTTCTCTCCTTAAACACACCTGGCTTTCTTTCACCATTGTTGAAACATCTCTTTTGGGATTCCCTAAATGTCCTTTTTCAATAGTATCCATCAAGGATACTCCACACTGAACCATGCACTCTTACTCTTGGGCAACTGTTGGCTCCCCCCATTTTAGTTTAAAAGCTGCTCTTTCTCCTTTTTAAAAGTTAGCACCAGCATACTGGTTCAATGCCAGTTAAGGTGGAGTCCATCCATTCGGAACAGGCTCCCCCTTTCCCAGAATGTTTCCCAGTTCCTAACAAATCTAAATTACTCATCCCTGCACCATTGTCTCAACCACGCATTGAGACTTTGGAGCTCTGCCTGTGTCTTGGGTCCTGCACGTGGAACAGGGAACATTTCTGAAAATGCTACCATGTAGGATATGGACTTCTGCTTTCTATCTAAGAGTCTAAATTTGGCTTCCAGAACCTCCCTCCCACATTTTCTTATGTCATTTGTACCCACATGTACCAAGACAGCCAGCTCTTCCCCAGCACTATCTAAAATTCTACCTAGATAGGATTTTATCCAAGCCTTTTTTAAACACTACTAAGCTAATTGCTTTTACCACATTCTCTGGCAATGAATTCCAGAGTTTACTTACATGTTGAGTGAAGAAATATTTTCTCCAGTTTGTTTTATATTTACTACTTAGTAGCTTCATTGCATGGCCCCTAGTTCTAGTATTTTTGGAAAGAGTAAACAAGTGATTGACGTCTACCCATTCCACTCCAATCCAATGAAAAAGGTATCATCACATCTTTTTTTGTTTTATTTTATTTCTATGTATTACCTTTAAAGTAGACTAGAACATCAACCACACTATTTTGTCCGTCTTGCAGGAAAGAAATGGGCTTCATTGATCAACACAGTATTCATCAAGGATGCTTTATCCTATTGTCAAGAATTCTGTTCAGTGAGATGTTGCATGAGAAATAATTATCAATATGGCATGTTAGCTGAGGCCCAGTTTCATGCTCTATTCCCTGCAATATGGTGCTTCATACCGAACATCCAGTAGTTCTATAGAAATGATAAAATAGTAATAATAATCACATTTATACAACTCTCCCCAGTGCCCTTTATTGGACCCTATCCTAGTCTGAGGAGTTTGATGAAATAAGACCCAGTACTGAAATTATAAAACATAAATCAAACTTCAACCACCTAGGCCACCTCCAGTCCTTGAGAGCTACAAAGGGTAGGTTTTGGAATAATGAAGATCTGTAGTTTAGCCAGGCTTCTTCATCAAATTTATGCAAATATGCAAGTATAGATAGCCTGAAACCAGACCCAGCTAAGGTTCTTGAAAACCAGAATTATATATCCCTAGCAAAGTCTTAAGAGGCAGCACTACTGCTAGGTAATTGAATTTTTCCAAGGAGGTCATTCTTATAGACCTACCAGAACTTCTCTGTTCAAGAAGAAGAGTATTAGATACATTCTAAAGTAACTCACTCAGAGTGGAGGAGTAGCCTAGTGGTTAGTGAAGTGGACTTTGATCCTGGGGAACTGAGTTCAAATCCCACTGCAGCTCCTTGTGGCTCTGGCCAAATCACTTAACCTTCCTTGTGACTCTGGGCAAATCACGTAACCCTCCATTGCCCCTGGTACAAAATAAGTACTGCATAAATACCAAATATAAAGAGTATCCAGGAAATTACATGAAATCAATAACATATAATAACATGCTCAGAAATAAATCGGTGCCCCAAAGTAATTTTTAAATCACATCTAGGCACACTTATCTCAGTCATTGCAAACAAGACCATTTCTTACTTAATCAAAACAATGGACAAAGATACTTAGCTTGCAGAGGACGTTATCAGTACTACAGCATGGGTGAGATGAGATGGTGTCCATTAAACATGAAACCCCAACAAGGAACAATATTTCAGAGAGTTTTAAGTCAATATCAGACTCATTTTCAAAAGAGATAGACGTCCAGAAAGTGACATAAGTCAGCGTTTGGAATTTTTTCTCACAGAAACGTCCAAATCAGTATTATAGAAACCTCTTTTTGGACGTCTTTCTCTGAAGTCCATCAGAAGGATGTCTAGATCTCAAGGAGGTGTGCCATGGGTGTGTTCAGGAGGGGACTTGGGTGTTCCTAAGACATGGACGTCTTTCGGCAATAATGGAACAAAACAAAGATGTCCAGGACTAAAACTTAGACATTTTGAGCTAGACCTGTTTTTATAGTGAATAGCTGCAGTGGAAATTGAACCCACTTTCTCAGGCTCAAAGTATGCTTCACTAACCACTAGGTTACTCCTCTACTCCACACAAGAGATCCCCCAAATGATCAGATGACCACTGGAGGGACTCGGGGATCACCTCCCCCAGTGGTCACTATCCCCCTCCCACCTCAAAAAAATGTAATTAAAAATCTTACTTGCCAGCCTCTATGCCAGCCTCAGATGTTATACTCAGGTCAATTAGAATAGCATGCAGGTCCCTGGAGTAGTGTAGTAGTGGTGCAGTACACTTCAGGCAGGTGGATCCAGGCTTCTACTTCCCCCTACTTGTTACACTTTTGCAGGAAACTGTGAGCTCTCCAAAACCCACCAGAAACTCACTATACCCACATATTGGTGCTCCCTTCACCTGTAAGGGCTATGGTAGTGGTGTACAGTTGAGGGTAGTGTGTTTTGGGTGTACAGTTGAGGGTAGTGTGTTTTGGGGAGCTCAGCAGACAAGGTAAGGGAGCAATGGTGAGATGTGTACCTGGGAGCATTTTATAAAGTCCACTGCAATGCCCCCAAGGATGCCCTATTGCTTTCCTGGGATGTCACTGTTCCACTATTGTACCTAATGTCAATCTTTCTATTTTTTAATAACCTGAGTCTTGTGTCTATTGTTTCAGACCTATAGATGAAAAGGAGGTCTCATTACATACATCTAAATACCAGAGTGCTATTTTCCATACTTCATAGCAAGAGTGTTCATTACCTAATTACCTGTCCCAATGCAACTGAAGCTTTTACCACCTCAGTGCATATAGATGGTTTCATCCCTGTGGATTCTCTGATACCATGTGAGGCTTTCTTTCCAACCAAAGCTTTTACCACACTCAGGACATGTAAGTGGTTTCACTCCTGTGTGTATTCTCTGGTGCATTGTGAGGTTTACCTTCTGACCAAAGCTTTTACCAGACTCTGCATGCAAATGGTTTCTCTCCCTTGTGGATGTTCTAATGCACTTTGAAATTTACATTGCAACCAAAGCTTTTACCACACTTAGAACACGTGAATATTTAACTTTATTGTGGATTTTCTTGTGGATTTTGTACATTTTGCATTTGGATGTATTTGTTTGAAAATGGACCAAAAAATAAAACATCCAAATCACAAAACATTTTTCCAAAAAGCATTTTCAAAAGGAAAAGATAGACTCTTTTTTTGTAGAAAATGACCTTTCCTGTTCTGATTTTGGACGTTTTACAAAAAAGTCCAAATTCAGACTTAGATGTCATATCCAAAAATGCCCCTTGTGCATTTGACTTGCCCAAAGTCACAAGGAGTAGCAGTGGGAATTGAACCCATGTTGCCAGGATCAAAGCCCACTGCACTAACCTTTAAGCCACTCCTCCTCTGTTTTGGACATCTTGTATCTGGACGTCTTTTGTTCAAAAATGGACCGTAAAAAGACGTCCAAATCACAGGTCGTTCTTAGTATTTTCAAACACAAAAGCTAAACATCCATCTTTTTTGAAAATGACCTTTTTTCCTGTTCGGAATTTGGACGTCTTTGTAAAACGTCCAAATTCTGATTTAGATGTTTCTTTCAAAAATGCCCCTCCACATGAGCTAGATAACTCCACCCGACTTATATGCTGAATTCCATCTAGTTGAGCATGGTATAATGATTGATTCACCTGCCCAAATACTAAATATTGTGTCTGATGATGTGGCGCTTTAAATTGCACCATTTTATAATGCCTGATATTTTCCAAATGTAATCTGAGACAAACGACTTTACTGTTGGTTACCAACTTTTGTTAGATCAGTACCTGTTGTTGCCACAAGGTTCAACATATGACACACACACCTGACATGTCATGGTAGCTGTATCATACTAACATCAGCACAGGTCCCAGTACTAACACTGTTGACAGCAGGCAAGTTTAGTATTCCACTGACTTCAATCAGGAATAATTGCTCAGTGTCACTGACATCTTCATTACAACCATCAGAATCAACCTTCAAGTACTCTTTAAATGCCTTTTTAAAGTTGCTTGCATTTTCCGGAACTATACTCACAATTTTATTTATATCCAGATCAACCTTCTTATGAACACTACTGACAATTCTTGCAATGGCATCAAACATATGGCTTCCTTTAAATTGCTGATATGCGATGGCTGTAGAATGCCTGTTCAAATATTCAGTTATCCAGTAAGCGGTCATACCAAGTAGCTTTTCTTATTAGTAGACCAGATGTCAGTGGTTCTGCATACACAATCAGCATCTGCTAGCTGCTGCTTAAGCTCACTAATCATATTGCTATGATACGCCCTGACAGTGTCATTTTAGGAGCTAGGCCTGTTATCAAATCTACAAATGACTTTTTCTCTACAGTGCTAAGTGGGCACATGCATTCCACTACATATTGTAATATCAACTGATCAATCTGAGACTGTGCCACTGCCCCCAAACTGCCCCACCCCTCAAAATGTTTTTTAAATCTAAGCCACTAGTAACATTTCCTTCAGGTCAAGAGGACTGGAAACTGCTACATATAGACCTCTACTGGTCAATTGCTCCACCATTTTTTATTAAGCTTCTGACTGTGTCATCTACAGTACTTGGCTGACAAGTACAGGCAGCTTCACAATGTATATCGCTAGTTTGGATTTCTGCTCTGGCAGGGGGAGAAGTGATTGGGCAGCACTCCTGACCATGATGATCCTGAAGCTTTCCATCAGCAAATGATTTTTGGTTTTATTTATTTATTTATTACATTTATATCCCACATTTTCCCACCTATTTGTAGGCTCAATGTGGCTTACATAGTACCGGAGAGGCGTTACAGACTCCGGTGTAAACAAATACAAAGTGATGTTGCGGTAGGATAAAGTTCATGTGGCACAGCCACACTAGGGAATCGTACAACGGAAGAGTTGTGTTATGTCCATTACGTTCTTTAGTTTTGTTGTGTTGCATCGGTGTTGGATCGGTAGGGTATGCCTTTTTAAAAGGTTAGTTTTTAGTGTTTCCCGGAAGTTTAGGTGGTCGTTCATAGTTTTCAAGGCTTTTGGTAATGCGTTCCACAGTTGTGTGCTTATATAGGAAAAACTGGATGTGTAAGTTGATTTGTATTTGAGTCCTTTGCAGCTTGTGTAGTGCAGATTTAGGTACGTTCGTGTTGATTTGGATGTGTTTCTAGTTAGTAGGTCGATCAAGTCTGTCATGTATCCCGGAGCTTCACCATAGATAATTTTCAGGCTTATTTTTTAAAGTGATTGCCGGCGATCTTCCGACATAAATCGGGAGATGGCCGGCGATCTCTCAAAAGTGGCGAAATCGGTATAATCAAAAGCGGCTTTTTTATCACCATTGCTGCTTTCCCGTTGCAGCGCCGGCAAAAGTTCAAGGGGGCGTATTGGCGGCATAGCGAAGGCGGGACATGGGCGGGCATGGGCGTGGCTACCAGATGGCCGGTTTTCACAGATAATGAAAAAAAAAAAGCGGTGTTAATCAGTATTTCGCTGAGTTTACTTGGTCCTTTTATTTTCATGACCAAGCCTCAAAAAGGTGCCCCAACTGAACAGATGACCACCGGAGGGAATGGGGGATGACCTCCCCGTAGTCCCTCAGTGGTCACCAACCCCCTCCCACACTAAAAAAATAAAAATAAAAACCTTTTTTGCCAGCCTGTATGCCAGCCTCAAATGTCATACCCAGCTCCCTGACAGCAGTATGCAGGTCCCTGGAACAGTTTATAATGGGTGCGGTGTACTTCAGGCAGGCAGACCCAGGTCCATCTCCCCCTACCTGTTACACTTGTGATGCTAAGTGTTGAGCCCTCCAAACCCCCCCCCAAAACCCACTGTACCCACATGTAGGTGCCCCCTTTCACCCATAAGGGCTATGGTAATGGTGTAGAGTTGTGGGGAGTGGGTTTGGGGGGGATTTGGGAGGCTCAGCACCCAAGGTAAGGGAGCTATGCACCTGGGAGCTATTATTTTTAAAAGATTTTTAGAAGTGCCCCCTAGGGTGCCCGGTTGGTGTCCTGGCATGTCAGGGGGACCAGTGCACTACAAATGCTGACTCCTCCCATGACCAAATGCCTTGGATTTCGCCGGGTTTGAGATGGCCAGCATTTTTTTCCATTATCGCTGAAAAACAAAACCGGCGATCTGAAACCCGGCGAACTCTGGCATTTGGCTGGGCTAAACCGTATTATCGAAAAAAAAGATGGTCGACCATCTTTTTCGATAATACGGTTCCAGCCAGCTGTTGCGCTGCCACCAAAATAGATCGCCGGTGACGTTCGATTATGCCTCTCTTTGTGAACCAGAGTGCAGATTTTGAATGCAATGCGTTCTTTGATTGGGAGTCAGTGTAGTTTTTCACAGAGGGGATTTGCACTTTCAAATCACATTTTTCCAAAGATAAGCCTAGCTGCCGTGTTTTGAGCAGTCTGAAATCTCTTTAAGGTTTGTTTTTTGCATCCCGCATAAATTCCATTGCAGTAGTCTACATGGCTTAGTAACATTGATTGTATCAGGTTGCGAAGTGTTCCCCTCGGGAAGAATTGTTTCACGCGTTTGAGTTTCCACATTGAATGGAACATTTTCTTTGTTGTGGATGTCACTTGGCTCTCTAGTGTTAAGTTATGGTCCATTGTAACGCCAAGGATTTTCAGGCTGTCTGAGATA
The DNA here is from genome assembly GCF_901765095.1 of Microcaecilia unicolor. NCBI lineage: Eukaryota > Metazoa > Chordata > Amphibia > Gymnophiona > Siphonopidae > Microcaecilia > Microcaecilia unicolor. The sequence goes on along the minus strand of NC_044031.1, from coordinate 229,280,473 downwards.
GGGAGGGTATAATCTGGGATGTTGATAATAGTGGGGTTATCCGCGTTGTGTGGGGATGAGAGGATGAGACAGTGTGTTTTTATTTTGTTTAGTTTTAGTTGAAATGTATTTGCCTAAGAGTCCATGATGTTCAAGCTGATCTTGATTTCATTGGTGATTTCTGTCAGTTTAGATTTGTAAGGAATGAATATTGTGACATCATCTGCATAGATGAAAGGGTTAAGGCCTTGGTTGGATAAGGACTTGGCTAGTGGGGTCATCATTATGTTGAAGAGGATCGGTGGTAGCAGTGATCCTTGTGGTACTCCGTAGTCTGCTTTCCACGGTGATGATATGTTTGAGTTTGATTTTATTTGGTATGTTCTTGTGGTTAGGAAACCCTTGATCCAGCTAAGTATGTTTCCGCCAATCCCAAACTTATCTAGTAATCTTATTAATATATTATGATTTACCACGTCGAATGCACTAGACATGTCGAATTGGAGGAGGAGGATGTTTTTGCCTATTGCTATTTCCTGCTTGAATTTGGCTAGGAGAGTGAGTAGTACTGTTTCTGTGCTGTGGAGGGGGCGAAAACCTGTGATTCATGTAATATTTAGAATGTGTTTATATAACCTGTAAGTTGTTTGGCTACCATGCTTTCCATCAGTTTGACTGACAATGGAATGGATGCTACTGGATGGTAGTTAGTGATTTAATTTGTTTTTTTCTTGGTGTCTTTTGGTATCGGAGTGAGTAGGATATTGCCATTTTCCTTAGGGAAGAGACCTTGCTGAAGCATGTAGGTTAGGTGGGATGTGAGGTTTGCTATGAAGTGGTCAGGGGCGGATTTCATTAGGTAGTTGGGACAGGAATCTAGTTTACAGTGAGTGTTGGAGAACCTGCTGATCACCTGTGCAACTGCATCGACGGCAAGGAGGGCGAATTTTAACCAGGTTCGGTCAGCCGGGTATTCTCCAGTGGTTGGGTCCAACTCATTAAGGAAGATTTTGATGTCAGTGTTGTCCTGAGGTAGCGTGTTACGTAGGTTTGCAATTTTTTCATTGAAATACTTAGCTAGTTTTCTGCAGATGGGATGTCTGTATTCGATGTAGTGACCAAGTTGGTGTCTAGGAGTTTGTTCACGAGTTGGTGTAATTTCTTCATGTCTTTGTAATCTGTCCCTATTTCAGTTTTATAGTATGATCTTTTGGTCTGTCTTATTGCGTATTTGTATTTTCTTTGTGATTGTTTCCATGTGTTGAGTGTGTGATCATCTTTTGTTTTTCTCCATGCTCATTCGAGTTTCCTGGATTGTGTTTTTAGCTTTTTCAGTTCATCATTGAACCATGGTATCGGGTTATGCTTATGTGAAGTTCTTGTTCGTAAGGGTGCTATTTCAACTAGTATGTATTTGCATCTTTTATCCCATTCCATGAGGTAATATATGGAGTCTGTTTGTGCTGTCCATTCATTGTTGTATATCTGTTGCCAGATACTGAAAATTAGGATAAATTATTTTTATTATATTATTATTTGTAACGCTTATACCCCGCACTTTCCCACTCATTAGCAGGTCCAATGCAGCTTACATAGTTCAACATGTTAACAAAGTAATATAGAATGGATGTAGCTGTAATATAGTCAATAAAGAGGTGGTCGCTTAGATATGGATAGGTAAGATGGGCAAGAAAGGAGGATGGTAGAGGTAGGGAAATGAGAGGAGGGTGTGTATTGGGATTAGCATATTGTTTAGTGTGGGAAATGTAATGGAGGGTTAGGAAGAGGGATGCATTAGAGTATGTAGGGAGGGGTAGGAAGAGGGATGTACTAGAAAGGATTAAGTAGGGGAGCATATTCCAGGTACTGTCTTCATGGTCTGATCTGGTAATGCAGATGGACTCGTAGTTTAAGTCAGGTCATTGGTGTAGGCTTGTTTGAAGAGGTAAGTTTTTAGCAGCTTCCGGAAAGGTAGATAGTCATTGACTATTCGAATGGATCTTGGTAAAGCATTCCAGAGTTGGCTGCCCATGATGGAAAAGTTGGATGCGTAATATGTTTTGTACTTACATCCTTTGCAATTGGGAAGATGTAAGTTGAGATGCGTTCAAGAAGATTTTGAGCCATTTCTGGTTGGAAGGTCAATCAGATTATACATGTAACCTGGGGCTTCTCCATAGATAATCTTGTGAATCAGCGTAAGGACTTTGAAGTATATTTGTTCAGTAATAGGGAGCCAATGAAGCTTTTCACGGATGTAGCGCTCTCAAATCGCGACTTACCAAAGATAAGTCTGGCTGCCTTGTTCTGGACGGTTTGAAGTCTCTTTAGGATTTGGGCCCTGGATCCAATGAAAATACTATTGCAGTAGTCAACGTGGGTAAGTACAGTGGATTGAACCAAGTTGCGGAAGGTCTTTAGGGGAAGATATGATTTCACTCATTTTAGCATCCACATCATATTGAACATTTTTTTGTCGTGGCTTTTGTGTGATTTTCCAGAGTTAGATGGTTGTCTAATACTACTCCTAAAATTTTTAGGTTGTCGGATATGGGAATATTGATGTCTGGAGTGTTGTGTATAGTTGGGATTAGTGTAGAGTATTAGGATGAGAGGATTAGACATTATGTTTTCTCCTTATTCAGTTTCATCTTAAAAACGTTGGCCCAGGAGGCTAAGATGTTCATTCCATTGATTATTTTATTGGAGATTTCTGCTGTTGGATTTGAAGGGGATGAATATAGTGATGTCATCTGCATAAATGAAGGGATTGAGGCCATATTTAGCTTGGGACTTGGCCAGAGGGATCATCATAAGGTTAAAGAGGATCGGGGATAGAGGCGATCCTTGTGGTACCCCATCATTTTGATGACCAAGGAGACGAGGTAGATGAGTTTGATTTGACTCAATAGGATCTAGTGGTGATGAAACCTATTATCCATTTAATGATGTTTCCACCAATCCCTAGTTTGTCCAATAATTTTGTAAGAATATCATGATTTATCATGTCAAATGCGCTAGATAGGTCAAACTGCAGAAGGAGGATGTTGTTTCCAAATGAAATTTCAAGTTTGAATTTGGATATTAAGGTTAGTAGTACCGTTTTTGTGCTGTGGGCAGGTCAAAAGCCTGATTGCGACTCATGTAGGATGGAAAAGTTTTGTATGAATTCATTGAGTTGGGAGGTTACTCTGTTTTCCATCAATTTAGTCAATAGAGGGATGGAGGCCACAGGGCGGTAATTGGTGATGTCATCTGCTGGTTTCTTGATGTTCTTTGGTATAGGTGTAAGTAGTATGTCAGCATGTTCAGTGGGGAAGGATCCTTGTTGAAGGAGGAAGTTTAAGTGAGTGGTGAGGTCTGTAATAAAACATGATGGTGCATTTTCCATTAGGTAGTTAGGGCATGGATCAAAGTGGCAATGGGACTTAGAGGCAATGGGATATTGTTGTGAAAATTTCTTCAGTGGTAAGAAGGGTGAAGTTTGTCCAGGAGCGGTCAGCCGGAATCCCATCCATGTCTGGATCTAGTTCGTCAAGAAAGCTGTCAATACTGGCTTCATCTTGGGGGATTGTGCTGCATAGGTTGATGATTTTGTCTTTAAAGTATTTGGCTAGTTGGTTGGCAGATGGACAGTTTGAGGATGAAGTTGTGATTGGGTCGGTGTTGAGAAGATTTTTTATAAGTTGATACTGTTTTCGTATGTCTGTTCCAGTGGTTGTAATCTTACTTGTGTAATAGGATCTTTTGGCTTGCTTGATGGCCTTCTTGTCGTTTTTTTGTGACTGTTTCCATGCATTGGAGGTGAGGATGCTATTTGATTTACTCCAAATTTTTTCAAGTTTCGTGGTTTGTGACTTGAGGTTTTTAATATGTCGTTAAACCATGGAGAAGGATTGCTCCTACGTAGAGTTTTGGAGTATAAAGGTGCTATTTTATGCAGAATGAGTTTGCACCTGTTATCCCATTCTGTAAGGAAATTATTTGAATTGGGATGTGTTGACCGGTCATTATTATAGATTTGATGCCAGAAGGTTTCTATGTCAATCTGTCCTCTGGTGTTAATTGTTAAGGGTTCATGTGTTAAAATCTGGTTCTTTTTATGCCAGTATAAAGATAGGGTTGCTTTATGATGGTCAGACCAAGGTGAAGCAGACCAATGGATGTCTGATATGAGGAAGTTTTGGTCTGAAGAGTGTTTGTAGGAGATGATGTCAAGTGAGTGTCCTCTGATATGAGTAGGTTGCATTGGGGGTAGGTTAAAGTCACATAATTGAAGGAAGTCCAAACACTCTCGAGTATGGGTAGAGTTGAGGTCTTCTAGATGAAGGTTCAAGTCTCTATTGAAACTGTTAATGCATGCATTTGATATAAAGTCCATGAATGTAGTTTGGCTAATGTTCCAATTGTTGGGAGGCCTGTAAAACAGTATGCAGGTTAGGTGGTTACATAGTATGGAGTTATAAAGTTTAATTAAAGCAATTTCGATTTGTGTTGATATGGACTCTGAAATGGGTTCTGTGGAGAAGTTAGTTCTGTGGATAAGTGATATACCTTCTCCTCTTTTGTCTTTTTGAGGCCAGTGTAATATTTTATAACTCCAGACTCCGTTCCTTTTATCTTGCCGCACCATATGCCTGGAATAGACTTCCTGTGCCGGTACGTCAAGCTTCATCTCTGGCCATCTTCAAATCTAAGCTAAAAACCCACCTTTTTGATGCTGCTTTTAACTCCTAACTCCCACTCGCCCATTCAGAACCCTCAGCTTATTCTCACTTCAACTGTCTGTTATCCCTTATCTGTCCTGTCTGTCCTAACCCTTATCCCTTATCTGTCCTGTCTATCTGTCCTAATTAGATTGTAAGCTCTGTCGAGCAGGGACTGTATCTCCATGTTCAAGTGTAAAGCGCTGCGTATGTCCAGTAGCGCTATAGAAATGATAAGTAGTAGTAGTATTTTATAACCAGGAGGGCATAAGTCAAGTATGATGGGATCCTTTGAATCACGGACCCAGGCTTCTGTGATGAAGAGAAGGTCATTGTTGTCTGATGTAATCTAGTCTGTGATGGTCTCGGTTTTGTTAACTATTGATCTAGCGTTGATGTATCCTACTCGCAGATGTGGTTCAGTAGTCGAGAATGAAGGGGAGATTTTAATAAGTTGTCTCGTTTTAGGTGTTTTAGCTTTAGATGAATTTATTCTTGAATTTGAGGATGATTGCCTAGGAGTTTGTGGGTTTTTGTGGTTGTTGCTGGTCCGAGGGGATGAGATTGATTTGTGTGTTCTTATGTGATGTTGGAGAACTGGTATAATGTTGATTTCCATTGGGGGGAAGTTGAGTGTTGCGTGGATGATAGCAAGTGAGTGAATGATGATGAGAATTTTTATGAAGATCATGATGGCAGTTGTTTCTGGATTGGATGAGAGGCAAGTGCGGGAAGAGTGGTTAAGAGTCTAGCGGATGAGTTGGTTAGGGGTATGTTTGGAGTTGAGAAGGTAGATAAGGTAGGGGTGGATATTAATGTTAATTTGATAGGGGAGGGGCACTGGAAAGTAGAATTACAAGGGATGGATAGTTAAGTGTCACTACAAGAGAGATGAAGGTAGTATGGACTTCATAGTCTGGATGAGGTGGATGAGATGGATATGGGATTATAGGAAGGTCAAGGATTGAGAGAATGGAACTGTGAAAAGACAAAGTTAGTATATAAGTTATATACTGTTTATACAGATCAGCATGCAAATTACATACTGTATATACAGATTAATGTACAAATTATATACTGTATATACTGTACATACCGATCAGTACAGACAGTGTTAGTATTCAATTATATACTATCTAATAAATCAGTATCAGTTATATAGAGAGCAAATAGGAACTTACATACATAGTGAATATATATATCAGAATGGCCAATAACAGTAAACAATCATAAACTGTGTATATAAATCATTATATAAATCAATCTGAAGGTGGTCAGTGATCTCTCATTAGTTTAGGATTCGGATTCAGCAGGCAGTAAGTTCAGTTAGCTAGCTGGCTGGTTGGGCTCACAGGTTAAGGATTTAGGTAAGGTTTTTTCAAACAGACAGGATCAGCTATTGTATGGATGTTGGACTGGAGACAGGATTCTGACCTTCGGGCATGAGGAATATAGGTTTCAGTAGGCAGGAGAATGTTTAGTTGACTATTTAACTGGATTGGGCTCGCTGGTTGATGTTTCAACGATGTTTCCTCACAGTCAGGTTCAACTGGTGTTCAGTTGTTCGACAGGACTCTGACCATTGGGTTGAGGACTCAGTTATTAGGCTGGAGATAGGACTCTGAACATCAAGGGTGAGGATTCAGGTTCCAATAGGCTAAAATCAGGTCTCAGAACCCTCCAAGACCTCAAGGGTGTCAGTTGGTGCCCCAGGTATCGGGCGTAGACTGCGATGCACGCGACTGACACGAAGGGCCACCAACCACTACAGCCCGTAACCGTGGGTGCTATACAGGAATCCAACCTATTCGGTCAGCTAGCCATTTGAGGGCCGCCTCAGAATCGACCGTCTCTCGTCCGGGATGCAGCGGACTAATGTTTGTGCTGCTGGTGCCACGTTGATCTGAACTCTCAGCCCTGAATTCTCACTTCAGTCGGTCCGATCGGTCTTCAAGTTGCTAGTGAACGCTGGAGGTGGGTAAAAATCGGGTGTTCACCAAGGACAGGCCATTCAGTAGCGTGATCGTATTCACTTACATATGCCAGACTCAATGGGTTTCCTGCGGTGTTCCGGCAGTGTTTCGATCTATGAAGGTGGGTGGCAATCAGGTAACCGCCAAGTCCGGACCATTTGGCCGCGTGGCCAAGGCCACTTACGTGTGCAGTGCTCGGCGGGTCCGTTCAGCCACGTGGTTGAGGTCACTCTTGAGGGACAAGCTCGGTGAGTTCGGGAGGCATGGTAGGCTCGGAAGGCCTCGGTAGGTTCCGGCGGTGTTCCGCAATGTTCAGCCAGGGTTAGAACTGAGAGCTAACGCAGGTTCTACGGTGATTTACGATGCATTATTCATCTGGATCATGTCAGTTTGTGGCAATTTGCAGTCAGGCCAGTCGAGGGTCCACCGAGGGTTGATGAAGTGGCTGTTTATGCGGCGGCCATCTTGGATCTTTTAAAGTCCCCGAGCCCTTTCTTACCCCTAGCACCAATGTCCCCTCTTTCCCTCCTTCCCTCCCCATCCCATATTCGCACTATTCCTGCATGAAAATAGAGTGCGGAGTGGAGGAGTGGCCTAGTGGTTAGGGTGGTGGACTTTGGTCCTGGGGAACTGAGGAACTGAGTTTGATTCCCACTTCAGGCACAGGCAGCTCCTTGTGACTCTGGGCAAGTCACTTAACCCTCCATTGCCCCATGTAAGCCACATGAGCCTGCCATGAGTGGGAAAGCACAGGGTACAAATGTAACAAAAAAAAAAAAAAAAACTCTTCAACAATTTAAAACTGATTTTAAATCTTTTTCAGGATGCCTATAGTTAGGGCCATGACACCTACAATTAGGGCCTCCCTTTTTAGAGATGAGTCTGGAGAATAGCCTACCCCCTCCTTTTGTGCCTACCTATGCTATCCTATCAATATTGTAGTTCTACCCCCATTTCCTTTTGTATCACTTCCAGTTCCCCCTCTTCTAGTTTCCTTTACTTCTCCTTTTAGTATGTAAGACACCTAGATGTATTTTGCAATGGGTGGGGTAGTAAACCCTTAATAAACTTTGACTGTAATGGTGTACACGTATGTATAGTAGGTTTTATTCTGTTCCTGGAGGGCTCTCAATACAAAATAAAGCAGCTATAGTGGGAAATGTACCTGGGTGCCATTGTTTAAAGTCCACTGCACAGACTGCTAGGCTGCCCCTTTGCTCTGCAGGGATGTTTATGTGGCCATTTCCCTCAAAAAGATGCCAGACAGATATCCTAGTGCCTTTTAGTTTATTTGTTTGTTTTGGGCGTTTATAAGTTGGATGTTTCACTTTGGAAAATACTACTACTACTATAAATCACTTTTATAGCGCTACCAGTCATACACAGCGCTTTACAATTGAATATGAAGAAGAAAGACAGTCCCTGCTCAAAAGAGCTTACAATCTAAATCAGGACAAACAGACAGGACCAAAAAGGATAAGGGAAGGACAGACAGAAGGACAGGACCGAAAAGGATAAGGGAAGGACAGACAGAAGGACACATAAGGATAAGATAAAAGTTACAAGTCAGGAGTCAAAAGCAGCATCAAACAGGTAGGCCTTTAGCCCGGATTTGAAGGCTGCGAGGGATGGAAAATGGCTCTTTAGTGTAGCATCTTCTTTGCAAGTACGATCATCTTAGAGCCATTATTGAAAGGGAAACTTAGAGCCATTTTCCCTGTTCAAAAATAGCTCTAAGATGGATGTCTTATTTAGAAATAATGAGCTAAATGTCCCAATTCTGACTTGGACATTTTTTTAAAAATGCCCCTCTATGTAACTCCAATATTGATGTCTCTGCACTTCCTGCCTATTGAAACTTGTCTGTTTTTAAAGTTGCTTGTTTAGTATATAAACCTTTAAGTTAGGGTATTCCTAGGTCACTGGCTAATTGTTTACAGTGGTATCAACCACATAGGGAGTTTTTTTTTTAACTTCATAACAAGTTGTTGGTTTGCCTTTATTATCTGAGGTTAAATTATCTTCAACCAAGAAATCTGCTTTTAGTTATATGTCCTCTAAGATTTGGAATGAGCTCCCTTTGAATATTCATCCATTATCATTTTTATATTTTTTAGAAAACAATTGAAGCTTGCTTGTTTATCCAGACTTGTTCTTTAAGATACATATAAGATTTTATGAGACATTTGAAAAATTAAAACTGTTTAACTCTGATTTGGTTATATGTTTTAGAGTCAATATTCAAAAAGCATTTATATATTTGGTTCTGCGCTGAATGTATAACTGCTTTTTAAATACATTTTCAGTGCTATTATATATGTAGTATTAATGGATTGAGAGAAATAGACTGTGCATCAGTATTGGGTGCCTATGCATATAGCTTATGCATTTGGCCTGAATATGTCAAGAAACCAGGTATAACCTAGAGTGTTCATGCCAAATGTATGGAGTGACATTTTAGAAGACATACAAGTCAGAATTGAGATAGCCAGGTCTGCCAACGTAAAGCCTGTTCTAAAATACATTGAGGAATGGATGTTGGGAACATCCATTTCAGAACCATAAATGTCTAAAATATCACGGGGCCAAAATGGGCACATAAATGTGTATGTACCAGCAGGGCCAATGCTAGGGTTTCTGGCACCCCTCTGCAACATGTCAGTCCTCCCCCTCCTCCCCATCTCCTATCTCTCCTCTCTCTTTCTTCTTGCTCCCCCTTTCCATCTAGCATTGCCTACTCCCTCCCCTCTTCAGGTGCAGTGGGATGCCTTTTTGTTTGGGGGAATCCAAGTTCCACTTCCAACTCCACCTCCAGCTCCACCCACACTGATTTACATTTAGTCAATTTTATATGAATCATATTATTCATTCACATGGGACATTCCCAAATCAACCAATAAAACTCCCAGCAACAGGTACAGAGAAGAAGCAAAATTACAAAAACATTCTGTTCAAACTCTGGTATTTCATCAGTGAGCATGAGAGCAACACAAACTCCCTCCACTACCATACACTGAGAAGTAACGTGAAACCTTGCAAATAGATGCTCAAACTGCACTAACCATATCTATGAAACATCAGCACTGCAAATATTCTACAACAGTGGTCGTCAACACAAGGACCATAGACCCAGCTGTCCATTTTTGCAGCCCTATAACCAATGTGGCAACATTCAGGTAATCAGATTTGCACATGCCCAGGCGGTCACCATGGAAACCCTTTCTTCTGCTAGAAAGGAGCTGGTAACTGGAAGCGTTCATTATGCTCTTCTTCTTCCAGGATGCTGCTGCTTCCTCTTTTGTGTTGGTCATTTGTATGGAGAAAGGTGAGTGGAGATGGCGCTCTGGGAGTGGCTGTGAATTTCTGACCTCTGTGTCTTGGGTTCTCTCTCAATTTTCTGCCAGGGTATGCACAGATATGTAATTAGTGTTTTTTCACCGATTTCTACTACTACTATTTAGCATTTCTATAGCGCTACAAGGCATACGCAGCGCTGCACAAACATAGAAGAAAGACAGTCCCTGCTCAAAGAGCTTACAATCTAATAGACAAAAAATAAATAAAGTAAGCAAATCAAATCAATTAATGTGGACGGGAAGGAAGAGAGGAGGGTAGGTGGAGGCGAGTGGTTACAAGTGGTTAGATCTGTAGATTTATACTTGTTGTGGGGCAAAACCAAAGCCTGTCCAGAGCTCAGGTCGTAACTCCATTCTATTCTTATTTATTTAAAAATTTATACCCCCTCTATCCCTAGGTTGTTTACAGAAAAATATAAGACGAATGTTATCAAAACATCACACACAACAAATTACTGAAAAAATATCACACTCAAAACTCAAGAGTTAGGAAAAGCTTGCACATACAAGTGTGTTTTAAGCACCTTCTTAAATTGCTGCAAAGATGAACAAAAATGAATATGACTTAGTAATACATTCTATAACCTCGGGCTGGCTGCAGAGATGATGCAAGTCACTGATTCAGCCCAATAAAAAGTAGCATTCACACAAAATGCTTCCTCTCAGTAGCTAAGCGCAGAGAACACACAGGAGTATACAACTGAATCACCTCTGTTAGGTACTTTGTACCTCCCTGGTCTAAGATCTGATAAATCAAGATCAAAACCTTATATATAATACAAAATCTAACAGGCAACCAATGCAGCTTTTGCAACAGTGGTGACATATGCGTGTATTTCTGTACTCCAAAAATCAATTGGACTGCATCTTCCCTCTTTTGCTATCTCTGGCCTTGCTTCAGCCCCCACCCACCTTTTCCTATCACCTAAATCAGGACTATCTCCAAGCCCCTGTCCCCAGCTGCAACCCCAGCCTCAACTCCTGAATTAGACCCATTTGCAAGCCCCACTTGCCTGCTTCCACCTACCTCCTTGTCAGTCCTCAATTATCCACCCCCTGTATCATACTTGTTTCAGCCCTGTTCCCAGTGTCGGCCTCTTCTCCTACTTGTTCTGCGCTTTAAAGTCATCTGCAGATCGACGAGAGCGTGTCTTTTCACTGCCGCTGCTCTGCCTATCCTCGTTCAGCTCTGGTGACTGGCATCGCATCTCATTCAAATCAGAAATGACTTCCTGTTTCTCAAGACATGATATCCAGGCTTCATATTCATCTCAGTACCTAAGAAGACCAACTGCTGGTTGCTCCTTCCATTTTCCATGAGGCACCTGCTTCCGCCAAGAATTCCATTCACAAATGAATGATACTATTACAACCTCACCTCTGTGCTAGCATCCAGTGTACACATAGGAAACAGAATACTTTTGTCAGATGTTTGCAAAATAAAATTGGCCTTCAAAGAAAAACCCTAAACAGGTCAGTCACCAGGTATGCCAGAACGAAGTGGACAAACACAGATTGTGTAACTTGTGTTGAACTGCTGCCAATACATGGGCTTCTCCCACTGGTGCTTATGGTAGTACATCACAGCTTAGTCTCTAGAAATCTTCAGCAAGATGAAGACACAATACAGAAATAAATCAATAAAAATTAGTGGAGAAGGTAGTTTTTCTTCAATTATCTGCCCATGTGGAATCTGTGACTGTTCTGCATCTTTTGACAGGCAGGCTTTTTCTATAGCTATAACCTGAAGACGATCCTTACATCTTTCTGTAGTGAAGTCCACGGCGTGCTGGATAATGGATATCAGGCTCATTTTCGAAAGAGAAGGACACCCATCTTTCGACACAAATCAGAAGATGGCGTCATTCTCACAGGGTCATCCAAAACGATATAATCGAAAGCCGATTTTGGTAGTCTCCAACTGCTTTCCGTCGCAGGGACGACCAAAGTTCAAGGGGGTGTATCGGAGGTTTAGTGAAGGCGGGACTTGGGCATGCCTAATACTTGGATGTCCTCAACCCATAATGGGAAAAAAAGGGCGTCCCTGACGAGCACTTGGACGACTTTACCTGGTCCTGTTTTTCTTACGACCAAGGCACGAAAAGGTGCCTGAACTGACCAGATGACCTCCCCTTACTCCCCCAGTGGTGACTAACCCCCTCCCACCCTCAAAAAATATCTTTAAAAATATTTTGTGCCAGCCTCTATGCCAGCCTCAGATGTCATACTTAGGTCCGTGACAGCAGTATGCAGATCCCTGGAGCAGTTTTAGTGGGTGCCGTGCACTTCAGGCAGGCAGACCCAGGCCCATCCCCCTCCCTACCTGTTACGTTTGTGGAGAAAACAGCGAGCCCTCCAAAACCCACCACAAACCCACTGAACCCACATCTAGGTGCCCCCTTCACCCGTAAGGGTTATGGTAGTGGTGTACAGTTGTGAGTAGTGGGTTGGGGGGGTTTGTGGGCTCAGCACACAAGGTAAGGGAGCTCTGTTCCTGGGAGCAATTTATGAAGTCCACTGCAGTGCCCCCTAGGGTGCCCGGTTGTTGTCCTGGCGTGTCAGGGGCACCAGTGTACTACAAATGCTGGCTCCTCCCATGACCAAAGGGCTTGCATTTGGTCATTTCTGAGATGGGCATCCTTGGTTTCCATTATTGCCGAAAATCAGAAACGACCAAGTCTAGGGACGACCATCTCTATGGACGACCTAAATTTCAAGATTTGGGTCCCCGACCGTATTATCGAAACGAAAGATGGACGTCCATCTTTTTCAATAATACGGGTTTCCCTGCCCCTCCATCGTGACGTTTTGCGAGGACGTCCTCAACAAAACTTGGGCGTCCCTTTCAATTATGCCCCTCCACGTAGCATTGTCTATATCTCTCTTATAATGGATTTCCTTTTTAAATTTAGTTTAGATTGTAAACTGCTTAGATCTGTTTACCAGAGACAGCTGTATAGTAAATCCTAATAATCCATAAACCTGTCTACCACTTTTGATCTTGTGGATCAGCACTTTTTGCTAACTAGATTAATTAATATTGGCAAGGTTTGAACGGTTCACCTCTTTCACGAGAGATCGCTCATTTCAAGTACCCCCCCCCCCCCACCTATTCAATTTGCCCCTTTCATGTGGAGTTTTACAAGGCTCAATCTTATTCCGTTGGTCTTCAAACTTTTTGTCAGTCCATTAGCGCCCATTATACAAGATTTTGGCAATGGTGTCTACTATACTACAGATGATATTTTGCTTGTTATCTATATCTCCATCACTAACCGTGATCTTACATCTCTACAATAAGGTTTTGATGCAGTGGCCACCTGGCTTTGTGAGCATCATCTAGCATTTAACTCAAATAAAACCATCGCCAGTTGGATATCTGTCCATCCTTTTCATCCCTCTCTGGTCCCTTTGCTACTTGATATTCATATAAAGATAGTGAATTCATTCAAATACATAGAGGTCACTATCGACTACCAACTCTTCTTTACTACGCAGATCTCTGGTGTAGTGAAGAAGGGGTTCTGTCTTCCATCACTTATGTTCCATCCACTGTTATTGTGATGATTTGACTCTGCTCTCTTCTTCATGCACTGTTAATCTGCCAATTTGACTATTGTGATGTGGTCTATGCAGGTGTCACCAAATCCAGTTTGGAGAGCCTTCAGACTCTTCAAAACATGACGGTTCATTTCTTGTATCGAACCCACAAGTTCCACCATTCCACAGCCCTTCTATCACAGCAAGTCTGGCTTTCAGTCTGTTATAGAATGGACCTTAAGATTTTGACAGCTAATGAAAGTAGCCCACTCTGTCTTGCCTCCTTGACAGTTCCTTATCTTCTCTCTCGATCTCCTTGCTCTTTTAATGACAGTTGATTAGTTTTTTTCTCCCCCTTTCAGGGCAGTCTAAATTCTACCAGGCAAAATGCTTTATACTTTCTAGTCCAGTGCTCTGGAACTTTTCCCTTGCCTCTTCATGCTGAGCTATTGCATACGAAATTTAGGGCAGCCTTAAAGACAAATTCTTTACTATGGGGTTCTTTTACAAAGGCGTGCTGAAAAATGGTTTGTGGTAGTGTAGGCATGGGTTTTGGGTGCACGCTGATCCATTTTTTAGCGTGCCTGTAAAAATGCCTCTTTTTTTCTCGAAAATGGACATGCGGCAAAATCAAAATTGTTGCTTGTCCATTTAGGGTCTGAGACCCTACCGCCAGCCATTGACCTAGTAAAGAATCTGGGCGGTAATGACCTACGCGTGTCAAATGTTGTTTGGTTCGCATCCATTACACGCACCAGAAAATAAAAATTATTTTTCAGACGTGCATAGCGGATGCACGCCAAAATTAAAATTACCGCAAGGGCCACACGGTAACTGGGTGTTAACTCCAATTTGGCGCACATTCCACGCAGGTAGGCGCCTGCACAGCTTAGTAAAAGGGGCCCTATGGGTTTTGGAAACTTGACACTGGGGTCATCCATAGAATAACAACAGTCTTACCTGTTCCTTTTTTTAAAATCTTTATTTATGATTTCAAATTTACATTTACATAACATAAATGATAGAAATTACGTGAAAAAAGAAAACATGAAATTTAGACCAGAAATAAACCTATTAAATTTGCCCTCAAAATTTTGGCACGATACAAGGAAATAATAATAAAATAAGTTGTAAATGAAAACAATCTGTAAGGGAGTATGAAAAGCGTCTGCTAGCGATTTCCAGCATTCAAACTGTGGGTGTACCCAGTCTAAGAACATCTCCTTGTTCACGTGCTAGAATAAATTCTTGCATTTTCCTTGGTTCAAAAAAAACCTAATTAACAGCATTTAGAGAAACTAAGCATCTGCAGGAAAATTTTAAAAGAAAAGTCCCACCAAGAGCAAGAGTTCTAGCTTTCAAGTCCATAAACTGATGTCTCCTCTTTTGAGTTTCCTTATTCAGGTTAGGAAATAAACGTATTTTTGAACCAAGAAACTCTGATGAAATATGTCTGAAATATAGACGAAGAATATTGTTTCTATCAGTTTCAAAAGCAAATGTCACAATGAGAGTAGTTCACTCAGTGATTACATCCAGAGACGATTCTAGAAATTCAGTTAAATTTAATGATTCCTTCTGCTGATGATTTATAGATATAATAGGCTTTTACTATCGGTGGTAATGCTTCTTTCGGAATGGCCAATATGTCCATAAAATATTTCTTCAGCATTTCCATAGGAGGAATTAATGGTGATTTAGGGAATTGAAGGAATCTCAAATTGTTCTTCCTAGACTGATTATCCAAATATTCAATCTTCTTTTCCATAATATTTCTATCTTGAATAAGTGTACCTATGGAACTTTGCAATTTCTTTAATTGTTCATCATGTAAAGCAGATGTTTTCTCACACGATTGAACTTTCTCATTCAAAGAATTATTTGATTGCATCAACTCAGACAGTTCTTGTTTAAAGCAAGTATTTACCTAAAGAAGCGAGGTGTTCAAGGTCTGGATAGCATCCCATAGCGCTTCGAGCGTTACTACCGCTGGCCTTTGTTTCACCTCGAGGCCCACAGGAACAGCTCCCAATGTTGGTGAGGGCAGGTGCGCATCTGCGCCTACTGCCCCCATCGATGGTATCTCCATTGTGGTAGAGAAATCAGCGGGTCCTCTCATTGCCACCGGTGTAGACAAACCAACTTTGGGTGAGTCAAACCGAGACTCCACTGCTGTCATCATTCTATTACCTGGCTTCGGGGGTGGTAGTTGAAGAAGCGGGCTTAACGAAGCCGCTTCAATGCTGAGGTCCTCCCCATCATGGGAGGCACCGGTCAGAGCAGGCATTTGCATACTCGGCGTCGAGATTCCAAATACCTCCAGCGTTGCTTGCCTAAGAGCGGGATTTCTTCCGGGGTTGGGAGAGGCTCTAACCCCGGTTTTCCCTTTCCTTTTCACCCTCTTTTGATGGGTCTTACCTCTCGATCTCCCCTCTCGATCCCCTTGCTCTTTTAATGACAGTTGATTAGTTTTTTTCTCCCCCTTTCAGGGCAGTCTAAATTCTACCAGGCAAAATGCTTTATACTTTCTAGTCCAGTGCTCTGGAACTTTTCCCTTGCCTCTTCATGCTGAGCTATTGCATACGAAATTTAGGGCAGCCTTAAAGACAAATTCTTTACTATGGGGTTCTTTTACAAAGGCGTGCTGAAAAAAGGTTTGTGGTAGTGTAGGCATGGGTTTTGGGTGCACGCTGATCCATTTTTTAGCGTGCCTGTAAAAAAGCCTCTTTTTTTCTCGAAAATGGACATGCGGCAAAATCAAAATTGTTGCTTGTCCATTTAGGGTCTGAGACCCTACCGCCAGCCATTGACCTAGCAGTAAAGAATCCTAGCAGTTTCAATGGAGGCGTCGGGAGTTCTTTGCACACATCTCCTCACATAGACGCCATCTTGCCTATCACCTGTTCCTTTTTGTCTGCTTCTCCTCTTGAGACCAGAATGAATGTATAATCCTCTCTCCTATCATCCTATGGAGTTCCATTTCATTTTTCTCCATGCAAACCACTTTATCCTGCATGGCAGAGAACGTAGTTTAGGAAATTCTAATAAATGATAATCAACAGTTTCACATAACTGCAGCCAGGAAGCTTTGACATTCCTACTTGTATTAACATGAAATGGTAGGGTGCCACCCCAGGTCCACCCTTTTTAAAGAAGTCAGGGTGTAGGAAAAGGCATTTAATTTCAAAATATTTACCTTTGAGCTCAATATTTGTATAGGTAAATGATCCTAAAAATAGGTAAAATTTAGAATATGAAATCTGTGCTTAAATAGAGTCAGTAGCATGGATAAAATGCTGAAAGATGGCATGCAGCTGGACGAAGTAATAGGCATAGTAATTAGAGGGTATTTCAGCTTTGTTTCTTATATTATAGATTGTGCTAAATCTCAGCCCTGAAGCTTTTGGGAGATGTTGGCAGGAAAGAACATTAATTTGTTTGTGTTTGCTCTCTGAAATGAAGCAAAAATGATATTTTGTAATACAAAATGTTTAGCATCTGGTCTTTTTTGGAAGGGGGGGGGCAGTTTGTTTTGTTTTATCTTTAAATGTGGGGAAAGAGGTTAATTACAAAGCACCATACTAAGCTTTACTATTCCAAAAAAGCAAACCAGATGTTTGTAGTCAGTTGAAGAAGGTTGTACTGTGGATACAGTATACATATTCCATATGTGCAGCTAGTAACAGCACAGCCAGTTCCCAATGTTTTCAATGTTTTCTGAAGAAAGAGTTCCTTCGTGTACTAAGAAAGATCTTGGGTCTATTTTTGCTGATGTTTGTTTGTTTCTGTTGTTCATTCTCAAATTGCATTTCCCCCCTTTTGCCATGTAATGATGACACTGCGGGATTACATTAGGTATGAAAACATATCTGTAGGGCTTCTGCAAAAAAAAAAAAAAAAAAATTAACTATTGTTAACCTTCCTAAGGTTAAGGGAAAGTGGAATTCTGCACAAGGGGAAATCTGGAAGTTGATTTAGGTGATACCGTTTTTCGAGAGTGTCAGGGTAATTTCACAGTCACAGTGTTACAGATCATAACACTTCCTGATGATGATATGCTATTTCTATGCTCATTTATCAGACAGTATTGTGTACAGCAAACAAATAGTCCTGGGAGCACTGCAGTAGAAATACTTGGACAGTCAGTCTGAAAAGGAGCCACTGGGGCTCATTTCAAAACAAAAAAAGACCAAAAAATGTCATAAGGTGGCAGAAGGACATTTTTCTCTCAAAAACATCCAAGTTGCATTTTTTGACACCCTGATTTTAGATGTTTTGCTCCATAGTTCGTCCAAATTTCAATGGGGCATGTTGGTGTAAAATTTTGGATTGGATCTGGGTGGCACCAAAAGATAGATGTTTTTCTGCAATAATGGAACAAAATGAAAACAGCTAGGGCTAAAATTAAAATGTGTTTGGCTAGACCTGTTTCAATTATGACTAAGTAACCTAAATGACCACTGGAGGGATTGAGGCATAACCCCTTACTCCCCCAGTGGTCACTGACCCCCCTCCCAGCCCCCTAAGATGTGATAGTGACAGTGCATACCAGGCTGTATGACAGATTCAGTTATGATGGCTATTTCCAGGTCCCAGGAATAGCCTAGTGGTCAGTGCAGTAGACTGCAGAGAAGGGAAACCAGGCCCATATTCTACTCTAACTGGTACAACTTGTGGTGGAACATGTGAGCCCTCCAAAAAACCACTAAATACCTACTGTACCTATATATAGGTGACACCTGCAGGCATAACAGCTATTGTAGTGGTGTATAGTTAGGTACAGTTGGTTTTTGGTGGATTTTGGAGAGCTCACTTTTTCAGATAATAAAAGATCTCACTAATACAATTGCTGTTACAAATAAGCTAGAGGCTTTGTTGCCTACAGTTTCATAATTGTCAATTTATTTTAGGTCAAAGATAGAGAAACTTCAGTTAAAGTTAGAAACTCAACCAGTTTCTGGGCATCATTATATAAATATCTGCCTAGATACTGATACTAGTTTAGGAATAGATTATTGTGCGGAAGATATGATTTGGTGCTCATTTCCACCAAAATTGATAGAGGATCTTGATAAACTAGCTTATAAATTCTTTAAATCACGTGGAGGGACATAATCGAACGGGGCGTCCAAGTTTTCCTGAGGACGTCCTCGCGAAGGGGCGGAGAAACTCATATTATCGAAACAAGATGGGCGGCCATCTTTCATTTCGATAATACGGTCGGGGACGCCCAAATCTCAACATTTAGGTCGACCTTAGAGATGGTTGTCCCCGATTTTCGGCGATAATGGAAACCTAGGACGCCCATCTCAGAAACGACCAAATCCAAGCTATTTGGTCATGGGAGGAGCCAGCAATCATAGTGTACTAGTCCCCCTGACATGCCAGGACAGCAACCGGGCACCCTAGGGGGCACTGCAGTGGACTTCAGAAAAAGTTCTCAGGTGCATAGCTCCCTTACCTTGTGTGCTGAGCCCCCCAAAACCCACTCCCCACAACTGTAAAACACTACCATAGCCCTTAGGAATGAAGGGGGGCACCTAGATGTGGGTACAGTGGGTTTGTGGATGGATTTTGAAGGGCTCAAATTTACCACCACAAGTA
The DNA here is from genome assembly GCF_901765095.1 of Microcaecilia unicolor. Lineage (NCBI taxonomy): Eukaryota > Metazoa > Chordata > Amphibia > Gymnophiona > Siphonopidae > Microcaecilia > Microcaecilia unicolor. The sequence goes on along the minus strand of NC_044031.1, from coordinate 229,261,315 downwards.
TGACAGGTGGGGGGGATGGGCCTGGGTCCGCCTGCCTGAAGTGCACTGTAGTACCCACTAAAACTGCTCCTGGGACCTGCATACTGCTGTCATGGAGCTGGGTATGATATTTGAGGCTGGCATAGAGGCTGGAAAACATATTTAAAAAATATTTTTGAGGGTGGGAGGGGGTTAGTGACCACTGGGGGAGTAAGGGGAGGTCATCCCTGATTCCCTCCAGTGATCATCTGGTCATTTAGGGCACATTTTTGTGACTTTGTCTTAAAAAAAAGGACCAAATAAAGTCGGCCAAGTGTTTGTCAGGGACGTCCTTCTTTTTTCCATTATCGGCCAAGGACGCCCATGTGTTAAGCACGCACCAGTCCCGCCTTTGCTATGCTTCCAACATGCCCACATGAACTTTGGTCATCCCCGCGATGGAAAGCAGTTGAGGACGCCCAAAATCAGCTTTCAATTATGCCGATTTGGGTGACCCTGGGAGAAGTTTGCCTATCTCCTGATTTGTGTCGAAAGATGGGCGCCCTTCTCTTTCGAAAATAAGCCTGATTATATACTGGATAATTGCCCCACATATTTGATGAAGTTTGTGTCAAGGGATTTTAAGAATATCCTACTACTGTGACTTGAATCTTATTTTGCAGCTGGTAAATTTCCCAATGATCTTGATAAAACTGTTCTTACCCCTATAAGGAAAACTCTAGCTGTTTCAACATCAGATGTAACCAACTATAGGCCAGTTGGTACCATACTATATTTTGTTAAAATCATGCAAGGATTAGCTACTAAATACCTAGATGATTATTTGAATCAATTCAATATTTTACACATTTCTCAATCAGGCTTTCATGTTTTACATAGCACAGAAACCTTGATATGTACATTGATCACACAATCTAAGCAAATAATTAGTTATGTTGATCATGTTTTAATAATGCAACTGAATTTGTCAAGTGGATTTAATTTGGCTTGTCATGATGTGCTTTTACAAAAATTAGATAGTATTGGAATATCTGGCAGAGTATTGAATTGGTTCAATGGTTTCCTTTCTTACAGATCCTACTTGGTTAAGATGCAAGGTGAGTTCCCTGAAAGCAGGTCGCCTAGTTGTGGGGTCCCAGGGCCAGTCTTAGGCAGAGGCGACCAAGGTGACCGCATAGGGCCCCGTGCCTAAGGGGGCCCCACACGGCGCGCCCCGCGCAGCGCCTCAACTCTGCCTCGCTCGTGCCTCCGCTCCGACCTCTGCCACTGCTCGCCTTAGTCGCCTGAGATGATCCCCATTCCCGCGGCTCAACCACTCCGCTCCAGCCACCACCGGCACGGCATCTACCCCCGGCTTGGGCCCGCTACTGATTGTAGTGGACTTGAACTGAATAATTTCTGGGGAGGGCAGGTTTCATGATAGCATTATGCTTATTATTTCAATCAGTTTTTTTTTGTACAAGTTTAGCTTCATTTGTCTTTATTTGAAATTTCGTAAATAAAAAAATGTTCTAAAAATGGAATAATCTTATCAATGGGGCGGAGCTAGGGTGGGGCGGAGCTAGGGTGGGGCGGAGCTAGGGTGTGGCCCCACCAAATTGGTCTGCATAGGGCCCCGCACTTGCTAAGACCGGCCCTGTGGGGTCCCTCAGGGTTTCCCACTATCACCACTGCATTCAATGTGTTACTATCATAATTGGGATATTCACTTGAAAATCTTGGTTATCTGGCTTACATATATGCTGACATCACGATTTTATTTCCAGTTAAATCAACTGTAGTGGACTGACCACTAGGCTGCTCCTCTGCTCTGCAGGGACATCTGTGTGGCCATTTGTGAACAAATGATGCCAGACAGATGTTTTTGTGCCTGCTTTTTTGGCGTTCATATGGTGGAGGACTCCCGCTCAGCTTAGAGGGAACAATGGTGACAGTACCTGAATATAGAAATATAAAAATGTAGGAGTCAGCATTCAAAACAACCAGGAAGGAGAGGCTCCTACCTGGTTAAATCACAGTAAGCAGACCTCCAAATTTTCAGGAGACCAACCGCACAGTGCCACAGATCAGGTGTTAGTCCGGTCACATAAATATAGCAAGGGTGCATGTAACTTACAGTATTCTGTAAAATACATGTGTAGGTGGCAGCCTTACCCTTTGCCCACCTATGCTCCACCTATATGAGTGCCCCTTTCATTTACGCACTTTCTGCTGGATTCTATATATGGCACACAAATTTGTGTAACCAAGATGCGTGTGCAAATTAATTGAGTAACGAGCACTTAACTATCAATAAGTGGGTGCTAACAACCAATTATTGAACTTAATTGGCACTCATTAAAATTTGCGCACCCATCTGGCTGCTCACTATTCTATAAGTCATGGGGCCTAACTCCTCTAGTGCTTCATTTTGGAAAATGGCTGTACATTTTGAATGTTTCAGTGCAGAAATGTCCTTCTCACATATTTTCGAACAGGAAATCTGAATGTTTTTCCTGTTCGAAATTGGCTGTGAAATGGACATTTTTTAGATATAATGAATGGGACGTCCTCCCAATTCTAACTTGGATGTTTATTTTAAAAATGCCCCTCCACAATGCTGAATGTTTGTCTTCATTGTAAATTATTTACATGTGTAAATCAGGTAGCAATTTTTATACATAGGTGCCACAAAGAAGGTCTGTTCTGAGTGTGTCTTTAATGATCCTTTAGTGTATTTATTTATTTATACTAATTTGATGACATGTATCATCAGACACCTATGATGAGTTACAAAATTAAACCATGCATTCATTATTCCATATTTTAGAACAGCAATGTACCTAGTGCTTAGATAATTGTCCTGTAAGCATTTACATCTGTTTCAAGTCACACATAACTGTTGGCTGAATTCTCATTTAGTCCTGGGATTTGGAGGAGAGCTCAAGGGAGATCTTAAGATGGCCAAACAATTAGAAAAGGCAACAGTGAAAGCTGAAGGATGCTTGGGTGCATAGGGAGAAGAATGGCCAGTAGGAAAAGGAGGTGATGATGCTCCTGTATAAGACTCTGGTGAGATCTCATTTAGAATATTGTGTACAATTCTGGAGATTGTACATTCAAAAAGATGTAAACAGGATGGAGTAAGTCCAGAGGGCGGCTATTAAAATGGTCAGTGTTCTTCATCATAAAGCAAATGGGTCAGACTTAAAGATCTCAGTATGTATACTTTGGAAGAAAGGTGGGAGAGGGGAGATATGATAGAGATGCTTAAATACCTACATGGCTTAAGTTCACAGGAGGTGAGTCTCTTTCAAATAAAAGGAAGGTCTGGAATGAGGGGGGATAGGATGAAGGCGAAAGGGGACAGACTCAGAAGTAACCTTAGGAAAAACTTCTTCACAGAAAGGGTGGTGATTTGTGGAAAAGCCTCCCGGTGGAAGTGGTGGAAATGAAAACAGCATCTGAATTCAAGAGAGCTTGGGACAAGCACATAGGATTTCTAAGGGGAGTGATAGGGAAAGTGGGTGGCATGGATGGGCAGACTTAATGGGCCATAAGATCTTTATCTGCCAACATTTTTCTATGTTTCTATATAATTTGCTTACATCTCTAAGTTTGAGTTTTGGAGGATGATTCCTTAATCAGTCCCCCATAGACGTGTGGATTTCTAAACTTCACCACTTCTCCCTGTAGTGGCACCACTTACATGTAAAAGTAGCAAAATAGCAACTCATAGATGTATGTGAGAGCTCTTATACATGACAATCTCTTAGGGGCCCTTTTACTAAGCTACGCTAAGACATGCTTACTGCACCTTAAAATGGCCTATCATGAGGCACACTCAGGTATCCCGCAGTAAGTTTTATATGTGGGCATTGCTAAAAAAGAAAATGTATATATTAGCATATGGGCTACAAAATAGGTGTTGGTATATGCTCATCAGATAATGGCTATGTGCTATTAGGAAAATTAGCACATGGCCATTATTGCAGAAATGTCATAATCAGCCATTTACCAGTAGTGCTAAAAGTGGCCTACGCACGTGGGAAAGAACTGTGTTGGGACTAGTTCAGGCCTCTCTTTAGCGCTGTTGGTAAAATGATTACCCCCCTATTGTGTGTGACATCAAATATGTACTTATTTTGAAGAGCTATATGTTCATTAAGCCTTTTCTAAAATAATATTGGGTCAATATTCTGAAACTGAGATCAGTGTTTTCTTTTGTTTTTAATGCTGACTGTAGTGATCAAAAAATATCCAGATATTCTGTGCCACTACCTGAATTATGGCCAATGCCGAACATCTGGATAATGTGGATGGCTCCAGAATGTATCCAGATAAGGGCCATAGTCAATCCACTATGCTGATAATGTAAGGCAGCTTTTTGATGCCCTAAGTTATCTAGATAAGTTATCCACATAAAAGACTGAATATTGCTGATATCTAGATAAGTTATCCAAATAAAGGACAGAAACAGAATGAAGCTTTGCGCCGGAAGAAGAGGACCTCAGCTGGTGGGGGTTGGGGTCCCCCGCCAGCAAAGGTAGGGAACGGCGATGGTGGGGGAGGGTTGGTGGCGGGAGGGGGGTCCAGGGCCAAATCTACGGGGGTCCAGGCCCCCGTGGCCCCATGTAGCTACGCCATTGGGTGACAGTCACTGTTCCCTCCAAACTGAATGGGAGTCCTCCAACTGCATTGGTACCAGTAGGGGGTGGTGCTTCAATATTGTGTTTTCAATCGCTAGCGACAGACAGGTTCCCTGGAGTCCTGTAGAGCTTGCCTGTCCCTCACTATTGAAAATGTAATAGTAAAACAGTCCCCTCCCCCCCACTGGCAGGACTATAGGTGGAGGACTCCCGCTCAGCTTAGAGGGAACAATGGTGACAGTACCTGAATATAGAAATATAAAAATGTAGGAGTCAACATTCAAAACAACCAGGAAGGAGAGGCTCCTACCTGGTTAAATCACAGTAAGCAGACCTCCAAATTTTCAGGAGACCACCCGCACAGTGCCACAGATCAGGTGTTAGTCCGGTCACATAAATATAGCAAGGGTGCATGTAACTTACATTATTCTGTAAAATACCTTACAGCCTTACCCTTTGCCCACCTATGCTCCACCTATATGAGTGCCCCTTTCATTTACGCACTGTCTGCTGGATTCTATATATGGCACACAAATTTGTGTAACCAAGATGCGTGTGCAAATTAATTGAGTAACGAGCCCTTAACTATCAATATGTGGGTGCTAACAACCAATTATTGAACTAAATTGGCACTCATTAAAATTTGCGCACTCATCTGGCTGCTCACTATTCTATAAGTCATGGGGCCTAACTCCTCTAGTGCGTAACTCAAAAAGGGGTGAGGCCATGAGTATGCCATTAAAAAAACCTGATAGCATTTATATTTGTTTATTAGGATTTATTTACCACCTTTTTGAAGGAATTCACTCAATGCGGTGTACAGTAAGAATAGATCAAACATGAGCAATAGACAATTACAGCAGTAAAAATATTCAAAAACAATTCAAAGTATGGCATGGTATACTACGTACACAATGTCAACACAATATGTAATAGAACATTATAATTGATAGTGAAGGGTAAAGCAAAGATGTAACATATAGATAGGTAAGGAAGTGGGAAGAGTTAGAAAGTAAGGTGATTGATTTAAAGAAAGTTGCACATGAGGTCAGAGAAATAGTTAAATATTATCTCAGCTAGGGTAGAAGTGGATAAACATGTCCAGTATGTGCAACCTGAGTCACTCCTTGTGTGTGTGAGTGAGACTAACAAATTAGTTACTTCTTCCATTAAAGGCCTGGTTGAAGAGCCAAACTTTCACCTGCTTCCTGAAGTAGAGATAGTCTTGTGTTAAGCGCAGCCTTTCAGGCAGTGCATTCCAGAGTGTGGGGGCTACTCCAGAGAAGGCTCACTTGCGGGTATCACATCATGTAATGTCTATTGGAGAGGGTGTGGGAGGACCTTAGTGTCCTTGGCGGTGTGTGGAGTATCATCTTATTTTTCAGGTACTCGGGGCCATTTCCTTTCAGGGCCTTGAAGATCAGACATAGAGTTTTAAACTTAGCCCTGTATTGTACTGGTAGCCAATGAAGTTTTTGCAAAAATGGTGTGATATGATCACGTCGCTTGCAACCTTCTATGAGTCTTGCTGCTGCATTCTGAATCAACTGGAGCTGGTGCAGGCCCTTTGTAGTCAGACGATTGTATAGTGCATTGCAGTAATTCAGTATTGATGTTATCGTGGCATGTACAACTGGGATAAGATTTACCTTGTCGATGTAAGGAGAGAGGCAGTGTAGCTGTCACAAATAGTAGAAGCAGCTCTTGAAGGTTGCTTGGATTTGGGAAATCAGAGTAAGTGTTGAATCTAACTGTATTCCAAGGTTCCTGACTTGTGATTTGAGGAGGAGGTCGTACTTCCCAAAAGGGATTTTGATGTCAGGTATGTATCCACTTGTGTTAGGGACCCAGAGAAGCTCGGTTTTACTTGGGTTCAGGCAAAGTTTGTTGTGTTTAGCCCATTCTTGAATTGATGCTAGACAGGTAATCAGTTTATTCAAGGCTGTAGGTAAGTCAGGTTCAATGGGTATGAGTAGCTGCACATCATCCGCATAGATGTAGAACTGAGTGTCCATTGACCAAATCAGCTCAGCTAGTGGGTTGAGGTAGATATTGAACAGAATAGGTGACAGTATCGATCCTTGTGGCACCCCACAGGTCAGTGTCCATGGTGGTGATGAGTTGCTACCAAACATTATGGATTGTTGTCTGTCTGATAGGTAGGATCTGAACCAAGCAAGTACTGTTCCATTGATACCTGTTTCTGTCAGTCATGCTAGCATGATATCATAATCCATAGTGTCAAAAGCTGCTAAGAAGTCAAGCAGTACTAACATTGAGGTGAGTCCCTTGTCTCGGTTTCTGTGGAGATCATCTAGTAGGGATACGAGGACCGTTTCTGTACCATAACCAGGTCTGAATATAGATTGACATGGATCTAGCCAGTTTCTCTTTTCTAACCAGTCATTAAGTTGAACACAGACTGTTCTATGAGTTTCCCTAGAAACAGGATGTTGGATACTGGCCTGTAACTTTCAAGTTTGTCCTGGTCAAGGTTGTTTTTCTTCAGCAGAGGGCAGGGATCGAGGGAGCAGGTCTCTTTGGATTTTGTCAAGGCTCTCCTATGTCATTGGGTTAAAAGTGTCCCATCTGTCTCTGTCAGGAGGGGGCGAGTTTGTGCACCCCTGGTTGACTGGTTGGGGACTGGGTGGGATTGCCTGTGAATCCTGGCGGAGACTTTTAATTTTGTTGGCAAAGTATGCAGCAAAATCAGTTCAGTTTAGACTGGGCAGGCTGGTTCTGTTGTGGGGGCTGAAGTAGGCTGTATACTGAACAACTGCTTGGTTGAATTTGCAGCCTGTGCAATGCATTGAGAGAAATACTGTTTTTTGGTTGCTGTTAAGGCTTGGCAGTTCTCGCCTGTCTTCATCCAGGCGAGATTTGCACCATCTCCTTTCCAGTTTTCATCCTTCGTGTTTAAGGATCCGAAGTTCTAGAGAAAACCAAGGTGAGCGTTTGTGAGTGGGGCATAAGACCTTTTTTAGTGGTGCTGTTTTCTCTAAGGTCCTGGCTAAGTGTGTATTCCAGATGTCAACTTGTTCTGACACTGTTGTCTTTTCATCCACATGTAGATAGTCCAATGCCTCTAGGAAATTCTCAGTGATCAGCTTTTTTCTGTCTCTGATCTCCTTCCAAACTCTGGGAGGTGCCATTTGTTTTAGGTGATCACTTAGATAGAATTTAATTAGAAAATGGTCTGACCATGATAGGGGTGTTATTTCAATATTGTTATCCCAGAATTCTGGAATATCCACCCCTTTGTAGAATACCAGGTCTAGTATGTGACCCTTTTCATGGGTTGGAGAATTGATCGCCTATGTAAATCCTAGTGCTGTCATTGTGTCCAAGAAGGCAGCTGTGGTGGTATCTAGGGTTTTGATGTGTAGATTGAAGTTTCCCATGATCACCAGCCTAGGGTAATTCAGGGACACTTGAGTAATCACTTGAGTATATATGCAGGTTCACTGACTTAATGTATGCCAGAATTTCATTCAAATTTCTATGTTTGACTCAGGGCCACTGAGAGACTGAGCCAGGCCTGGGGCAAGGCTGACCCCTGCTGCCGCTCCCCGGTGCCGCCCCCCCAAATCCTTTCCACTGTCGCCTCCCTCTCTTGCTCCCAGGCCGCCGGCACTGCAGTCCCTGGTCTCACCTGCCCGTCCCCGGCTCCGTTGATAGCCCCCCTCCATCTGCCACCGTGACCGGGCCCCTGCATTAAAATCGGCAGCACTTTACCTCTATGTGAAGGTGGCAGATCGCTTCCCTTAAGGACTTCCCGCACAGTGAGAGAAGGCCCGAAGGGAGGCAATCTGCCGCCTTCACATGGAGGCGAGGCGCTGCCGATTTGAATGCAGGGGGCCAAGTCACGGAGAGGTGTTATCGATGGAGCCGAGGACGGACAGATGAGACCATGGACTGCAGCGCCTGTAGCCTGGGAGCAGGAAAAGGAGAGAGACCCCGGTGCCAGGCCCCCTTCGGAGGTCTGGGCCCGAGGAATTTTGTCTCCCCTGCCCCACCCCTCTCGGCGGCCCTGGTTTGACTTATAAGGCAGTGTTTGGGTTAGACCCCTTATATTTGGTTAATCATTTTTGGGCCCTTTTACTAAAGGGTTGGTGCACAGCAACAGGCTTCCCATGCACCATTCTGATGCTACTGCTGGGCTACTGCAGGGCTACTGTAGTGGTGTATAATTGGGGGTAATGGGTTTTGGGGGGCTCAGCAGACCAAATAAGGGAGCAACGGTGAGATGTGTATCTGGGAGCATGTTTTTGAAGTCCACTGGTAGTTCGCACCCCCAGATCGCGCCATTTCCGGCGCTACAAAAAGTGCCATGCGCTGCCCAGTTACTGCCAGGTTAGCGCGGGAGATCTTAATGCCACCTCATTGGGTGGCGGTGTTCCTCCCCCCCTTAAATGGCCTCATGGCACGCATCAAAAACACACGCTGATGCTAGCGCAGGTCCCATTTTACTCCAGTTTAGTAAAAGGACCCCTTTGTGTTTTCAGCTTCAGGTGCCGTGGAGGACTTGCAGCTCATCTGCATATCCTCGGAGCCTTCGCCGGAGTGACTCCCAGGTCCGTTCCGATCCACTCGGGGCCTCTGCTCAAGGTGCACAGTGCTCCTACCAGGTGCTGTGGAGGACTTGCAGCGTTCTGCATATCCTCACAGCTGCATCCGGGGTGACTCCCAAATCCACCCCGACCTTCCCAGGGCCTTCGCCACAGTTACCCAGGGCTTTCGCTCCACCTACCCAGAGCTACCAGGTACTTCTTAGCCAGGATCGGGTGACCCTCAGGGGGAGGAATGCTGGTTTCGGCCTAACCCCTGGTAAGCCTTTTCTTGGTTGAGAGGTGCCCAGCTCTCCCACCAGTTGCCTTCTCAGGTGCCGTGGAGGACTTGCAGCTTTCCTTCTAATAAGTTCTTGTAGAAGAGGATATTTCTCTGGTAAGTGAACAAATTTTGCTTGTGCTTTCAGAACTTGAAGATTGGGGTTTAAAGGAGGAACTGTAAGTTAGTGATAGGCTGATATCCTTAATACTTTAGCAAGTTTTAAATTACGGAAAAACTCAAAAAACACTAAGATGGAGTCAGCAGTCCAGCAGCGAGAGGGGTGCTATCCAGTCTTTTGCATTGAGTGTCACATGTATGATTATCTCCCAATTGGTGAGGTGTCATATGTGTGTGCCCGATGCAAAGAGCTCCTAGCTCTCAGAGAATGTGTCCGTTCTCTAGAGGCTAGAGTAGCAGACTTGATGGAGCTGAGGGAGACAGAGAGGTACATAGAGGAGACCTACAGGGATGTTGTAGAGAAGTCCCACCTCCAGTCAGGTAGCCCCTGTGCTACCTTGGAGGAGGGAGGTCTCCTAGAAGGAGAGCATCACCCTGGTGAAGTAGGAAGTACTCCTGTAGCCAGGACCTGCCCACCAGGGGATGTATTATCCTTTCGCACCGAGGATATATCTCCAAATGTTGCCCGGGAGGGAAAGGTTAGGACAGCTGTTGTACTTGGTGATTCGATCATTAGGCATATAGATAGCTGGGTGGCTGGTGGACGTGAGGATCGCCTGGTGACTTATCATCTAGTATTTCTAATCTCCTCCCCTCCATCATGTCCTCCGAGTCTGTTGACGAGGCTGTCTCCGCTTACAATGCCACTCTCTCCTCTGCTCTGGACACCCTTGCACCATCCACCTCCCGTCCCACAAGGCGTACTAATCCCCAGCCCTGGCTGACCCCTTGCATCCGTTACCTTCGCTCCTGCGCCCGATCTGCTGAACGCCTCTGGAGGAAATCTCGCACCCATTCAGATTTCCTTCACTACAAATTCATGCTATCCTCCTTCCAGTCCTCACTATTCCTTGCCAAACAGGACTATTACACCCAATTGACTAATTCTCTCAGCTCTAACCCTCGTCGTCTCTTCGCCACCCTTAACTCCCTCCTCAAAGTGCCCTCCGCTCCCACCCCCCCGTCACTCTCTCCTCAATCACTGGCTGACTACTTCCGCGACAAGGTGCAAAAGATCAACCTTGAGTTCACTACCAAGCCACCTCCTCCTCTTCACCCTTCAACCCTCTCCCTCAACCAACCAACCCAGACCTCTTTCTCCTCCTTTCCTGATATCTCCGAGGAGGAAACCGCCCGCCTTCTTTCCTCCTCAAAATGCACCACTTGTTCCTCTGATCCCATCCCCACCAACTTACTTAACACCATCTCTCCTACTATCACCCCCTCCATCTGTCATATCCTCAACCTCTCTCTCTCCACTGCAACTGTCCCCGACACCTTCAAGCATGCTGTAGTCACGCCACTCCTCAAAAAACCATCACTAGACCCTACCTGTCCCTCCAACTACCGCCCCATCTCCCTCCTACCCTTCCTCTCCAAGACACTTGAGCGCGCAGTCCACAGCCGCTGCCTTGATTTTCTCTCCTCTCATGCCATCCTTGATCCGCTTCAATCCGGTTTTCGCCCTCTTCACTCGACAGAAACAACACTTTCTAAAGTCTGTAATGACCTGTTCCTTGCCAAATCCAGAGGCCACTACTCCATCCTCATCCTCCTGGATCTATCCGCTGCTTTTGACACTGTCAATCATGACTTACTTCTTGCCACACTGTCCTCATTTGGGTTCCAGGGCTCTGTCCTCTCCTGGTTCTCCTCCTATCTCTCCCACCGCACCTTCAAAGTTCACTCTCATGGATCTTCCTCCACCCCCATCCCCTTATCTGTTGGTGTTCCCCAGGGATCGGTCCTTGGACCCCTTCTCTTCTCAATCTACACCTCTTCCCTGGGCTCCCTGATCTCATCTCATGGTTTCCAGTATCATCTCTATGCTGATGACACCCAACTGTATCTCTCCACACCAGACATCACCGCGTAGACCCAGGCAAAGGTATCGGCCTGCTTATCCGACATTGCTGCCTGGATGTCCAACCGCCACCTGAAACTGAACATGTCCAAGACCGAGCTTATCGTCTTTCCACCAAAACCCACTTCTCCTCTTCCTCCACTTTCTATCTCAGTTGATAACACCCTCATCCTCCCCGTCTCATCTGCCCGCAACCTCGGAGTCATCTTTGACTCCTCTCTTTCCTTCTCTGCGCATATCCAGCAGATAGCCAAGACCTGTCGCTTCTTCCTCTTTAACATCAGCAAAATTCGCCCTTTCCTCTCTGAACACACCACCCGAACTCTCGTCCACGCTCTCATTACCTCTCGCCTGGACTACTGCAACTTACTCCTCACCGGCCTCCCACTTAGCCATCTATCCCCCCTTCAGTCTGTTCAGAACTCTGCTGCACGTCTCATATTCCGCCAGAACCGATATATCACCCCTCTCCTCAGGTCACTTCACTGGCTTCCGATCAGATACCGCATTCAATTCAAGCTTCTCCTTCTTACCTACAAATGCACTCAGTCTGCTGCCCCTCACTACCTCTCTACCCTCATCTCCCCTTACGTTCCCGCCCGTAACCTCCGTTCACAGGATAAATCCCTCCTCTCAGTACCCTTCTCCACCACCGCCAACTCCAGGCTCCGCTCATTCTGCCTCGCCTCACCCTATGCTTGGAACAACCTTCCTGAACCCTTACGCCAAGCCCCCTCCCTGCCCATCTTCAAGTCTTTGCTTAAAGCCCACCTCTTCAATGCTGCGTTCGGCACCTAACCCTTACCGTTCAGTGAATCCAGACTGCCCCAATTTGACTGCCCCGATCGGACCGACCGTTCACTTGTCTATTAGATTGTAAGCTCTTTGAGCAGGGACTGTCTCTCTTTGTTAAATTGTACAGCGCTGCGTAACCCTAGTAGCGCTCTAGAAATGTTAAGTAGTAGTAGTAGTAGTGACTTGCCTGCCTGGTGCGAAGGTGGCGGACCTCACGCGTCACCTAGATAGGATTTTATATAGTGCTGGGGAGGAGACGGCTGTCTTGGTACATGTGGGTACTAATGACATAGGAAAATGTGGGAGAGAGGTTCTGGAAGCAAAATTTAGGCTCTTAGGTAGAAAGCTGAAATCCAGATCCTCCAGGGTAGCATTTTCTGAAATGCTACCTGTGCCACGCGCAGGGCCCAAGAGACAGGCAGAGCTCCAGAGTCTCAATGCGTGGATGAGACGATGGTGCAGGGAGGAGGGCTTTAGATTTGTTAGGAACTGGGCAACATTCTGGGGAAGGGGGAGCCTATTCCGAAAGGATGGGCTCCATCTTAACCAGAGTGGGACCAGGCTGCTGGCATCGGCGTTTAAGAAGGAGATAGAGCAGCTTTTAAACTAGAAATGGGGGGAAGGCCGACAGTCGCTCAAAAGAGCATGGTTCGGGATAAGGTATCTTTCAAAGATATCACCATAACAGGGAAGATAGAGTATCCTGATAGTGAGGTTGCAAAAGAGATTGTAGTAGATCGGGTATCTTTAAATAAAAATAAAAATCAGACAAAAGATTGCCAATTAATACTGTCAAGTACTAAGCATGATGTACTTAGGAACAACAAACATAGTTTGAAATGTCTATATGCGAATGCCAGGAGCCTAAGAAATAAGATGGGGGAGTTGGAATATATTGCACTAAATGAAAAATTAGATATAATAGGCATCTCTGAGACCTGGTGGAAGGAGGATAACCAGTGGGACACTGTCATACCGGGGTACAAATTATATCGTAGTGATAGGGTGAATCGGATTGGTGGAGGGGTAGCATTGTATATTAACGAGAGCCTTGAATCAAATAGATTGAAAATTCTGCAGGAAACAAAACACTCCTTGGAATCACTGTGGATTGAAATTCCATGTGCAAAGGGGAAAAGGATAGTGATAGGAGTGTACTACCGTCCGCCTGGCCAGGACGAACAGACGGATGCGGAAATGTTAAAGGAAATCAGGGACGCAAACAAACTGGGCAACACAATAATAATGGGGGATTTCAATTAGCCGCATATAGACTGGGTTAATGTAACATCTGTACACGCAAGGGACATAGGATTTCTTGATGAAATCAAGGACAGCTTCATGGAACAGCTAGTTCAGGAGCCGACAAGAGAAGGAAAAATACTAGACTTAGTCCTTAGTGGTGCTCATGATCTAGTGCAGGGGGTAACGATATGAGGGCCGCTTGATAACAGTGATCATAATATGATCGGTTTTGATATTGGCATTGAAGGAAGTGAAACTAGGAAATCAAGTACGCTAGCATTTAACTATAGAAAAGGTGATTACGACAAAATGAGAAAAATGGTGAAAAAAAGACTGAAAGGAGCAGCTCGCAGAGTAAAAAACTTGCATCAGGCGTGGATGCTGTTTAAAAACACCATCCTGGAGGTTCAGGACAAATATATTCCACGTATTAGAAAAAAGGGAAAAAAGACTAAACGTCAGCCGGCGTGGCTAAACAGTAAGATAAAGGAAATCATTAGAGCCAAAAAACAATCCTTCAGAAAGTGGAGAAGAGAACCAACTGAAAGTAACAGGATAGATCATAAGGAATGCCAAGCCAAATGCAAAGCGGAGATAAGGAGGGCAAAAAAGGACTTTGAGAAGAAATTAGCGTTGGAAGCAAAAATACATAGTAAAAATTTTTTTAGATACATTAAAAGCAGGAAACCGGCCAAAGAGTCGGTTGGGCCGCTGGACGAAAATGGTGTTAAAGGGGCGATCAAGGAGGACAAAGCCGTAGCGGAGAAATTAAATGAATTCTTTGCTTCGGTCTTCACCAAGGAGGATTTGGGGGGGACACCGGTGCCGGAAAGAATATTTGAAGCGGGGGAGTCGGAGAAACTAAACAAATTCTCTGTAACCTTGGAGGATGTAATGGGTCAGTTCAGCAAGCTGAAGAGTAGTAAATCACCGGGACCTGATGGTATTCATCCCAGAGTATTAATAGAACTAAAAAATGAACTTGCGGAGCTACTGTTAGAAATATGCAATCTGTCCCTAAAATCGAGTGTAGTACCGGAAGACTGGAGGGTAGCCAATGTTACTCTGATTTTTAAGAAGGGTTCCAGAGGAGATCCGGGAAATTATAGACCGGTGAGTCTGACGTCGGTGCCGGGCAAGATGGTGGAGGCTATTATTAAGAATAAAATTGCAGAGCATATACAAAAACATGGACTGATGAGACAAAGTCAGCACGGATTTAGTGAAGGGAAGTCTTGCCTCACCAATCTAATGCATTTTTTTGAGGGGGTAAGCAAACATGTGGACAATGGGGAGCCGGTTGATATTGTATATCTGGATTTTCAGAAGGCGTTTGACAAAGTGCCGCACGAAAGACTCCTGAAGAAATTGCAGAGTCATGGAATCGGAGGTAGGGTATTATTATGGATTAAGAACTGGTTGAAAGATAGGAAGCAGAGAGTAGGATTGCGTGGCCAGTATTCTCAGTGGAGGAGGGTAGTTAGTGGGGTCCCGCAGGGGTCTGTGCTGGGTCCGTTGCTTTTTAATGTATTTATAAATGACCTAGAGATGGGAATAACTAGTGAGGTAATTAAATTCGCCGATGACACAAAATTATTCAGGGTCGTCAAGTCGCAGGAGGAATGTGAACAATTACAGGAGGACCTTGCGAGACTGGGAGAATGGGCATGCAAGTGGCAGATGAAGTTCAATGTTGACAAGTGCAAAGTGATGCATGTGGGTAAGAGGAACACGAATTATAGCTACGTCTTGCAAGGTTCCGCGTTAGGAGTTACGGATCAAGAAAGGGATCTGGGTGTCGTCGTCGATGATACGCTGAAACCTTCTGCTCAGTGTGCTGCTGCGGCTAGGAAAGCGAATAGAATGTTGGGTGTTATTAGGAAGGGTATGGAGTCCAGGTGCGCGGATGTTATAATGCCGTTGTATCGCTCCATGGTGTGACCGCACCTGGAATATTGTGTTCAGTACTGGTCTCCGTATCTCAAAAAAGATATAGTAGAATTGGAAAAGGTACAGCGAAGGGCGACGAAAATGATAGTGGGGATGGGACGACTTTCCTATGAAGAGAGGCTGAGAAGGCTAGGGCTTTTCAGCTTGGAGAAGAGACGGCTGAGGGGAGATATGATAGAAGTGTATAAAATAATGAGTGGAATGGATCGGGTGGATGTGAAGCGACTGTTCACGCTATCCAAAAATACTAGGACTAGAGGGCATGAGTTGAAGCTACAGTGTGGTAAATTTAAAACGAATCGGAGAAAATTTTTCTTCACCCAACGTGTAATTAGACTCTGGAATTCGTTGCCGGAGAACGTGGTACGGGCGGTTAGCTTGACGGAGTTTAAAAAGGGGTTAGATAGATTCCTAAAGGACAAGTCCATAGACCGCTATTAAATGGACTTGGAAAAATTCCGCATTTTTAGGTATAACTTGTCTGGAATGTTTTTACGTTTGGGGAGCGTGCCAGGTGCCCTTGACCTGGATTGGCCACTGTCGGTGACAGGATGCTGGGCTAGATGGACCTTTGGTCTTTCCCAGTATGGCACTACTTATGTACTTATGTACTTATGTGAGGGATACAAGAGCTTACAACTTGTTCAGTTATCTTTTCTTAAAGGGTAGAAGGAGGCCTCAGCTATCGGAGAATCTTTTAGCTTTTCAAGCAGCAAGATTAGATAAAACTATTTTGAATTTTATGCATTAGAGGCATTTAAGGCGTATGATTAAACATACTTGTTTAGAAAATTTGTGTTAAACTCTGCAGATCAATGATCACCGGTTGTTCTATTCTGTTCCTAACTTTATAGTTTTTAAGTTGATTTTATTTCTGTCATAATGTAACTTTGTTAAACTCTGGTAATTTTAATTTCCATAATGCAATATTGTTAATCTCTGGTAATTTCCAGATCTATTTGTTGTAACCCCTATAGAACCGAAAATTAGATAGCAGACTATCAGATATTGTGACATGTTATGTTCCAAAAGGTTATGCACGTAATTATAGAATACAGCCTCAGTGCCATTTTACTAAGACAGTCACAGACAGAAGGAAAAAACTCTACTAAAAAGGGGGCACCAAAAAATGGAAAAAGTAGAGTAATGAAAACTCCTCACGGTGATGTTCAAACCAGAATTTATTGAAAGTCACCCATGTTTTTAAAAGAACTTTGAATAAATTCTGGTTTGAACATCAGCCATGAGGAGTTTTCATTACTCTACTTTTTCCATTTTTTGGGGCCATTTTACTAAACCACGGTAGGGCTCTGTGCCAAATTGATACTACTGCCAGGATAGCGCGGGTGCCCGGTGGTAATTCCAAAGTTGGCACACACTCCAGCTTATAATCGAAAGAGAAAAATGCCTATATTTCGACCCAAATCGGGAGATGGGCGTTTTTCTTGCAAAGGCGCCCAAATCGGTATAATCGAAAACCGATTTTGGGCGTTTCCAACTGCACTCCGTCGCCTATGTAAATCCTAGTGCTGTCCTTGTGTCTAAGAAGGCAGCTGTGGTGGTATCTAGGGTTTTGATGTGTAGATTGAAGTTTCCCATGATCACCAGCCTACGGTAATTCAGGGACACTTGAGTAATCACTTGAGTATATATGCAGGTTCACTGACTTAATGTATGCCAGAATTTCATTCAAATTTCTATGTTTGACTCAGGGCCACTGAGAGACTGAGCCAGGCCTGGGGCAAGGCTGCCCCCTGCTGCCGCCCCCCGGTGCCGCCGCCCCCCCAAATCCTTTCCACTGTCGCCTCCCTCTCTTGCTCCCAGGCCGCCGGCACTGCAGTCCTTGGTCTCACCTGCCCGTCCACGGCTCCCCTTCCCGCACAGTGAGAGAAGGCCCGAAGGGAGGCGATCTGCCGCCTTCACACGGAGGTAAAGTGCTGCCGATTTTAATGGAGGGGCCCGGTCACGGTGGCAGATGCCTGGTGGTAATTCCAAAGTTGGCACACACTCTAGCTTATAATCGAAAGAGAAAAACGCCTATATTTCGACCCAAATCAGGAGATGGGTGTTTTTCTTGCAAAGGCGCCCAAATCGGTATAATCGAAAACCAATTTTGGGCGTTTGCAACTGCACTCCGTCGCGGAAATGAATAAAGTTGACGGGGGCGTGTCGGAGGCGGGGCTGGGGCGTGGTTATCAGCCGAGGAGAGATGGGCGTCTGTAGCTGATAATCGAAAAAAAGACGTATTTACCGCGATTTTGGGTCACTTTTTTTGGACCCTTTTTTTTCATGAACAAGTCCCAAAACATGCCCCAACTGACCTGATGACTACTGGAGGGAAGCGGGGATGACGTCCCCGGACTCCCCCAGTGGTCACTAACCCCCTCCCACCAAAAAAAACCCCACTTTAAAAACTTTTTTCCCAGCCTGTATGCCAGCCTCAAATGCCGTACCCACCTCCATGACAGCAGAATGTGTTTGATCCTCTCACAGCCTTTCCCTGGGTCAGATGTGGCTCTCGGGTGCACTACAGGGTCGCATCAGCATTGCATTGTGGTGGGTGTAGGGTATTGGGCTCCGTGATTTCATTAGCTTGTGTTACAGTCTCACGATGTTGGTAGTTGGTAGGCTCTTCTCCCATGGTGCTTTTCCTCCTGCCTACTGGATCAGAGTGTGCCCTGTTGTGTTTCCTGTTGTAGTCCATGCGGTAGTGGCCATTTTTGTAAGCCAGTTTTAGTTCCCTTTCCTGTGTTAGCCACGTTAGACAACTTAGTTCTTACCTTGAATGTGGCTGAAAGAGGGCATTGTACAGCAATCTGCCAGCTCTGACCTACTGCTAATCTCAGTACCAGGGAGACTCGTTGCCAGTGGGGCACAACCTCTGCAGTTAACTGTGAGTAAACGTGCTTATTCCAATAAAGGACGTTTTCGGAGAGATTAGTCTTCAGGTGTCAACTGGTGTGCCAATGTTATACAGCAGCAACAAATCCTAGAGGCCTGTGTGTTTGCAGGTCCCTGGAGCACTTTTAGTGGGTACCGCAGTGCACTTCAGCCAGGTGGACCCAGGTCCATCCCCCCCTACCTGTAACGATTGTGCTGGTAAATGGGAGGCCTCCAAAACCCACTGTACCCACATGTAGGTGCCCCCTTCACCCCTAAGAGCTATGATAGTGTTGTACATTTGTGGGTAGTGGGTTTTGGGGGAGGGGGGTTGGGAGCTTAGCACCCGTGGTAAGGGAGCTATGCATGTGGGAGCTTTTTCTGAAGTCCACCGCACTGACCTAGGGTGCCCAGTTGGTGTCCTGGCATATCAGGGGGGCCAGTGTACTACGAATCCTGGCCCCTCCCATGACCAAATGGCTCGGATTAGGACGTTTTTGAGCTGGGCATTTTTAGTTTCCATTATCGCTAAAAAAAACAAACGCCCAGCTCAAAAACGTCCATTTTTTCGAAAATACGGTTCGGCCCGCCCCTTCATGGACCCGTTCTCGGAGATAAACGCCCATGGAGATAGGCATTTGCATTCGATTATGCCCCTCACTGTTTCCCATGGTAAAGAATAATTTTCTATTTTCTACCATGGGGACGTTCCTGGCGGTAATTGGCAGTGTGGGCACATTGGTGTGCTTACCAATTACCACTCAACTAGTGTGTCAGCCCTTACCTCCAAGTAAATAGGTGACATTAAGGGCTCAGGCACTAAATAGCCGTGCACTACTTTTCATATTAGTGCACGGCCATTTACTGCCCTAATTACAAAAGTCCTTTTTACCTGCTTTGGTTAAAAATGGCCCAGCGAGCTCCAATTTCAGAGGTCCAAACTAGCGCAGGCCACCTTTTTACCACAGCTTAGTAAACGGGCCCCTTGGGCACCAGCACTTATACCAGGTTTCAGCGGGTGTAAGTCTGATGCCCACAGTTAGGTATGGGAATCTGTGCTACACGCTATGGTATTGAATGGTGTGCACACCCTTTATAGAATAGCGCTTAATACCTATTTATTTTTGCTGCTCAATTTTGAGCACCATTTACTGAATCTGGTTCTTTGTTATCTACACATTCCTTCACAGAACAATGCTTAGGTATCCATTTTTGCCATGCACCAGGGCTCCTTTTTCTGCTGCAGGTGAAAATAGCCAAAAATGAAATGGCTGTACAGTAAATTTGCACTGTTAAAAATTTCCGGGGTCTCATAATTTTATGGGGCACTGGACTAGTAAGTATTATTCTACTTGGTGTTTTTTTAAATAAAGGCTGTATTATCTTGTAGCCAGCATTGCCTGGTGTGTTGCTGCTCTTTTGCATACAATTAAAACAAAATTAACCCACATTAGAACTTTTCATTGCATGGGAATTGATTGCATGTGCATTAATTCATATGTTAGTATGCATTGAGGGGCATTTTCAAAGCAAGGTCCAAGACAGAATTGGAATGTCCTACTTATAACATCCACAAGAAACATACATCTCACAGTAATCTTCAAACAGGAAAGATGTCCAGATTTCCTGTTAGTAAATATGTGAGAAGGACGTTCTTACCGTGGAGACATCCAATCTGAACATCCCTTTTACAAATAAAATGTTTAAACTATAAATGGGGGAAAACAAGGCACAGAGATATCTGTCTGGCAGTATTCTTATTAAAATGGGCACAAAGAAACAGAGGAGTAGCCTAGTGAATCTAAAGCATAACTAATGTTAAAATCAATGGCGACTCTGGATCTGACGACGCTGGTACCAGGGGTGTGGTGTTTATGATAGCAATGACCTCTACAAGAAAGGTTGTCAGAGCTCCGTATGTTAATCAAAGGTGATCAGCATCCAAGAGCATGGCATCAAGGATATGGCAAGCTATTCCAATCATTTGTTCCCATGCTCCTCCCATATTTGAAGAATGAGGAGGATTGAAGATCCAAGTGCACTTTTGGTCACTAACTAACATATTTTCAAAGCACTTAGCCTTCCAAAGTTCCATAGAAACCTATGGAACTTTGGAAGGCTAAGTGCTTTGAAAATATGCAAAATAGGTATCTTTCAATGGCCAACTGGTTCAATTTGGTAGACAATTCTCTGCAAACACCTACAAAGTTGGTTCCATAGTCGGAACAGATCTGCTTAGCTGGATCTCTGATGGAGAGGTATCTTCGAAAGGCACTAATAAAACTTGAAGTGTCCATTGACTCAATAACTTCAATGTAAACTGCTCGAATGCTCACACGTGAAAATCACAGCCCAATGCTTCTTCTGCATTGTGTCACAACTGACCAGGGTCCAAAAACATCTAGACCCACATAGGTGAATGGTGGTTCAGTACTGAGTTGGTCTGCTGGCAAATCTGCCATTCTCTATTTTTGTTGCTTGCCCCGAAGTCTACAACATGCGACACACTTGTGTATTGTAGAGGTAGTTCTACATTTTGCTCCCACAATCCATAATCCTGCAGTCTTTCTACTTTTTGAATAAGTGAAAAATTGATTCACCTCCACCTATTCCATACCACTCATCATTTTGTAGACCTCAATCATATCCCCCCTCAGCTGTCTCTTTTCCAAGCTGAAGAGCCCTTACATCTTTAGCCCTTCCTCATATGAGATCAGTTCCTTCCCCTCTATCATTTTGGTTGTTCTTTTTTTAACCTTTTCTAATTCCGCTATATCTTTTTTGATATATAGCAACTAGAAGTGAGCACAGTTCTCAAGGTAAGGTTGTACCATGGAGCGATAAAGAGGCATTATAATATTTTTTATCTTGTTTTGCACCCTCTCCTAATCATTCCTAGCATCCAGTTTACATTTTTGTCTGCCGACGCTCACTGGACAGAAGATTTTAGTGTATTGAACAATGACACATCGGTCTTGTTCTTGAGTGCTGACTCCTAAAGTGGACCCTAGCATTAGATAACTATGCTTCGGATTATTCATCCTAATTCACTTTGCATTTCTCTACACTAAATTTCATGTGAGATTTGGATGCCCAGTTTCCCAGTTTCCTAAGTTCTTCCTTCAATTTTTCACAATCCGCATGCATTTTGACAACTTTGAATAGTTTTATGTCATCTGCAAATTTAATCACCTCACTCGTCGTTCCGATTTACAGATCATTTATAAATATGTTAAATAGCACCGGTTCCAGTACAGATCCCTATGGCATTCCACTATTCACCCTCCTCCATTGAGAAAAATGGTCATTTAACCCTACCTTCTGTTTTCTGTCCAATAACCAATTCTTAATCCACAGATGGGCATTGCCACCTGTCCAGTGACTCTTTCATTTTCTCAGGAGTCTCTTATGAGGTACTTTGTCAAAAGTTTTCTGAAAACTACCTTCTGTTTTCTGTCCAATAACCAATTCTTAATCCACAGATGGGCATTGCCACCTGTCCAGTGACTCTTTCATTTTCTCAGGAGTCTCTTATGAGGTACTTTGTCAAAAGTTTTCTGAAAATCTAGATATACTACATCAGCTAGCTCACCTTTATCAATATGTTTATTCGTGCCTTCAAAGAAATGAAGCAAATTGGTGAGGCATGACCTTCCTTGGCTGAATCCATGCTGTCTCTTTCCCATTAAACCAAGTTTGTCTATGTGTTCTGTAATTTTATTCTGTATAATAGTTTCCTCTATTTTGCCTGGCACTGAAGTCAGCATTACCAGTCTGAAATTTCACGGATAACCCCTGGAACCCTTTTTAAAAATTGGTGTCACATTGGCCAGCCTCCAGTCTTCAGGTACTATGGACAATTTTAATGACAGGTTACAGATCACTAGCAGCTGATCAGCAATTTCATGTTTGAGTTCTTTCAATTCCCTGTGGGTGTATGCCATCTGGTCCAAGTGATTTATCACTCTTTAATTTGTCAATTTGGCTTAGTACATCTTCCAAGTTCAACGAGATTTCTTTCAGTTCCTTCGCATCATCATCCCTGAAAACCATTTCCAGTATAGATAGATCTTTTACATCTTCCATAAAGACCGAAGCAAAGAATTCATTCAATCTCTATGCTATGGCCTTGCCCTCCTTGAGTTCTCATTTTATTCCTTCCTGATCTAATGGTCCCACAGATTACCTTGCAGGCTTTCTACTTCTGATATATCTAAAACAAGTGTAACTAATAGTTTTCGTCTCCGCCGCAAGTTTCTCATCATATTCTCCTATAGCCTTCTTTATCAATGCTTTGCATCTTTCTTTTAATAGTGCTTATGTTGCTTCTTATTTTCATCATTCGTATCCTTTTTCCTTTTGTTGAAGGATGTTCTTTTGGTGCTAATAGCCTCTTTCACTTTACCTTTTAACCACGTTGGCTTTCATTTGCTCTTTTTTCCACCTTTGTTAATACATGGAATACATCTAGTCTGAACTTCCATGATGTTATTTTTAAACACCGTCCATGCCTGATTTAAAGTCATAATCTTTGCAGCTGATCCTTTCAGCTTCTTTTTAGCCTTTTTTCTAATTTTGTAATAGTCGCCTTTTTGAAAATTAACAGCTGCTAAAGTAGATTTCCTTAGTGACTTCACTGCAGATATCAGCTCAGATTTGATCATGTTAGGATCACTGTTTCCCAGTGGATCCAACACGTTTACCTCTCATACAATGCCCAGCATTCCACTAAGGATTAGATCTAAAATAGCCCCCCCCCCCTCTCGTTGGCTCCTGGACCAGTTGCTCCAAGAAGCAGTCATTTATTACATCTAGACATGTTACCTCCATAGCACTCCCTGATGCAACATTTATCCAGTCAATATTAGGCCATTTATTTCTTTTGATTATGAGCCCCTTAGTCATCATTCCTGAATTTGACAGTCCTTGAATCTCCAGTTAGAATGTCTGGCTCGTTTTATTATTATGATAATTTAATTACTTCTCTACTGTCTTCTTTTTTTTTGTACTTGTGCACATTTGTTTTCCTTCTGCATTATTATTCCACTTTTATGCCACTTTCTTTTGTATCCCCTATTATAGCTGTAGAGGATGCTTCCCCTGAGGTGCTGAGTGAAATCACACAGAGTGAAATTAACTAGGATCACATTCTCTGAATCATTGACTGGAATGGTCTTCCCCTGAGCCCATCTCACACTGTCACCTGCAAATGCTTCCTCGGCAGCCTTTAATTGAATTTCATCTTTTGAAATATTTGAAATAAATTTGCAAAATGAACCAAGAATCCCCAACACTCCATTTCTAGCCTCTATTATGTGTATTCCTGGAAGTTGGTGGGGTGCTCAGCGGTGGGAAAGGTTATTTTAAGCTCTGCAGTATCTAGTTCACTAAATGCTTTATGATGACTTTCACAGCAAAAAGTTTAAAGAGAAAAAAAGGACAGTGCATAGAATGATGACACATATGATCATTGTAGGATTATGCTAGATTTCCAAAAGTGTGGATAAATCATCTTGGATTAAAGAAGAATGACACCATTAAGATGCTGACATGATGTTTTTGACAGACGTGGGCCAATTAAATCAGCTTGGATTAATAGAGAATCATGCCATTAAGATGTCGACATAATGTTTTTGATAGAGCCGGGCCAATTCCTTTATAACTGATGTCATGCAATTCATGGAAACAGTTGCTTCTTTTTTTGTAAAATGTTTGGCCAATATTTTTAAGACATTTGTCTAGTTAGCATGGGCTGCTAACCAGATATTTGTCAGCCAGTGAAATATTCAGTGGCACTAACTGCATAGTCCAAAGAAAAAAACAGGAAACCAAACACTTCCACAGAGCCTAGAAAGGCAAACAGAAGAATGGGAGAGTGGAAGTGACCACAGTAAGTTTGTTCCAGGTAAAGATACAATAAAAATGTATTCACAGGTTCAAAATGAGTTCATCCATAATGGATGTGCAGAATATACCTATGGTGCATATAATAGGCAAATAGTTAGTCTCAATATTATAGACCATGTGCTGCACAGATGGACCCTACACGAGCCGTGTTTCAGCAATTATGTATTCCTCATGTATAGCATAAATTGTTTGTAAAACGGGATACAACAAACAATAGTGCCTAGGGAAAAGATAGCCTAGTTTAGTAGAAATGGAGAGATTTCATGAGTTTCCTCGGAGGCTCATTTTCCTCAGTTCTTGTATAGCAGAATTTCCCAATATGTTGCCTCACAGCGTCACAGGGCAAGCACTGGGGAAGCTGTCCAATCACGACTAACTGGATAATGCCATTGAATATTCCCTCTGACTGCCTTGGCCCTATCCAGACAGTTTGGCAGCAGTCCCTAAGCAGAGTTTGGGCAGATCCAGAGATTATTCAGTTAGCAGTCATATTCAGATTGCAAATAGGATAGATAACCAGTAGGACAGCGAAAAGGCTGTCTTAGGGGTCCTTTTACTAAGGTAACGTATAGTAACATAGTAGATGATACAGAAAAAGTCCTGCGCAGTCCATCCAGTCTGCCCAACAAGATAAACTCATATGTGCTACTTTTTGTGTATACCTTACCTTGATTAGTATCTGCCATTTTCAGGACACAGACCGTAGAAGTCTGCCCAGCACTAGCCCTGCCTCCCACCACCAGCTCTGCGTTGAAAAATGGCCTGCGGTAGTGTAGATGCGTGTTTTGGGCACACACAGAATCATTTTTCAGCGCACCTGCAAAAAATGCCTTTTTAAAATTTTTGCCGAAAATGGACGTGCAGCAAAACGAAAATTGCCGCATGTCCATTTTGGGTCTGAGACCTTACCGCCAGTCATTGACCTAGCGGTAAAGTCTCACACGGTAACTGGGCGGTAATGACCTACACACACCAAATGCCACTTGGCGTGCCCAATACGTGTGTCCAAAAATAAATATTTTTCAGATGCGCGTATCGGACACACGCCAAAAATGAAATTACTGCAAGAGCCAAGTGGTAGCCAGGCGGTAACTCCATTTTGGTGTGTATTGGGCTTGCATAGACGCTTACGCGTCTTAGTAAAAGGGTCCCACAGCTTTGTATAGTTCCAGTCAGGTTAGCAGTATGAATCTTGTCACTAAGGGGGTATTGTATAGATGGAACTCAAAATTTGCACTAAAAACAAAAATACGCATTAATGTACTGTTACATCAGACCGCAATAAAGGGAGCAGAGAACAAAAGAAAAAGTAGAAGCACAACAAAATGAAGAATACAATTAAATGGTAAGGCAATTACATGATAACCCTGCCAAATTAAGGGGGTCTTTTACAAAGGTGCATTAGCATTTTTAGTGCGTGCTAATGATTGTCGCATGCTAAATGCTAGAGATTCCAATAGGAATCTATGGGCATCTCTAGTGTTTAGTGCACACTTATTTTTAGGGTGTGCTAAAAACGCTAGCAGGCCTTTTTATAAGGACCCCTAACAGACTCTGCTTCAATTACTTCTATCAGAGAATATAGAGATCCATTTCATATTCTAAAAAAGACTTCTGCTGCTCTGGTTCATTTCTTTTTTTTTGCGTCATCTTATATGTTCTGGGTTGCCTTAAACAAGTGTTTTGCTTCTATATCTTGTTTCAAAGCTTGCAAATAAATAAATATGCGCTAAGCCCTATTCTATGAAGCAGAAGCATAGCTAGGTGGGGCCACGGGGGCTTGGGCCCCCACAGATTTAGTCCTGGCCCCCCACTTTCGATCCCGCTGCCGCTGACCCTCCCCACCACTTTTGATCCCCCCTCCCCCTGCCACCGACCCTCCTCCGCCTCCGCCAGGTACCTTTGCTGGCAGGGGTCCCCAACCCCCACCAGCTGAAGTCTTCTTCAGCGCAGGTCTCCGGAGCCTTCGCGGATCTGTTTCTGTCAGTTCTGCGTGCAGGTCCTGTATGTAGCCCCATCCAGGATGTCAGGAGTCACAAACAGATCAGCGAAGGTGCCAGAGACCAGCGCTGAAGAAGACCGGCTGGTGGGGGTTGGGGACCCCCACCAGCAAAGGTACCTGGTGGCGATGGGGGAGGGTCAGCGGTGGGAGGAGGGGTCGAAAGTGCAGGGAGGATCAGTGGATGGGGGAGGTGGGCTAAACTGTGCCCCCCACCTCGGGCTCTGGACCCCCCTCCTGCCAAGGTCTGGCTACGCCCCTGTTGTGAAGGGTGCACGCCAATTCCTGCGTGTAACGTTAGGCACCAGACTGATGCCTGCTGACACCTACGTTCACCACTTTTTGGAACGCTTATGGCCACGTCCCCTTTTGAGTTACGTGTTAATAGACTTTGTGTTCCGTCTTGGTTTTAGGAGATCAACAAATAAACTGTTTTTGGTGCTCTTACTACTGTGTTTTCAGTACTGGTCTTTTTGGACTTTGGATTTCTTCCACTCTTGTGTACTTTGCTGTGTTTGGTTTGTTTGTGGAAGATTTGGACCCCCCTTTCTTCGCGGCATCTTGGTTTTAAACATACATCCCAGAGCAGTATGGTATTTGAAGTCCCTGATTCTACCCATTAAAATCAGTTCTGCAGGTCCAATAAAGCATCAGGATGAAGTAGGCAGAAATCTAGGGCTGGCTTAAAATCTCCCTTTTTGAACTGGGTAACTTGAAAGCTGTGTATTAATCACCAGAGTATGAGCTATTGGAGTCCAGCTGGGCCACTGCTCCCCTGGCAGCTTCTAAGGCTTCTGTTTTTATGGCTGCTGTTGAGGCAGATCCCTTTGGCCCCTGACATCTACTGGCTCAAGATTCACCAGATAGGGTTGATCTAGTTCATTTTACCCCTTTGCATGCAGAGACTTGTAGTTCTGATTTCCAAATTGGATTCCATAAGGGGACCTTTTGCAAAACCGTGCTAACGTTTTTAGCACGCGGTAAAAATCAGCTGGTGGTAAACACTGAGACGCCCATAGGAATAAAATGGGCATCTCAGCGTTTACCGCCAGCTGATTTTTACTGCAAGCTAAAAACACTAGCACGGCTTTGTAAAAGACCCCCTAACCAAAGAAAGATTACAAGTCCCATGTAGTCAGAGGGGTAAAACCTGGACTTGGATCAACCTTATTGGGCAAATCTGGAGCAAATCGGCAACCCTATTCTAGGGCATCTGCCTTCTCAGCAGCTTTGGAGCCTTTTGCCTCCTGCACAGCCTTTGGGCCTCTGCCTTGCAGCCAAATGTGGGAGCCTCTATAATTCCTAAAACTGTAATTCAGCAATCACTGCTCTTCCCCCTGACAGCTGTTGTCATTTCCTGACAGCTTGCAGCTACAGTGTTCAGCATGATTTTCCCTACAGCAACTTTATTTATTTTCTGTCTTTCTTCCTTATAAAATTTCCTCTCCAGCATCACTGGTCTCCTTGGTGGGCTAACTGCTCCAGCAACCTTTTCAACCCCAATAGCGCTAAAGAATACAGGGGCCAATATTCAGGCTGTGGTGGGCAGTATTTTTAAATGCTGACCACTGCAGGTTAAGAAAAATGTAAGAAAACAATCAGTGGTTCCACCACCACTTACAAAAGTAACATACTATGAAGATAAGTAGTGATTATTGAGCACATGAATTGCTATTTGAACAAGAACATTTGTTTTGGAAAAAAGAGGTTTTGAAAATAACTAAAAATTGTGGCAAGAAGTAGTTTTGTGTGTACAAGTTTGATTATGCACTAATGTTTTAGGAGGTTTTTGGCTGATGATTGAAAGTTGTCTGCTTAGATACTATTAAAGTTGGGTTGAGTCTGCAAATGTTCTTAGGTCTTTCCCTCCAACTTTTGCACTATTATACCTGTTTTATTCACACATATTTTTTTGGTAGTAAAAAAAACAAACAAAAAAAATGCCAAGTATTTTGCACCAATATCCAGGAATCAGTGCTGATTGGCAGTGCTATCCAATTACACCCAGATTCTAAATATGATGTGGGCAAATTAATTGAGTAACGAGCCCTTAATTATCAATATTGGGTGCTAACAACCAATAATGGAAGTTAATTGGCACTCTATTAATATTTGTGCACTCATAAGGCTGCACGCTATCCTATAAGGCATGAAGCCACGTCTCCCTCCTAAAACTAGGTAACTTGGCAGCTCTGTATCCCTGAAGAGCGCTAAGCAAGTCATTGCCACTCCCTCTACTTCCAGTTTACTCCTTTCCATCTTCCCCATGACTGTAAAGGCTGAAAAATAAAGATACATTAAATAAAGAAAATAAAATTAAGAAATTTGTACTCAAATAAAACAACTGTACAATTAAAAGAGGTATTTTCAATATGATGTCTAAATGTAGCCATCTAGCCTGGTTCCCCCCCCCCCCCCCCCCAGCAGCCAGCCTGCCCATCTGCCCAGAAGTACAGACAAACTAGCAGGTTGGTAAAAACCATCCGGACCCCTGACAGTCCCCTGAAAAGGACAACATATCCAGGGGAATCTGGATGCAGCGCAGTACTAAGAAGGTATGATAGGGTGGGTGAGTTGGAGGGGCTTACCTAGAATGCTAGGGTTGGGGTTGGGGGGAGTGATGTTGCAGAGGGGGGTAAACGGTATGGGCTGGAGGGAGGGTGGGAAGGAAGGAGGGGGCCAGAAAGGGGATTGTGGCATGAGATTTTTAAAGTTATTTGGGAGGAGATTTTTAAAGATATTCAGCCGGGACCCACATAACTGTCTTATGCGTTCCCCAACTGAATATCGGCTGGGCCTGCATAAACTCCAGCAGCCTGCCCATCCACATTTAACCCCCAATATGCAGTGCCAGTGCCTGGATATTGCCTGAATATCGAAGACTAATTTAGCTGGCAAAGATTGCTGCTAGCTGAATATTTTGAACTTTTGATAGCCAAAATGCAGGCCTAAATCTAGGCTGATAGATTTTGGCCTCATTTATTTTGGTGAATTTTCAGCTTGCAGCTTCACGTGGCACAAACTTTGTCTCTGAATTTTGGTTGTTTAACTAACATCCTTGCAGAGCTGCCAAGGGGGCCAATCCACTCAGCAGGAGATTTGTGGTGTGCCCCAGCCCACCCCAGCTCCACTCAGCTCTGCCCCATCCCACCCTTTGTTCCACCCACAACTCCACCTATTTCACTACTCCAGCATAGCTGATTCACAGCCAGTGGCAACAGGAATGGTCTCCCCATCCAGTGGCAGCAGGAAACGCCTTCATAAGATGTCATCTGCTGCTGCCGTGGGGCGTGGGATCAGCGGTAGTAGGAGATGGTGCTTTAAGAAAGTGCTTTTTGCTGTCACTGGATTAGAGACCACTCAATGGGAGATCCCGATTTCTCGGCAGGAAATGACCTGCAAAAGTGGGAGACTTGGCGGGTCTGACCTTGAGCACTTTTGGAGCGGCTGAAAATGCAATCCTTTAAGCCTGGTTATGTCAAAGTCTTTTCCTATAGGCATGAGATGATAGAAAACTTTTCATTAAATAGCTCCCTTGAAATGTATGCTAATTACTGTTATACTATAAAGTAAAAAAAATGTCAACAAACAGAGAACAGCATTTAACATAAGTAGGAAGATACAGATGATTGGCTCATGTGGCTTCCATTAATTTTGTTTTCATGGCTGTGTAAACTAATTTTAAGCCTTTTCAAGCATTTTGAAAAGAACGTCTCAAAACTGACATTGTATGTGTTGGCAAGCCTGCTCTAGGATTACTAAAGATTAAAGCAACTGATCTTGAAGACAAATGCACTCAAGTTTCAAAGCATCTTGAGACTTGTTGAAATGAATTCCAGTTCATCCCAGGGATGAAACAGATGCTTGTGTTTTCAGCCCTCATGTCATCCTCCTTGATAGAACAATTCAAAGCATGGAGCACCCTGTAAGACAGGGAACTACAAAGTGGTCATGTCATGAGCAGCAGTCTCTCCTGCTTTCTTCAGATTTTATCTGAGTACATTCTATTGCTTATATTTTTAATGCTTCACAGCTGCCAGCTGATCTGATTTCTGAAAGAGAATCTTTTGAACCATTCCTGGATTTTGAATTTACACCCAAATGAATTGTTGCATTTGGAAGACACACTTAATTGAAACAAATATTCTGGAGCTCTCCCATTTGGAATCCACACTATAGATAGCAAAGGGCTTCTTTTATAAAGCCACACTAGCGATTCCCATGTGGCAAATGAGAGGAAGCCCATTCAATTCCTTGAACTTCCTCTCATTTGCCATGTGGGACTTGCTAGCACAGCTTTTTAAAAGAAGCCCAAAATGAATATGATTGCCCGTCTATGCCTGACCTAAATCCTCCTTCCAGACACTGGGCCCATTGAAAACACTTAATGTTGTTCTAGCTCTAAAAAAAGACATTACTCCAGAGACTCTGAATAATATGTTTATTTATTTATTAAAAAAAAATTATAATCCACACATCTACAACCCTGAGCAGGGAACAATTTACAATCATAATCTCTCTATATAAAAGGCAACACCAACGTTCTATGAAGCCTCCAGACGGAAGTGTGAAGGGGGAGAGATATCCGGTTTCCCCATGAGTGTCTGCCCCGCCCTCTCTGTAACACAAACAGTCAGTGAAGGAAAACAGCAGAGCACGAAATCAAATCGCTGGCTCTGTAACAGTGAAGGACTCAGAGGGGGAAGGGGAGAGAGGGCAGGGACACACACACTCCCACATGCACACAGAAGAAAACATTGCTAGCCCCCGTTTCATTTGCATCAGAAACGGGGCTTTTTTACTAGTAATATAATAAAATGTGGAGGACATTCAATCATCTGCATATTCCTCCCAGTATTCTCTAGGGTGACTCAAGTTCACCCTGATCCACCCAGGGTCTTTCTTCCAGGTGCCGCGAACCAAAACATTTTATTTCTACAGGTTTATATTTTCTTTCTCTTGTTCCCAATGATTCCAGTACAATTTCTCTTCTTGATACTGTCCCTTCCCAATCTCTTTCTTCATCTGAAACCACTACATATCTCAAGACCACATTGTCCACCTTCGGCTTTCATCACCTCACCATCCCTTTTGTCCTCTCCCTTCTTCTCAGCTCTCAAGCTTCAACATTTTCTTCCTTTCATTCAACCATCTCCATTCTGTCTGAGTGCATCTCATCTTCATCGCTGTTGCCATGCCTTTCCTATTCTTCTCCGTACTCTCTTGCTCCTTCTCCTGCTTTCTGCTGGGGATATCAATCCCAATCCTGGTCCTCCAAATCAGCTCTAACCCTACTCATGCAGGTAACATCACATTGTCTCCAATCTAATTTCTGTTCCTCTCCTTTCCATTTCTTCTCTGCCTTTCTCATGTGTCTTATGGAATGCCTGCTCTATCTCCAACAAGCTTTTCTACATCCACAACCTTTTTATCTCTTGTACTCTACATCTGCTTACAATAACTGAAACTCGGTTTTGCCCTGAATACCCTGCTTCAGCTGCTGCTCTGTGTTTTGGAGGTTACCTTTCTTCCCGTTCACCTTGCCCAGTTGACTGCAGAGGTGGTGTTGGGCTACTACTCTCACCCTTTTATAGATTTCGACCTCTTCTTGCACCTTAGTCTTACTACTTTTCTTCCTTTGAAGTCTACTCCATCTGTCTAGTCACTCCTTTACCTCTCCAAGTAGCAGTCATTTAACAACCCCCCTAATAAGTCCCTTTCTTCCTTTTTCACTGACTTTGATTCATAGATTTTCTTCTTTCTCAAACCTTCATCTCCTTTTCTCATTCTTGGGGGATTTTAACATTAATGCTAATAATCCCTCTGACTCTTTTGCCTCTCAGTTTCTTGCTTTAACATCCTCTTTCAATCTTCTGTGCTCAACTATCCCTGCCCACCAGAATGGCCACTGTCATGATCTTGTCTTTTTCTCCAACAGCTCGTTTTCCAGTTTCTGCACCTCAGTTCTCCTCTCTGAACACCATCTGATAACGTTCATATTTAAACACCCCCCCCCCCCCCCCCCCCACCATCCCATCCAATCCCCACCAATATATTTAGGAATCTTCAGGTTATTGAGTCTTACACAGTGTTTCATCCCTCTTCTCAACCACTATGTTATCCAAGTCTACCAATGAGGCTGTCTCTTCCTATAATACTATTCTCTCCTCTGCTCTGTATACTCTCACTCCTCCCATTCCCCATTCTGTAAGACGTACCAAACCGCAGCCTTGGCTGACTTTTATGCTACCTAAGTTCCTGTGCCTGATCTGCTGAATGCCTTTGGCTGAAATTACGTGCCCATGCTGACTTCATACATTTCAAATTCTTGCTGACCTCCTTCCAGTCTGCTCTTTCTCTTGCCAAAGAGGACTACTACATCCAGTTGACAAAATCTCTGGGCTGAAGCCCTCAACGTCTTTGTCACGGTCATCATCGCCGACGACGTCCGTGCCTTGCTCGTCTCTGCTGTGTTCCTCCTTCTTACCTTTTAAAATTACCTGCAGTTCCAGTCAGTGACCTGTGGGGTCACTGTATAGTGGTAGAGGCCAAGCTGGTGATGTCATCAGCACTGAGCACTTCTTAAGCTGGCTTCTGAGAGTGCTCAGTGTTCTGGCAATTACTCTTGATTGGGCTCAGGCCCTGCTAGTTCCAGCTCTGTTTCATTGTGAAGCCGTGGAAGCTTTGCTACAGCTTTTCCTTATGCTGTGTTCCTGTGGAGAACTGTCTCCAAGCCAGGGAGTCCTGAGGAGTAAAAGCCTGGCCTATAGCTTTTCCTTGTGCTATGTTCCTGTGACGCTTGCTTTCAAGCTTGGGAGTCCTCAGGAGTAAAGCTTTGCCTACGGCTTTCACCAATTGCTGTGTTCCTGTGAAGCCTGCTTTCAAGCTTGATAGTTCTGAAGGGTAATAGCTCTGCCTACAGCTTTCACCTTTGCTTGGGTCCAGTGAAGCCTGCTGCCAGGCCTGTGAGTCCAGAGCCTCTCGTGCCTCAGTTGAGATTCCAGTCGCCCACCATGAGTACATAAGTAATACCACACTGGGAAAAGACCAAGGGTCCATCGAACCCAGCATCCTCACAAACATCAGTCTTTTTGCCACACTGAACTCTCTCCTCAAAGCGCCTTCACCTCCAACTCCCCCTTCACTTTCTCTCCAGACTCTGACTGAGTACTTTCTTGATAAAGTTCACAAGATTAACCTTTGAATTCTCAACCAAGTCACCTCCACCTCTCCTTCCCTCAATCCATTCTCTCAACCCCTGCCTCTTTTTCTGAAATCATTGAAGTAGAAACTGCACATTTTCTTTCCTCTTCCAAAGTGATTACCTGTTCCTTTGATCCTGATCCCACCCATCTACTCAGCACTATCGCTCCTACTGTCATCCCTTATATCTGTCATATCCTCAATCTTTCACTTTCCACTGCAACTGTTCCTGATGCCTTCAAACATGCCGTAGTTACACCACTTCTCAAAAAACTTTCATTGGACCTTACCTGTCCTGACAACTATCCCCACATCTCCCCCCTCCCTTTCTTATCCAAGCTACTTGAATATGTTGTTCACTGCCATTGTCTTGACTTTCTTTCATTGCAAACTATTCTTGATCCACTTCAATCTGGCTTCTGCCCTCTACATTAAACTGAAACCGCCCTTGCTAAAACCTCCAATGACCTGTTCCTGGTCAGATCCAAAAGTCTCTATTCTATTCTTATTCTTCTCAATCTATCTGCTGCTTTTGACACTGTTGATCACCACCTACTCCTTGATACACTGTCCTCGCATGGATTTCGGGGCTCTGTTCTTTCTTGGTTTTCTTCTTATCTTTCCCATTGCACTTTTAGTGTATGCTGTTATGGATCCTCCACTTCTATCCCACTATCAGTTAGTGAACCTCAGGGCTCTGTCTTGGGCCCTCTTCTTTTTTCCATCTATACTTCTTCCCTTGATGCTCTCAACTCCTCCCATGGATGCCCCACCACCATCTGAAACTAAAGATGGCCAAGACTGAACTTCTTATCTTTTCTCCTAAACCCATCTTTCCTCTTCCCCCTTTCTCTGTCTCTGTGGATAACATTCTCATCCTCCCTGTCTCATCAGCTTGTAACCTTGGGGTCATTTTTGACTCCTCTCTCTCTTTCTCTGCACATATCTAACCGACTTCTAAAACCTGTTTCTTTCTCTATAATATCATCAAGATTTGTCCTTTCTTCCTCAGCACACTACCAAAACCCTTATCCACACTCTCATAACCTCACACTTAGACTACTGCAACTTGCTTCTCACAGGCCTCCTACTAAGCCATCTCTCTCCCCTTCAATCTGTTCAAAATTCTGCTGCATGACTTATATTCCACCAGTGTCACTATGCTCAATTAGCCCTCTCTTCAAGTCACTTCATTGGCTCCCTATCTATTTCCGCATACAATTCAAACTCCTCTTATTGATTTACAAGTGCATTTACGCTGCAGCTCCTCCTCAGTATCTCTCCACTCTTATCTCTCCCTACACTCCTCCCCAGGAACTCTGCTCATCAGGTAAATCTCTCTTATCTGTATCCTTCTCCTCCACTGCCAATTCCAGACTCCGTTCCTTTTATCTTGCAGCACCATACACCTGGAATAGACTTCCTGAGACAGTATATCAAGTACCCATGTATGTTTTATCATTCCTACCTTAAGTAATTCCCTTATCCCTTATTTGTCCTGTTTGTCTGTCTTGATTAGATTGTAAGCTCTGTCAAGCAGGGACTGTCTAATATGTTTAGTGTACTGTGCTGTATACAACTAGTAGCACTATAAAAATGTTAAGCAGTAGTAGAAAGAGGAAGAGATGCTGACCCTGGGGTGGGGTATGCAGGAGAAATGGAAGAGAGAGGGTAAAAGCTGGATATGGGGAGGGAGAAGGACACAGAGAAGAGAGCTAGACATGAGGGAGCATGGGGCAGGGAAACAAGAGTGATGTTGGACACCCTTTACCTATACAAGTGTTGGAGTTGCTGCACGTTTGTTGAACTACTACCTTAAGGACAGCTTGAGGAACAGTTACCTGAAGGAGCTGCAGGAGCTGGGGGTATGGAATAAGGACAAGCCCGTAGTCCAAAGGTCCGGGCCTAAATTTGAGCCTACAGGCTAAGCAGGGTCGACGGAGAGTGGAAGAGGGACCAGCTGACAATAGGAATGCAGAGGGAAGATAGAAGAAATTTCAAATGGACATGAGACCCTTGAAAGAGTTAACAGAGAAAAGTAGAAAAGAGACACTGGGACTAAAGTAAATGGAAAAATAAAATGCTCAGACAACAAAAGTAGAAAGAAAGCATTTTATTTTGAAATTATTAACTCGAGTTTCACCTTTAGGAAATATGCATTTCTGATATCTTACATTTTGGTTTCTATTTTTCTAGTATTGCTGTAAATGCAGAGTCTGACTTCTCAGTTTTTGTGCTTTCATATCTCTATTACTGATCTGTGGTCCCTTGCTTCATATTTGTTGAGGGTTTGTCTGTTTTTCATGTGTGACGCTCCTGGTATTCTGCCAGCATGTACTTTCTGTGCAGAGTCCTGTTTGTTCTGTTTTCTCACTAGATGGTCTATTGATGCTTTAGGGCCCAGTGTAATATTTACACTGCTGCTTTTCATGGATAAAGTTGTTGCTCTTTGAGTCCTGGGAATTTGTGTTATAGAAGATATATAAAAGAAGGTAAAAAAAAAAATACCATGTACCAAAAACAAGGAACAGTGAGGCAATATATCAAAAAACACACAGATCCAATCCAAAAGGAATACAACTATTTAATCCACAGTCTGTCAAACAATATTCATGGCATAGATGGAAACCTCAGACACAAGGACTTGACACAGCCATGTTTCAGCTAACATATGCCTGCATCAAGAGTCATACATATCTAAAATGTATCACAAGCAAGACTTGGTGATGAAAAAGAGTATATACAACCACTTTGAGTTGCTACATACAGTAGCAATGTACAGCTGAGCAGGTAGGCCGGTAGAGTCCTGGAAAACTCAGTTGTTGGAACAGGCAGAGGTCCTGAGAGGAGAAGCAGGCAGAGGGCAAAGCTCAGGAAGCAGGCCAAACACACAGCTTGGGGAACTCTGGAGGAGAATTATGAGAATTGTAGTCCCTTGCAAGTGAGTAGAGAGTAGAGGATTTCTTAATTGACCGGCAACAGGGAGAGATAAGTTCTTTGTGTTTTTGTTATGTGGAGATATAGTTTCTATGGAACTTTGTAAGTCTAAGTGCTTTGAAAATGAGCTCCATTGTCTCACTGTTCTTTGTTTTTAGTTAGTGTTATAGTACAGTAAGGTTCGGAGTGTGTTCCACATAAGTTCGTGTACAGTGTCTTGCTGTGGAGGAACTGTGTGTTGGCCTTACCAAGGTGACTTCATGTTTTACAGTTTGCAGTTTGTAAGCTATAATGGTTATGTTGCATATTTTAAAATCAACTGCCTTGACCTCCCTGGGAGAAGTAGAATATAAATGACTGTTAATTAAAAGTCACTCTGCATACAGTGTGACTTTTATAACTTAATTTTGTGGTTAGCATTGTGTTTTGTTAATAATAAATTATTTAGCATGTATGTGAAGAATGAATGGAAGACGTTCTGACATTAAAATCAGCGGTAAAAGCTTGAGGCAGAGCAGGGGACAGGATCTGGGGAGAGCTGAGAGCGGTGCTTGGTGGGACTAACCAAAGAAGCACTCCATTGCTCCTGTATGCACTTACTACCCTTTAATAGCCAAAATTAATGTACAAAACATGTCAGAATGATAGGTGTA
The DNA here is from genome assembly GCF_901765095.1 of Microcaecilia unicolor. Lineage (NCBI taxonomy): Eukaryota > Metazoa > Chordata > Amphibia > Gymnophiona > Siphonopidae > Microcaecilia > Microcaecilia unicolor. The sequence goes on along the minus strand of NC_044031.1, from coordinate 229,224,268 downwards.
AATGTAAAGTGAGAAATTAGAGTGGGAAGTGGGAGCTGGGAGTCAGAGCTGGGGCAGAACTCTGAGCCCCCCCAACCACGAAGGCATCCACAAAGGCTTTTTGCTCAACTATATTCTAAAGTTATTAACTTGTGTTGCTCCACATTATTTTATTATTTTACTGTAGGTCCAATGGGACCTAGATACTAATAATGCATGGGCATGTTAGTAATTGTAGCTGTCTATGCAGGTAAAAATATGCATACGGTCTGTAAAATGCTTGTAAGTGTGTGAACCTTCCATGGGCAGACTCAATGCAGGGTGGAGCAGTGCAAGCAGGAACCAGGAACTGGGTATGGAGCAGAAGCCAGGTGTGCAACAGGAACTAGGCACAAAGCACAGTAAGGAAGAACTCTCCACTAAGTAGTAGAGTAGCTGGGAAGGAGTAAACATAGGGCAAGTCTATCAAGAACTGTTACACATGCAGGCCTGTGTCTGCCTGGTTCTCCTTATCTCTACTATAATAAAACACACCTCCAACGTTCTGAAGCTGACTCCGTGGCTTCAGTGAAGGGTTCGTAAGGGTTCGTAACATCGTAAGTCTGTCACATCTCTCTCTGCCCCGCCCTCGTGTCAAAACGTGATGACATTGAGGGCGGCGGACCTATCAGAGAGAACTGTGTCAAAACGTCATGATGCGAGGGTGGGGCAAAAAAAGATGTGACAGACTTATGAATGATACGAACACTTCAAAGAAGCCACGGTGTTAGCTTCACAACGTTGCAGGTGCGTTTTATTATAGTAGAGATTATTATTATTAATACTACTATTATTATTATAATGGGTTTCTCTTTGGCAGGAGACACATAACTTGGATTTGGCAGAATGAATGGCTGAGCTGAAGGATGAAAAGACACACATATATAAAATTGAATCACTTGGGATAGGAAATAAACCACAAACATTAAATATGTTGACACAAATCAGGAAAAGAGGAAAACATTTTCTGTGTTCTTGACATACTCAGTACACTTAGCTTGGGGAATATGCTGGCTTTTTATACACAAATCAATGTTATTATCATGTTAGTACACGTGAATGCACAGAAATAAAGGTTAACAAACAAAAATATATAAAGTGATACCTTTTTATTGGGAGGTAAACGCAGAGGGGGGAGGGAGAGGGGAGGGGGGTCCCGAGACCTGAGAGGGGGAGAGGGCCCCGAGAACCTGAGAGGGGGGAGGGTCCCAAGACCTGGGAGGGGGGAGGGGATCCTGAGACCAGAGGGGGAGGAGGGGGTCCTGAGACCACAGAGGGAGGGCGGGGGGTATCTCTGTCGCAAACACACACACACTCTCTCACACAGTCAGTGTCTTTCTCTCACTCTCACACAGTCTCTTACACTATGTCTCACACTATCACATTCACTCTCTGTGTCACACTCTCGGTCTCATACACTCGGTCTCATACACTCTCGGTCTCACAGAGAGTCTGTGTATCGCACACATACTCTCTCACACTCTGTCTCACACACACTCTCTCTCACACACAGTGTATCTGTGTGAAACACACTCTCTCTCACACTCGCTCTGTCTCACATATGCACTCGCACACACTCTCATTCTCACACACACACACTCTCTCACAGACACACTCGCACCCAGTCTCACTCTCTCTCTGTCACACACACACACTCGCACATTCACTCTCTCTCTCTCTCACACAGACACTCTCACACACAATCTCTCAAACATACACACTCCAAGGAAAACCTTGCTAGTGCCCGTTTCATTTGTGTCAGAAACGGGCCTTTTTTCCTAGTAAGAACATAACAGCATAAGCATTGCCATACTAAGATAGACTGAAGGTCCAACAGTGGCCAATGCAAGTCACAAGTACCTGGCAAGATCCCAGAACAGTAAAACCTAAAAATAAGCAGTGGAGTTTCCCAAGTCTATCTTAATAATGGCTTATGGACTTTTCTTGTAGGAAATTACCCAACCCGTTTTTAAACCCTGCTAAGCTAACTGCTTTTACCACCTTCTCTGGCAATCAATTCAAGAGTTTAATTACACATTGAGTGAAGAAATATTTTCTCCAGTTTGTTTTAAATTTACTACTTAGTAGCTTCATTGCGTGCCTCCTAGCCCTAGTATTTTTGAAAAGAACAACAAGCGATTCATGCCTACCTGTTCTGCTCCACTCAGTATTTTATAGACCTCTGTCATATCGCACCTGAGCCTTCACTTCTCTCAGCTGAAGAGCCCTAGCCACTTTAGCCTTTCCTTATAGGGAAGTTGTCCTATCCCCGTAATGAAGAAAAGGATGCCGCCACTTTTGTAGAGAAGGCTAGACGATATTTAATATTTAATATAAACAGTTTATTTACTATTTTTCTGCATAGCTCAATGGGCTATTGCAGGAAGCATTTCTGTACTCAAAGCATATCTACACACATGCAATATACAGCAAGCTTAAGGCAAATCAAAATGCTATACACAGACAAAGAGAAATTCAAAATGCTTACTTATTTCTTTGTTCCCCTCTAGTTTTATACCGGGCCTCTGACTAATTCTCTCATACAACATTCCTGTGCAAGTCTCTGAATACCACAAACTGTTAATCATGTGCAGAACATCTGCTTTCTATTACCCCCCTACCTTTTAGCCCACAGACTTTCTGGAGCCTGCCTTTGGCTAATGTGTTGCCACATTCTTTTCATGCCTCAGGAGGGTTAGTGTTAAAACAGCTTGTTGTAATCATGGAGCCTTCCACTCCGCATTTTTCATACTTTTATTCAACAAATCTTTCATACTTTTGTTCAACAAATCCTCCCTTTTGAGGCCTGGTATTCCAGGACTCAAACATCTGTTTTAGCTCCAGTCTGTATCCTTACCTCCCTTCTAAATTTCCTCCCCCCTTGTTTGTGGCATTCAGTTTCTGCACGCTTTTTCAATATTTTTGGCTGACATATTAAAGTTCTATTTATTCTGAATTTCAGTTATCATTGTTATTTTAAAAACATCCTGGCACATCTTTGCAAACATGCTAATACATATTGCATTAAACAGATTCAATTGTACTAGGGTACAAAATTTATATCTCTTGAGGTATATAATTTATAGGACAGTGAGCTTCATTAAAGGGAAGTGCACTGTCATTCATTCTTACTTTTCATTAGCTGATGTGGCATTAAAAATTACACAAATTAAAAGCATAACATTCATTGAATCAGTTGTTACAACATTCTGCGTGTAAGTGCACTTTATCGGGAGAATGTGTTCAGTTGTCATACTATTAATCAGACACCAACATGATGTCTGTGGGTACTTGTCCATAAGCAAGGCTTGCTTATAAATAGTCTCATTTGTCCAATGAAGGTTTTCATCATCTCTTACACAGGTATTATTGGGATAACAGACATGATTTTATCATTGTAGTCCCATATATCATAGTTGGCAAGGACAAGGATGATGTCAGTCAGTGGGCACATATGATACAATCAGTCAAATTCAACATCTTGGCCACTGTAACAAGTCTATTATCATATGTGTTCATTGTCCATTAACAAACAACAGTCCAATACCATCATGTTTAGGGACATGATGTTTGTTTATTCTTTGTCCATTTCAATGTTATTAATTCGTCGAATATCTGCTAAATGTATCCAAGAAGTATGACCTTCCAGACAGGCAGCGGTCTGAGTAAGGGCCGTGATAGCAAAAGGCCCTACATACACAGGATCCTTCCATGTTTTATGTGTAAAGTTCTTTCGTAGCACTAGGTCACCTACTTTAAAAGCACAAACATCATTAGTAGTCCCTGCCTGTGATGTTACATTTGTTCGGATCATATCACTTGTCAGGTTCAACATAGGTTGTAGCTTTTGCCAGTACTGAGCTGTGCTATCAGTACTTGCTGTCTGCATCGGGAAAAAATGACGTCCTGTCTGAATTTGGAATGGGGTCAATTTAGTACGCCCATTAGGTTGGGCCCTTATAACCATCAAAGCTAATGGTAACAAATCAAGCCAGGTATATGGTTTACCTGCTGTTTCCTTGTTTAAAGCCTTCAGTAATACTCTCAATTTAGTTTTTAAAATACCATTGTAGCGTTCCACCAAACCATTGGAGGTGGGGCGATACACTGATACTTTTCTGTGTGTTAAACCCATAATCGTTGCCATTTCTTTCAAAACACTGTTATTAAAATGTGTCCCGTTATCAGAAATTATTCTAGATGGACACCCATGTCTTGGCATAATATGAGTTACCAAGCATTGTACCACTTCATGTGCTGTCTCCCTTTTACATGGAAATGCTTCTACCCACCTTGAAAAAGCATCCACCCAAACTAACAAATACCTTTTTCCCTGCACTGGAACAATCATATCGGTAAAATCAATATACCATTCTTTTGCTGGGCCTTCTGGTATTGGAAGTGTCCCAGGCGATATTTTAGGACCTCGTTTAGGTATGTTAATATTACATACCATGCAATTCTGCACAACCTGTTGAATCAAGTTATCAATTTTTAAAGTCCAAAATCTTTGCTCAAACTGTTGCCTCATTGTTTCCTTATTCCAATGCATGGTTGCATGCCACTCAGCCAATACCTTAATCGCCTGGCTCATTGGCATACAAGGTAATCCTTCTTCTGCATTAAACCATTCACTTCCCAATTTCATACATCCTCTCTTCAACCATTTTTCACTTTCCTGTCCCTCTGGCTGCCACATTTCAATCTTATCTACATTCGTAAGTGGCCCTTCCTGTGTCTGTCTAGTATTATACAAAATCTTTTCACTTTGCTTAACCACCTCCGTTGCTGCTGCATCAGCCATTGCATTACCTAGTGCTTCAAAGGTTGGCTTTTCAGTGTGGGCCGGGGTCCACACAACTGCAGTTTTTCTACCTTCACGTTCCCTTCTTGCCAAAATTTCAAACAGCAATTTCCAATATGTGTAATGTTGTAAATTTTTACCTGCACTGGTTATCATCCCCCTACGCTGCCATTTTAATATATGATACTGTAGTAAACTTGCAACGTAACCACTATCAGTATATATAGTGACATTTTGAGTCATATCAGTGTGTTGTAAGGCCGTAATAACGGCTAAAAGTTCAGCATGCTGTGCAGTCTGGTTAGGAGGGGTTTTATATTGTACTTGCATTATCTTTCTTAGATTCTCATCTACCTGCACGCAGGCAAAGCCTGCAACAGTCCTTTCACAAGCTCCATCTGTAAACCATATTAATCCATCAGATAAGGGTTCAAAAGTAAGACAGTGAAATGTAGGGATTTCTATAGTATCGATCTCACCCTCTAGATTGACAGGAAAAAGCAGATCTATCTTATTTCTCTGTTCTTTAGTTAATGGTATTATTCTTATATCTTGTCCTAAAAGTACTGCTTGATATTTTCCAAATCTAGTGGCTGTCAATGCCGTCTGGCTAGGGCTCAACAGCGTTTTAATCGTGTGGTTGGTATGTATTACAATAGGAACAAAAGGCATTTGTGCTCTCCATTTACCTACTGCAGCCACTATAGCTGTCAGTAACTTTGGTATTTCTTTCATTCCCTTCTCCACATGATTAAAAGAGCCTGACAAAAAAGCTACTGGTGCATTTACTTCATTGTTTTGATTAATCATAGCTGCCCAACTATTTCCCATGTCTTTTACCCACAAATGCACAGGTGATTGGATATCTATTACTGCTAATGGTCCTGGGGATAACAAATCCCTCACAATCTTAGCCAGCACTATTTTATCCTGTTCTTCCAATACAATTAGTGTATTCTTTGGTGTAGCTGCGGGCAGTTTCAAATGTTTATACAGTCTCATTACTTTTTGTGTATAATTTGGTATCCATTGTCTGCAGTAATTTAACATTCCCAAAACAGCACGTAACTGGGTAACTGTTTGCGGTACCGGAGTCTCATTTAAAATAGATATAACTTCCGGTATAATGACCTTATGTTCTGCAGAAACATTTTGTCCTAAAAAGGTGACAGTAGACTGAGCTATAACACATTTTTCCCTGTTACATTTATATCCTAACTCTCCTAATAACAAAAATAATTTTGTAGTCCAATCTAGGCATTCTGCTTCAGTCTCAGCAGACAGTAGAATATCATCTACATAGACAAACAATGACACCGTGTCAGGCAAGTGACTCCTGAAATCCTTTAAATCCATCATTAGTTGTTTTGAGAATACCGATGGACTATCAGTAAAGCCTTGAGGCATCCTAGTCCACCTGTATGCCTCATTCTGTACTATAAATGACGTCAAATCCCTAGACTCTGGATGAAGAGGTATTGAAAAGAATGCATTAGACAAGTCAATAACAGTGTTATATGCATATATATTCTGAGTGTGCAAAAGTGTAGCAGGATTTGCACAAATCGGAAATTGATTTCTTGTAACCTCATTTAGCTCTCTTAAATCATGTACTATCCTTACATTGTTTTCCCCTTTCGGGACAGGAAACAATGGGGTATTATACGGGGATACTGAAGGTTCAATAATACCACATTTCAATAATTTACCAATGTGTTCCAGGGTTTTGGATACTAATTTAGGTCGTATGGGGTAAGGGTCTTGCTTCGGCCCCTTTGCCCCTTCTATTAATTCTATCTTATGGGGTTTTGCATTTATGGCTAGTCCATATGGTGAATCACTTGTACTCCAAATATGTTGCGGTAATTCTTCCATAACCCTTACTTTATTTTCATTATTCAATTGTTGAACCATGGTGAGCAAACTTGGTATTTCTTTATTTCCAAAATCTAAACACAATCCTAATTGAGACAATAAGTCTCTACCACACAAATTTACTGGGCAATCAGGTGCCACTAAAAAGGGTACCACAGCCTCCCTTGAACCGTGCGGTTGGCATTCCAAGCGCACCAGAGTCGGTTCCGTTAGCCTTTTTCTTTGTTCTATCCCCGTAAATCCCACTGTTGTTCTATACTGATTTGAAAATTTAACTCCCTGTGGTTTTGCACACAACACAGAGGTACTCGCCCCTGTATCTATCAAAAATCTCACAGGAGTTCCATATTTGCCAATTGTCAATGTAATAAAGGGTTCCCTTGTGTCTAATCTGAAAATCATTCCCTCCTCCTGACACTGGTCTGCTTCCAGTCAATAGCATTGGTCTGGAGTATTCTGCCAAGTTGGAAAAGCATTTACAGTACCCTGTCTCTGTACTGCAGCCCCTGGTCCCTGTGATTGCGTCGCTGGCTGCTGTATTGCAGTCTGCGGGGCACTCACAGGCATCCCTATTACTTGTGGCATTAATCCTTGCTGCGTCTGCATTTGTACTTGGGGCATTCCTGCATTCTGATAACATTCTGAAGCATAGTGACCAAATTGCTGACAAATCATATTGTTCAGAGGTTATTAGAGATTTTAAATCACCTCTTTCCCTATTAGCCCTACACACAAAACTAGCTAGGACTGTGACTAATTTAAGCCAGATGATCTCTTAACACTGCAGGAATCTCACTTAAAAAAGAGTCAAACAAAGTTAAATTGCAAAGACATTCCACATAGAGAACTAGAAACAGAATAACACATATTTTAAAATAAACAGAGATCAGAATTCCCTATAAGACAAAGAACTTATTTAAATCTAATCTAAAACAATCTTTTAAAAGGAACAAAGAAAAAATTTCAGTTCTTCTTGACCTTTCTAACCGTTAGCTTAGCAACAGCCAGACACCGAGAAATCAAAAACAGATGACATTCCTCAACCTTCAGGCTGAACAAAAGGTTGCTTTTCCCGCTCTTGCTGTATTTTTTCAAACGATCCATACTGAGACCAGCTCAAAAAAGAATCTTTTGCATCATACCATTTCTCATGTATTTTTTCAATCTGTTTTTTTTCTAATGGGAATAATTCTATGACATGCTGCAAAGGGGAGCATTTTTTTGAACTATCTAAATCTAAATACATAGCATATACAGGAGGCTTTTCTTTCTTATCTGCCCCTTTCCCTTTCATTTTATTCTGACTATTACAATTTCTCCTATAAAGCCACAATCTACAAAAATATACTACTGCACCTAAACCAAGAAAATATACAAAACAGAAAACTACAAAGCTAAACAAATATACATAAGTCCACAATGTAAGCTTACTCACGCGTCTTCTTATTTCTCTTTTTAGCAAGCCCAGGAGTCGTCACCTGTATGTCCACTTCAATAGTTTGATCACTCCCAAATCCGTGGTACATAGTAATCAGGCGTAAACAACGCTTGCTCTCTCAAAATCCTGTAAAAAACTTCATTAACAACACACACTTAATTTGTTCTTCGTCTCGCCTTCTCTTTTCCGTTTGCGGCCTACTCCTGGCTGGCTCGCCACTTTGAAGAAAAGGATGCCGCCACTTTTGTAGAGAAGGCTAGACGATATTTAATATTTAATATAAACAGTTTATTTACTATTTTTCTGCATAGCTCAATGGGCTATTGCAGGAAGCATTTCTGTACTCAAAGCATATCTACACACAAACAATATACAGCAAGCTTAAGGCAAATCAAAATGCTATACACAGACAAAGAGAAATTCAAAATGCTTACTTATTTCTTTGTTCCCCTCTAGTTTTATACCGGGCCTCTGACTAATTCTCTCATACAACATTCCTGTGCAAGTCTCTGAATACCACAAACTGTTAATCATGTGCAGAACATCTGCTTTCTATTACCCCCCCTACCTTTTAGCCCACAGACTTTCTGGAGCCTGCCTTTGGCTAATGTGTTGCCACATTCTTTTCATGCCTCAGGAGGGTTAGTGTTAAAACAGCTTGTTGTAATCATGGAGCCTTCCACTCCGCATTTTTCATACTTTTATTCAACAAATCTTTCATACTTTTGTTCAACAGTAATTATTTTTGCCACCCTTCTCTGTACCTTTTCTAATTCTGCTATATGTTTATTGTGATGTGGTGACCAGAATTTCAATGTGTTCAAGGAGCAGTCGCACCATGGAACGATACAAAGGCATTGCAACATTCTTATTTTTGCTTTCCATTCCTTTCCTAATAATTTCTAACATTCTATTTGATTTCTTGGTCTCAGTTGCACACTGAGCAGAGGGTTTCAACGTATCATCAACGATGACACCTAGATCCTTTTCCTGGGCAGTGACTCCTGATGTGGAACACTGCATCACATAGCTATAGTTTGGGTTCCTCTTTCAAACATACATTATTTTGCATTTGCTCACATTAAATGTCATCTGCCATTTGGATGCCCAATCTCCCAGTCTCATAAGATCCCCTTGTAATTTCTCACAATCCTCTTGCAATTTAAAACTTTGAATAACTTCTCTTGCAATTTAAAACTTTGAATAACTTTGTGTCATCAGCAAATTTAATTGTCTCACTAGTTATTCCCATCTCTAGATCATTTATAAATGTTTAAAAAAACAGTGGTCCCAGCCAGACCCTTAGGGAACCCCACCATCTACCCTTCTCCATTGATAATACTGACCATTTAACCTTACTCTCGGTTTTCTAACTTTTAATCGGTTTTTAATCCACAATAGGACATTACCTCATATCCCATAACTTTCTAACATCCTCAGGAGAATTTAATGAGGTACTTTCTCAACTGCCTTTTGAAAATCCAGATACACAATATCGACTGGCTCACCTTTATCCACATGTATATTCACTCCGTCAAATAAATGTAGTAGATGGTGAGGCAAGATTTCCCTTCACTAAATCCATGTTGGCTTTGCTCTGTACTTTTGTTCTTTATAATAGTCTCTACCATTTTGCCCGGCACTAACATGAGGCTCATCAGTCTATAATTTCCCGGATCACCTCTGGAACCCTTTTTAAAAATTGGTGTTACATTGGCCACCTTCCAATCATCTGGTACTATGCTTGATTTTAAATATAGATTATATGTTACTAACAATAGCTCTGCAAGTTCATTTTTCAATTCTATCAGTATTTTGGTATATATACCATCTTGCCCAGATGATTTGCTACTTTTCAATTTGTCAACTGTCTCCATTACATCTTTCAGGTTTACAGAGATTTGTTTCAGTTTCTCTGACTCATCAGCATTGAATAATATTTCAGGCACTTCTAGCAGTCCAACTGATTCTTTTACCAGTTTCTAATATACGTAAAAATGTTTTTACTGTCGGGCTCATTTTTGAAAGAGAAAAAACATTTAAGAAGTGGCATAAATCATCATTTGGGAATTTCACTTAACAAAACATTAAAATTGCTGTTTTTGAAACCCATTTTTAAATGTTTTGGTATGCATTTTATTGGTGGTGCATTCAAATCACAAGAGAGCATGTTGGGGTGGGATTTGGGCATTCCTAGGGCTTGGATGTTTTTTTGACCATAATAGAATAAAATAAAAACATCCTGGACTGCAATTTAAATGTTTTGGTCTAGACCTGTTCTTCTCCAGTGGTCACTGACTCCCTCCCACCCTCCAAAGATGTGAAACAAATAGTAAATACCAGCCTCTATGACATCCTCAGATGTTATAGCCAGTCCTATTAAAGCAGCAAGCAGGTCCCTAGAGTAGCCTAGTGGTTACTGCAGTGCACTGTAGAGAAGGGGACCCAAGCCCATAATCCACTCTGATACATTTGTGGTGGAATGTGTGAGCCCTCCAAAACCCACTCAAACCTACTGTACCCACATATGGACAACACCTGCAGCCATAAGGGCTATTGTAATGTATAAGGGTTTTTATTTGGGGGGGGGGGGGCTCCACTACAATGTAAGGGAGGAGTGGTGAGATATGTACCTGGAACCTTTTATGTGAAGTCCATTGTAGTGCCCCCTAGGATGCCTCACTGCTTTGCTGGCATGTCTGTATGGCCAGTCTACTAAGAATGCTGGTCCTTCCTACATCCCCCCAATGCCATGATTTTGTGTGTTTTTCATGTGGCTTTTTTTTGTGAAAATGGTCCAAAAAGATAAACATCCTGAGTATAGTAATGTCTAGAAAAGGCAATTTTTGAAAATCGTTATATTCACCACTTGGATTTGAGATGTTTTGAGCAAAATATCCAAAGTTGGATTTAAACGTCTTATTGAAAATGCCCCTCCATATGTTTTTGCCTCCAATGCAATCTTCTTTTCAAAGTCTTTCTTTGCCTTCCTTATCAGCACTTTGCATTTGACTTGCCTTCCTTATGTTGTTTCCTAGTATTTTCAATCGGATCCTTCTTCCATTTTCTGAAGGATTTTCTTTTACCTCTAATAGCTTCCTTTACTTCACTTTTTAACTATGCCAGCTGTCGTTTCACCTTCCTTCCTTCTTTTTTAATACATGGAATATATCTGATCTGGGCTTCCAGGATAGTATTTTTGAACAGCATCTATAACTCATGTACGTTTTTGACCTTTGCAACTGCTCCGTTTGTTTGTATGTTTTTTTTTACTGTTTTTCTCATTTTATCATAGTCTCCTTTTAGAAAGTTAAATTCTAATGTATTGGATTTTCTGTGTATAGTTATTCCAGAGATTATATCAAATCTGATCATATTATTATACTGTTATCAAATGGCCCCATTACCATAAGCTCCTGCACCAGATCATGCCCTCCACTAGGGACTAGGTCTAGAATTGTTCCCCCTCCTGTTGGTTCCTGAATCAGCTGCTCCATAAAGCAGTCCTTGATTTTGACAAGGAATTTTACCTCACTAGCATGCCCTGATGTTACATTTACCCAGTCAATATTGGGGTAATTGAAATCACCCATTATTATTGTGTTCCCCAGTTTGTTAGCCTCCCTAATTTCTGATAACATTTCTACATTTGTCTTTTCATCCTGGCCAGGTGGACGGTAGTACACTCCTATCACTATCCTTTTCCCTTTTACACATGGGATTCCAAGATGTGTTTTTGTGTCCTGCACAATTTTTACTCTATTTGATTCAAGGCCCTTCTTAATATATAATGCTATCTCTCCACCAATTTGATGCACCCTATCACGTTGATATAAATTGTACCCTGATATGACAGTGTCCCATTGGTTATCTTCCTTCCACCATTTTCAGAGATGCCTATTATATCTATCCTTTCATTTACTGCAATATATTCTAACTCTTCTGATTTCTTAGGCTTGTGGTATTTGCATACAGAAATTTCAAACAATGTTTGTTCTTATTTACAGCTTGCTCAGCAATTGACAGTGATAATTTGCAGTCTTGAAAATCTGTCGGCTCTTTTTTTAAAGACACCATGTTTACTATGATCTCTATTGCAACCTCGCTATTGAGAGGGAGCAGGCATTTCTGTTTAGCACCGGAACTTAACTTTGCTCACTTTTGGCTGCAGTTAGGTGGGCTCTGTAATTCAGCTGTAAGTCTCTACCTGATAGGCTTTCCTGAACTGAATGGCAAAATTCCTGGGGACAGGGGTGTATTTTAGAGAAGAAATGAGTTATGTTATTTTTTTCCCTAACATGCTCAGAGTCTGGTAAACTAGAAATCCTAAATGTACTAACAATTGTGTAAAGGATTCATTAGCCAGTGAGTGCACTGAGAATTTTTCATAGTGAATTATCTTTGATTTCAGCGCTTCCTGAGTTTATTTCTTAATTGAAAAGCTACAAATAATGAGTAGATCAAATAAAAAACCAGACAGTCCAGTAGACATGGAGGGACATTTATAATATGATGTCTAAGTCGGACTTCTGAGGTTTAGTGCTAAACATCCCAAATCCGAATAGCAAATGTAACCATTTTTGAATAAGCAAAATGTTTTGTGCTCTGTGTGTTTATCATTTTTGGCCATTTAAAAAAAAAAAAAAAAAAAAACCACAAGTGAAAATTGGAGAAAATCAAGCAACTGGGATGTAGGGGGCACTGCTGTGGACGTCATATAAATTCTCCCAGGTACACATCTCACCATTGCTCCATTATCTTGTCTATTGAGCCCTCCAAAACCTACTGCCCCGAACTGTACACCACTATAATAGCCCTTACGGGTGAACGGGGTACCTATATGTGGGTATGATGGGTTTCATGTGAGTTTTGGAAGACTCACAGTTTCCACTACAAGTAGAACAGGTAGGGGGAGATATGGGCCTGGGTCCACCTGTCTACAGTGCACTGCACCCACCACTACACTACTCTAGGGACCTGCATGCTGCTCTAATGGACCTGGCTAAAACATCTGAGGCTGTTGTAGAGGCTGGTGAGTACTATTTTTATTCACATTTTTTGGGAGGTGGGAGGAGGCCTGTGACCACTGAGGGAATAAGGGGAAAGTGGGGGGGGGGGGAGGGGGAAAGATCATCCCTGAATCCCTCCAGTGGTCGTTTAGGGCACCTTTTTGTGTCTTATTCATTAGAAAAACAGATCTAGACCAAAACGTTGAAGTTTTTACCCTAGACATTTTAGTTTTGTTCCATTATACCAATAAAATGTCCAAGTGTTAGGCATGCCCTAAACCCACCCTAATCCCACCTTTGAAACATCTCTAACATGCTCCCTTCTGATTTGGATGCACCAGAGACAAAATGCATAGATGCCTGCAAAGCAGGTTTTGAAAATACCAATTTGGACATTTCGAGAAGAAATCCGTCCAAATGCTGTTTTAGGACACTTTTTGGATGTTTTTCTCTTTCGAAAATGAGCCCCAAAGTCCAATCAAATAGTAATGGCACTTTTATTAGCAACAGACATAGAGGGGTAGAAAGCTGTGCCTGACCATTTTATTTTTATTGTAAATGTTCTTTTTTTACATTCAGATAAATAAGTTACCTTTGAGTTGGAATTTGATTGGTCGTCTCCCATTTTTTTCTTTCTTTTTTGTTCGTAGTGAGCTTGGGGAAACATCTTCTCTTTTCTAGGCAGGATCCTTTCAAACACAAAATGCTGTTGAATTCTCTCTTTCTGTGTACAGAAAAATCACATTTTTAAAAAATTATATTTCAAATCAAAATTACAAAGAAATAACAGTTAATAGCCATATCAAAGCTAACAGGAGTACAGTCTTCTGTAAACAACAACAACAACAAAAATACCTTATATCCTGTCCCAATTAACAAAAAAAAAAGTCAATTAAGCAGAAAATTCACATTTCGTTCACAGCCATGCAGACGTGTGTATTGATACAGAAAATACATTTACTGCAAACATAACCCAAGTCCTACCTACTCATTTAAAATAAAAAGGAAAGCAGCCTGCCAGTTTGTTATTATTAACATGAATGGAATTGCCATGAATTAGCCCTCATTTTGCTGACTGAATCACCAGAATGATTGCAGAATTCATTTGGATGTTTGGAAGAAAGATCGGTGCTGCTCACTCCACTGCTTATCCCATTTCCCTTCTTCCCAGAAACATTAGTAAATGTACTGAGCAGAAAATTAAGGGACTGCAGAGCTCTGAGGAGAAAGGAAAAGACCCCACATATAAATACTGGCATCCAATCCTGTCTAGAAAAGCAACCAAAAAGAGGACATTTCTTAAAATGGAACTTCTCTGTACAACTGAAAAGAATTCATCTATGAAATTAAACATAAATGTACTTTATTTGTGGAATTTATATCTCACATTATCCCAAACAAGTTTGAGTTCAATGTGGCTTACAATAAACAGTATAGGATACATAACAAAGATTAATGCATAAGAAAGCAATTTGTTGTAAGAATCCAATTTTACAATACAGTATCTACTACTACTACTATTTAGCATTTCTATAGCGCTACAAAGCGTACGCAGCGCTGCACAAACATAGAAAGACAGTCCCTGCTCAAAAAGCTTACAATCTAATAGATAAAAAATAAAGCAAGCAAATGAATTAATGTGTAGAGGAAAGAGTATCATAATACAATACAGTATCATAAACATACTGGGATAGCTATGGACGTTTAACATTTGGAAAATCTGTTATGAAGAGAAGTTTAATGGTAAATAGAGTAATAACCAATTCAGGTAATAATTAGATGTTTGAGATATGGTCGTTCTTTGTGAGGGTTTGTTTGAATAGGAACGGTTTGAGGATATTGTGGAATCTAGTATATTCCTGTATATTTCTTATTTTGGGTAGTAAGGAGGTAACGGCAACAATCATTTTTATGGTACTACTAGATGTCTACAATGCTGTACAGTATTCAGGAATGATATATCCTTGATCTCAAGAGTGTATGATCTATGGGGCCCTTTTACTAAACGGCATTAAGCCCTTAACGCATGATATCGGATGCTAACAGGCGACAGCAGAAATATGTTAAAGCATTTCTTTAAATATTTTGCCTGTTTGCACATGCTAACTGCATGTTATTGGTTTTTTAAAATATTTATAGGAGGGGGTGCAGCATAACCCTCCATTGCCATAGGTGCAAAAACTTAAGACTATAAGCCCTGTGAAAATACCTACTGTATGATACCTGAGTGTACACTGCTTCAATAATTTTCAGGCATGCAAGCAGTATATTAGAAGTTAAAAAACTGGGGTAGAATTTTTTGAATCTATGAGGAATGTTGTACCTTGAGGGGTGAGTAAGGACCATGTTTTCTATCTATTGTGGAGGAGTGGCCTAGTGGTTAGGGTGGTGGACTTTGGTCCTGAGGAACTGAGTTCAATTCCCACTTCAGGCACAGGTAGCTCCTTGTGACTCTGGGCAAGTCACTTAACCCTCCATTACCCCATGTTAGCTGCATTGAGCCTGCCATGAGTGGGACAGTGCGGGATACAAATGTAACCAAAAAATTTAAAGGTATTGTACAAGGCATCTGCTACTTTTGTAGTCAGCACAGTAACAAGCTTCCTAGGTAGGCAGAATAATACCAGCTTCTCCACTCAGAATTGGTTGTATGAAGGGTCAATAATATATATTTGCTAGATACTCATGCTCTAATCATTTTATTTTTGACTCTGAGAGCTGCTGTTCTTGTTTTCTGAGGCTATAGAAAAATGTATTATTACTCCTCTAATTTTAACCTTAAGCATGTTCCATCATATTGTATGAACAATAAGATATTAAGGCCTCATGAACTTCATCTTTAAATCCATCTTGCATTGAACCTTCAAGAAGTAATTGCTTGTAGCTCTTGATGGCAATTAAGTGATAAGGTTACCACAGCATGGTCAGAAATGGTGATAACCATGTTTATTATGAAGAAATTAAAAAAATTATATTTGAGGTGAGCTTTCTGCAAAAATACAACATCTGAACAATGTTGCACCAATAGAGTCATAATTACCTTTTTATTGGCTTGTTCAATCTTTCTTTTATGTTTAGAGAAAGACAGGAACAATAAGAGGTAATTTTCATGTTCTATGGAGCCAGATGGCCAATTTTAGGTGACCACGAAAAGTTTCTCTCCCACTTCTCATCCTGCCCATGAAGTGGCATTTCTCCCTCCCCCCCATGTACCTTTTAAAACTTCACTTCTAGAGGTTGCCAGCAGTAAGCAGCAATTCACATATGTTGCTTGTTCCATCCCCAGAACCTTCTTTCTGATGCAACTTCCTCTTTCCTCATAGGAAGGACACCGTCAGAAGGAAGGCTCTGGGGCTGGTACAAGCAGCGTGTGTGAATCGCTGCTCACTGTCAGTGACCTCTGGAAGTGAAAGGAGGGAAAGAGGCTGGAAGTCTTCAGTTGGCAGGGCTTGGGGAAGCCACTAGCCACAGCAAAGGCATGCTTCTGGTATGTAGGCCTGAGCCCAAGGCAGGTGGGCATGCCATTGCTATGGAGTGGAAGAATAGCCTAATAATTAGAGCACTGGGCTGGCAACTAGGAAAAGCCAGGTTCAAATCCTGCTGCTGCTTCTTATGATCTTGGGCAAATCACTTAAACCTCCATTTCCTTAGGTACAAATTTACTCCCCTGTTTACTAAGCCGTCTAAGCTGTGTGGCAATGCTAACACAGCCCATTCAAAGTGAATGGGCTGTGTTGGCATTAGTGCACTGCAGACACTAGCATGGTCTAGTAAACGGGGGGGGGGGGGGGGGGGGGGGGGGGAGGTAGATTGTAAGTCCTCTGGGGATAAGGAAATACCTACCATACCTGAATGTAACATGCCTTGAACTATTACTGAAAAGGGTACGAGCCAAATAAAATATGATAATAGGTAGACTTAAGATCAGACATATACTAAATATATCTTGCAATCCAATCATAGTGGATCTGTCTGAAGTCCCTTTTGAAGCTTAATTTGATTGTACCCTTGAAGTGCATTATATGGTTTAGCAGCTGTATTGTAGAGAGCACATGACAAGCAGGAGGCCCACTTACTTACATTTCTTATCACTGAGAACTAAGCATGCTTTAATTTTGCACCTACCTTTTGATTTAGACCCCAGGTCTAAACTGGAAACTGGCACTTGTATGCGCATCAGTGTAGGTAAAAAAGCCAACAGGGATATTTTTTTTTCTAATGCACATTCCTTTTATAGAGTCCTTTTACTAAGATGTACTGAAAAATGGGCTGCACTAGTGTAGGCATGTGTTTTGGGTGCACGCAAATCCATTTTTCAGCACGCCTGTAAAAAAGGCCTTTTTAAAATTTTTGCTGAAAATGGATGTGCGGCAAAATAAAAATTTGAGCATCTATTTTGGGTCTGAGACCTTACCACCATCCATTGACTTAGCAGTAAGGCCTCATGCAGTAACTGTGCGGTAGGGGCATAGCCAGACTTCGGCGGGAGGGGGTCCAGAGCCAGAGGTGAGGGGGCACATTTTAGCTCCGCCCCCCGCCGCCACTGCAGCCACCATCACCTTTGACCCCCCCCAGCACTAACCCTTTTGATCCCCCCCCTTCCCGCCATCATCAACCCTCCCTTGCTGCCGCTGTCAGGTACATTTGCTGGCGGGGGTCCCCAACCCCCGCCAGCCGAAGTCCTCTTCACCGGCGCGGCCGCGTTGCTGATCTGCAAGTCTTCTGTTTCTGTGAGTCTGACGTCAGACTCACAGAAACAGAAGACTTGCAGATCAGCAACGCAGCCGCGCCGGAGAAGAGGACTTCGGCTGGCGGGGGTTGGGGACACCCGCCAGCAAAGGTACCCGATGGCGGCGGGGGGAAGGGGGGGTCGACGGGGTTGGCTGCAGGGGGGCCAGGGCCAAATCTATGGGGGCCCATGCCCCCGTGGCCCCACATAGCTACGCCCCTGCTGTGCAGTAATTGTCTACGTTTGTAGAATGATGATTACCACCCAGTTTCCACTGTGCGCAGGAAAATAAAAATTATTTTCCGGTGCGCATAGCAGGTAAGCGTAAAAAAACGAAATTACCGCTCAGGTCACGTGGTAGCCGGGCAGTATCTCCAAATTGATGCGCATAGGACGCGCATACGTACCTACACAGCTTAGTAAAAGGGCCCCTAAATGTCTTCATCATCAGGGATATACATATTTTTAAAATTGCCATTGGTACGTTTATGTATATTTAAAACCTGCTATACTGCTAATTCTGACTTGTAGGTCTGAACGGTTTACAATCTAAAAAGTAGTAGTAGTAGTAGTAAAACAAAATACAAATATAAATATAAGAAAAGGAACTCCATTTGTTATAAAGAATAGTGAGACTCCAAGCACACAAGAACACAAACAGTCCAAGCAAAAGGTCACTTCTACTGTTCCAAAAAAGCACTCAGCCATCCCACTCGACGCATCACCCACTGATCCACTATGGGAAAATGGGAAATAATGTGTTTTTAATAGAGTTTAAACTTGGCAAAAGAGGATTCAGAGGGACTGTTAGGAGTGGTGGTGTTAGAAAGAAGAATGCAGTATGTTGAGTGGATTTGTAATGGGCAGACTTCGGATTCGGCAGGTTTACGTATCTAAATATTTCTAGAATGATTTTCTAAGTCTGGTTTGTTTGACAGGTCTGGGCTTTTTTGACAGCCAAGACCTGTCAAACAACTATTCTGCACGTGCCCGGTCACAATCCTCCCACATAAGAACATAAGAATAGCCATTCTGGTCACAAGCACCTGGCAGAAACCCAATTAGTAACAACATTCCATACTACCAATCTCAGAGCAAGCAGTTAATATGTGTTACAACTAGAGACCCCTCCACTGGAATAGTGGTGGGCAGAGCTCTAAAGCCTAGGCTGCTAAGAAGCACTGACCAGGCCAGAAATCTGATGATGGCTTTGCATCTGAGTACTTGCTGAAGCAGGGCCCAGCTGACAAGCCTTATCAGGATCTGGGGTAATATCCAGATACAGTTTTAAAGGTTAGATGAAGGATTAAATGACTTGAATAACTAAAACTTAGGTCAAGCAATTGAATTTAAAATGGAGTCCTTTTCATAAAATGGATACCTATCCCTGCATTAGTCAGAGAGTTGTTTACCAAAAAGGATGTTACAGGTATTGAGAAATTGTAAGAAGGGGGAGATTTGGGCATCCGATCTGTGGTTAAGCAACTGTCAGAAAGTATGAATCACAGATGAAAAAATTGAGTCCCCATTGAATTGTATGGACAGCAGATACTATATAAGAAATGTAAATCTAGGTAATTTTTGGAGTTTTCCCCAACGCTACCCAGAGGGCAGAGTTACGGTCAGTTGAACTGAGAATCTGACTGATGTGTGTACCAGCTTGAAGTTCCAATTGGTGAGAATAAAGATTATTTCTATCACTTGCTTTTCAAGTCTATGCCTTTATCTGTTTCTTGGAACATTCTTACACAAATAGTGTTCACATTATGTGGGAGAATAGATGCCCTAGGATGTCCTTAGAAATTAGGAGCCAGAAAACAAAGGCCATATTTAAGAGACTTATTATGAGCCTTCTGAAACCGTCTCTCCACCTCCGTGGGCAAGGGTCCTGCGGGGGTCTAGAGAGGGGTAATTAAAAACAGGACTTTCCTCCAGGAATTTGTTCAAACCGTTTTAAAACCCAGATTTGATAACCATTGTTACCACATCCTCCGGCAATGAGTTACAGAGCTTTATTAGTTAAGTGAAAAAAATATTTCCTCCTTTTGTTTTAAAAGTATTTCCATGTAACTTCATTGACTGTACTTTTTTGAAAGAGTAAATAATCAATTGAGTTCTACACCACCTCAGCCATTTCTTTTCCAAGCCGAATAGTCCTAACCTCTTTAACCTTTACTCATGAGAGGAGATCCATCCCTTTTATCATTTTAGTTGCTTTTCTTTGAACCTTTTCTAATTCCAAGAATGAGTTATCCTGACCCCATAAGCTGAAGTTATCTGGTGGTAGTCCTAGACATGTCTAAAATGTAATATTATTTTTATGTACAGCATGACTTTTGATTTAATGTACCATGCCTAATCTTTTGAAATCTGTTGTAGAATTATGACCTTCACAAAATGAGGTGTTTTTAAAACCCATAACTGCTGATTCCTGATAAGAAACAAACATGGGCGCTAGAGGCCAATAGTACCATACTAGCGCGTGCGTTTGCTCCCGCCCGATGGTCAGAGCCATTGAGTACGTGTAACAACATGCTCACCAGCTCAGAATGCAATGAGCATGCAAATGCATGCTATACAGGGCATTACCTATTTCTCCCCGATGCTCAGCGGGCAGCACACCAAACATTGGAATTGCTCCCGCAGCAAACCCTTTGCCAACTCATAGCTGGCGTTAGGGTTTGTGGAGCATTGGGGAGGAATGGGGAGCCCTGTCCAGCATGCTTTTGCATGCTTGCTGGCCCCCCCAACACCCTCAAAAGCAATTAAGGTCCTGGTGGCCTAATGCCCCACCAAGCCCCAAAAACCTTGCCCCCCCCCGGGACAGCAAGATTGGGAGGTAGGAGGTATTCTGCAAATACACCCTTAATTTACATAGCATGTATTTTACAAGGGGGTATGCACAGGGTAGGGCATGGCTGGGATCCCCACTTATGTGCATAACTTACAGAGTATTCACAGCACTTAGGCACTAACACACCAGCTCTATGGCTGGCTTATGTGCCTGCACCTAGATGTTAAGTGCATATATGCCCAGTTACTTTCCTTTGTAGAATAGGCTCTTGCCGTGCACCTTTCAGTTGCCTAATTGTGGGCAGTGTTCCCTCTAAGCTGAGCGGGAGTCTTCCACCTACAGTCCTGCCAGTGGGGGCTGCTGTTTCAATAGTGAGGGACAGGCAAGTACTGCAGGACTCCAAGGAACCTGCCTGCCCCTAGCGATTGAAAACAGAATATTGAAGCACTGCCCCCTACTGGCAGCAATGCAGTTGGCGGACTCCCACTCAGCTTAGAGGGAATAATGATTGTAGGTACCCTGTTATACAATTACTCCCTAGATGC
The DNA here is from genome assembly GCF_901765095.1 of Microcaecilia unicolor. Lineage (NCBI taxonomy): Eukaryota > Metazoa > Chordata > Amphibia > Gymnophiona > Siphonopidae > Microcaecilia > Microcaecilia unicolor. The sequence goes on along the minus strand of NC_044031.1, from coordinate 229,203,056 downwards.
CTAATGAACAGAGCATAGGTAAGGTAATCAACTTGCTTTGTGTATCAACCCCTTGTCCTAAAGGGAAGCTTTTTCTGGCCGAATGTGCCAGATCTATAAGAGCTAAATGTAAATGTCAAATGCATAGGCTAAAATAGCACTTTTACCAGGACCATGTTACCAGCTGGAGTGTGAGTATTCATTTTAAAGCTTAATGTAGCTATGGAAAATATTAGTTAATACACTTTAAAATGAACAGTAAAGATTTATGTTATTTGTTTTAATAGGATTCAAAGAAAATATGTTTAAACTACTCTGGTGGTGCAGAAGAATCTTTTAAATACACAAACTATGTTGGATGCTGGATTTTTTGGCACAGCCGGCATACATTTGTTAGGGTCATTCATACTGCTGATCTCAAGCTTCAAACTGCTGACTTTATAAAATACTGCAGACTAGACACAGAAAGCTCCAAAATGAAATTTGCTCAATCACTTAGCACAATCACTAAAAATGTATAATTTAGATAAAAGTGTTTGTTTAATGACGTGAACTGTAGTCTTTTCCTTTATCTATTATGCTTAACTGTGCCACATACTATGAACAAATTAATTGAAATAATGTAATGTGGATGAGTGCAAAGTGCGACTCAGAGAGGAAAATGCTGGGTTCTGAGATAGGAGTCACCAAAGAGCATTGTGGATAATTCTTTGAAATTTTCAGCCCTGTGTCCTGCAGTTGCTAAAATAGAATGCTAGGGATTGTCCAAAAGGGGAGAAATAGCAAAACTAAGAATATCATTATACCTTTGAATAAGTCCCTGATGCATCCCCTTCTTGAGTAACATAAAGGGGCATTTTCGAAGGGACGTTCAAGTCAGAATAGGAAAGTCCATGTCAGAACATCCCAAACAGATGTCCACCTTGCATATATTTTTGAACAGGAAATACATAAAGATTTCCTGTTCAAAAATACATGAGATGGATGTTCATGTGCTGGAGATATCCAGCATGAATAACCATTTTACAAACTGGAACACCCAAATTATGAAGGGGGGGGGGGGGGGGGGGGACAAGTGACATGGACATCTGCATGGCAGCATTCTTAGAAAATGGCCACACAGACGTCTATGCAGAGCAAAGGGGCAGCCTAGTGATTGTTGCAGTGGACTGTAAACCAAGGGACCCTGTTTCAAATACCACTTGAACTTTTCCTTTTTTTTTGTAATTGTGAGCCTTCCAGAAACAGAAACAAACCTACTGTATCTGACTGTGCACCACTTCAATAGCCTTCAGGCTTGCATGTGGCTTATATATTTATGTACAGTAGGTATTTTTCTGTTTCTGGAGGGCTCACAAAAAAAATTGAAGCTGGATTTGATCTTGGGTCCCTTGGTTTACAGTCCAGTGCACTGACCACTAAGCTGATGTCGGGGCCGGACAAAATGGTAGAGACTATTATAAAGAACAAAATTGCAGAGCATATTCAAAAGCATGAATTAATGAGACAAAGCCAACATGGATTTAGTGAAGGGAAATCTTGCCTCACCAATCTATTACATTTCTTTGAAGGGGTGAACAAACATGTGGATAAAGGTGGGTTGGTTGATGATTGTGTACCTGGATTTTCAAAAGGTGTTTGACAAAGTACCTCATGAAAGACTCCAGAAGAAATTGGAGAGTCAGGGGACAGGAGGTAGTGTCCTATTGTGGATTAAAAACTGGTTAAAGGATAGAAAACAGAGAGTAGGTTTAAATGGTCAGTATTCTCAATGGAGAAGGGTAGTTAGTGGGGTTCCCCAGGGGTCTGTGTTAGGACTGTTGCTTTTTAACATATTTATAAATGACCTAGAGATGGGAGTAACTAGTGAGGTAATTCAATTTGCTGACGACACAAAGTTATTCAAAGTTATTAAATAGCAAGAAGATTGTGATAAATTACAAGAGGACCTTATGAGACTGGGAGACTGGGCGTCTAAATGGCAAATGACGTTTAATGTGAGCAAGTGCAAAGTGATGCATGTGAGAAAGAGGAACCCAAATTATAGCTACATAACGTAAGGTTCCATGTTAGGAGTCACCAACCAAGAAAAGTATCTTGGCAGCGATACGTTGAAACCCTCTGCTCAGTGTGTGGTGGCTGCTAAGAAACCAAATAGAATGTTATTATTAGAAAAGGAATGGAAAACAAAAATGAGGACATTATAATGCCTTTGTATTGCTCCATAGTGCAACCACACCTTGAATATTGTGTTCAATTCTGGTCACCGCATCTCAAAAAAGATATAGTGGAATTAGAAAAGGTACAGAGAAGGGAGACAAAAATGATAAAGGAGATGGGACGACTTCCTTATGAGGAAAGGCTGAAGCAGCTAGGGCTCTTCAGCTTGGAGAAAAGAAGGCTGAGGTTGAAGGGGGGTAGACTCAGGAGTGATGTTAGGAAGTATTTTTTCACAGAGAGGGCGATGGACACATGGAATGCCCTCCCGCGGGAGGTGGTGGAGATGAAAATGGTAATGGAATTCAAACATGCATGGAATAAACACAAAGGAATCCTGTTTAGAAGGAATGTATCCATGGAATCTCAGCGGAGATTGGCGACACCGGTAATTGGGATTCAAACCCGGTGCTGGGCAGACTTTACAGTCTGTGCTCTGAGAATGGCAAGGACAAATCAAACTCTGATATACATATAAAGTATTGCATACCATGTAAAATGAGTTTATTTTGGTGGGCAGACTGGAAGAACCATACAGGTCTTTATCTTCTGTCATTTACTATGTTACTATGTTTTACTGTTCTTGTAGTTTGATGTGCTGTATACACCATCTTGATTGGGATTTACCAAGGAAAGAGTATATAAGGTTTTTAAATAAATGTTCGGCGCCATTTTAGAAATGTTGTGGATATTGGCACATTGATATTTTAGGCAAAACATCTAGAACCTGTGACATATTTTACAAATGCAAGACTAAACATAGAAGCCTACTGTAAAATTGACAAACCTCCATCCCCTTACCGAGGCATCCTAAAGGCATTCAAAAACATATAGCACATCAATAGCATGGTCATGTAAAACATCTGAAAAAAAAGTACACCAAAGGGTATCCATGAAGCTGAAAACAGCCTACATGAGCTCACACCATCGTGCCCCGGACCCATTGGTCAAGTACATAGCATCTGTGAAGTCCCCATGGTATGTCTAGTGTTCATTCAATACCTGCAGAAGAAAAGATCTAGTGTTGCCTGTGCTATAAAGTGTATAGTGTGTGCAAAACATTTAATACTACAAAACGTCTAGCATTGCTCTGGGGTGCAAGATGTTTTGCACATTAGAGCAGTGCTAAACATTTTGTATCTGGAAGTGGAGCTGAGGAGTAGCTTAGTGGCTACAGCACTGGGCTTGATATCCAAGAGCACCAGATTAAATCCCCCTTAGAGCAGAAGAAAACATTTAGCAGCAGGCTTTTTAAAAACAACCTTTATTTAATCAGCACTGCACAGAAATGGAACAAAGGTGCATACACCAATAGCAAACACAATATAAAGGGCTTCAATGACATAAAAAGAATGTTGTACCACCCAAACCCATGTTGACTCTGTCCCATTAAACCATGTTTGTCTATGTGCTCTTTAATTTTATTAGTTTCCACTATTTTGCTTGACATTGAAATTAAGCTTTCTGGTCTCTAATTTTCTGGATCATCCCTGGAACCCTTTTTAAAAATTGGTATTATATTGGCCACCCTCCAATTTCCAGGTAATATAAGGTAGCCACATTAATGAGATGGGGGGTATGAAATATACTCAGTCTACAGAAAGTTTTCACCAGCAGAGATATTTGCAGTATGGTCAAGCTCTTGTTGCCCATTTGCTGTTTTGCAGAAGGTAAAGGGACTGAGGAAAATTTTGGGGGATGATATGAAGAATCTTGTTCCCCTCAGAAGGCATGGAGCTTTTAGAGGGCCCTGGCGGGGGGGGGGGGGGGGGGGAGGAATAAAAAAATTAATGGGCCTTTGTACCCATTAATAACCCAAGTTCATGCTTGGATGGGCTGTATCTCAAAATGGGCCTGGCTCAAAGGGGTACATTTTTAGGCCAATGGGAAGCTTTGGAGCTGTTTTGAATGAGGAATATATGAAATACTACTTCACATAGTGCCAGAATGTATACAGATGCAATATAAAATACTGCACTGAGCATATGTGACATGTTGCCAAGGACCCAAGTTTGGAATAATGGGAGAGGGATCTATGTGTGAGGCGTGGGGCTATGAGGGGAACCTTCTTGTACCTGTTGATAGATTGTCCAGTGCTGAACTCTTACTGGAGCCAGCTTTTGCAGGAGATGACATGTGTGTCTTCATCTGTGGGACAATGGAATTATCACTTAGTGCTTCTGGGAAACAACAGGGGTCTGGAGGCTTTTGGGCTCAATATTGAGGAGTGCAAATTTATATTATTAGCCCTTTTGGTAGCAATAAAAGGGATTTTGAGCAAATGAGTGCAGCCAGAGCCCTACTGCTATTGACTGGTGGAAGGCACAGATGAGAGACCTGATACAGTGGGAGGTGCAGAGGAGGAAATCCAGAGGATCCCAGAAGCATACCATAGCCATATGGAATAATTACCTTACTTAATTATCTGGGATGCTGGTTCGGGAGAGGGGGAGGGAGAAGGAGGGATAAAGAGTTCCAGGAACAGGGAAGGGAGTAAGGGTTGAAAAAGCTACATGAGTGAACCGAATGCCAATGCATAGATCTCGGTTGTTCAATACTGGACTCTATATCAGCAGTGAATTTGGGGTATTCCATCTATGTATCTTTTTTTTTCTGTAACCTTTTAAGGGGTAAGCAATAAAGATGCTGTGTGGAACAGATTCTTCTCCTTTTCTTTTTGAACTTTGTTCTGTATTTGTATTATGTGCCTGTATGCTGTGTGGTTTACTACCAATAAAAATTATCTAAAAAAAAGAAGTATTTGGCATTATATTGGAAGGTGGGGAAGATACCAGGTATGGAGACGGAGGGGTTTTAGATGACAGACCTGGGTGGATAGAAACGGCAATCAGGCTAACAGACTCTCAGCTCTCTTGCAGTCAGTACCAATGCAAACAGTCACAGGAACATGCTTCAGCGGTACTTATTCATGATTTAAAGGTGGTATAAATCCTGACGTTTATCTGGCATTAAATGTATGTCACAAATTAAAAATAAATAAATAAAAAATATAAATAGAATCAAAATAATGCTTTTTGCTCAAGACGGCAACAAGAGAACATTGCCAGCTACCACATAAAAAAACTTTTTTAAACAAACAAAACTTCAACTGCCTAGGAAGCCTACATAGATGACATTCCAATATCGGCTTCTATCACAGGTTTCATACGACACTCCAAAAAAGCCACAATAGAAAACAATTCCCTATTAAGAAGAAAAAATCCTATTGTGACCAAAAAACAGAGCAGACCTACGTATATAACAACTAGAAGCATAGCAATATTCTACTCAATTGAAGTCCTATATAGAAGCTGAAAAAAACAACACACTGAGCACAGTGAAAAAGTCACTTAATTTGCCACAAGGATTTCCAAAAACTGCAGCGGCTCTCAGCAATGTGATTCATTAATCCAGTTCAGGCTGTAAGGACACCCAAACAACACCATGACACAGGTCCATCCTCTTGTTCTCTTGTTTTCGTCTTGAGCAAAAACCATTATTTTGATTCTATTGAATGTATGTCTCAATTTGGACACTGTACAAGCTCATCCCCAGCACTGACTAGTCTCAAAAGCAGATCCAGCACAGGCTGTGTACTTCTATAAAGACAACTGTAGTTAGAATGCTGGTGCTGTCCCCCTGGCTTGGAAACTCTCCTATATCTGTCCTAGGCTTAAGTACCCTAAAAAGAGCACAAAAGATGTAACCAACTACTGCCCAATAACAAACCTTCCCTTTCTGTCAAAAATCACTGAGAAAGTGATTGTGGATCAGCTGACAACTTTTTTTTAGACACCAACCTCTTACAGCCCTATAAAGCGGGCTTCCATCATCATTACTCTCTGTTAGGCATGCTCACACTGCTCCAAACTCACCTTGAGCAAAGTAAAACTAATTCTAATCTCTCTCAACTTTTCCTCAGCATTCAATTGGTTGACCATGCCCTATTACTGAACAGACTTCAGAAGATACTGTAGGTGTCACATGAATAGCCCTAGACTGGTTATTTATTCATGCTTGTATCCCACAATTATCCAGAAACGACTTTTGGTTCAATGTGGTTTACATTTAATGGTTATAGAAGATTACATTGATGCATTACAATCACTAGGTTGTATGAAACAGTGTTATTGTGGAATGATTTCAAATTATTTTTAGTTTGCATAGGTTAACTATAGAATGTCTTGAAAGGTCTTTAGATCTTTTCTGAACTGAAGGTAGTTTGTAATGCTTCTTGTGGTCTTGAGAATTGAGTTCCATCATTTAGAACTCAGGTAGCTAAATTCTGCCGTGTAGAAGGATTTGTAGCAATTCTATAGGTGCTCCGAAGCTACATGGTAAGAGTCTAGTCTGTAATGGCATCTAGGTGTCCAGAATTCATTATAGCATAATCTGGCATTGGCGTACCTGAAAGTTAGTTATCCACAGATACACCAGCCACAGACATGATGAGCCCAATAGTTAGCCAGCATGAGGCAGCCCGCATAAGTGTCGCGATTGGTGCTGACCCTGGATATTATTTGCCGGCCATTTCCGGTGATTGGCATTGAATATCTGGTTGTATTTTGGATGCTAAAAAGTTACCTGGTTATGCCAATATTCAGTGCTAACCGGTTAATTTTATAGTGGTCAAAGATAGGCCTGCTATTTAAGTGGCCTATTTTGACCACTCAACATAGCTGGCAAGTGGCTAGCTACTAACCGGGATATTCAGCGGGAGATAACAGATTATCTCCTGCGGAATATCTGCAATTAGGCATTTAAACCCTGTTTAACCAGCCAGGAGCCATTCCTGGCCGGTTAAATAGTTTTGAATATCGGGGGGGGGGGGGGGGGGTGTAACTGCAGGCAACTAAGTGGAGCAAGGATGCATGTAACATACAGTACTCGATAAGCTATACTCATAACTGGAAGCCTTGCTCATGTGAATGCTTCTCTTACAATTGTGTGCCACTGTGCCACAGCACTTCGGCACACCCTTACAGGATAGTGCTTAGGTGTATAAGTGCTCATTTTCTCTGTATTTTCGTTCACAAAGGAGCACTTACTCCTACACACCTAATAATACAATTGCCCTTAATATATTTTAAAATACATTTGTATTGTGTATTGCTTCCTCTTATTTATAGAAATATTCACTAAGGGGCCCTTTTACCAAGCTACGGTAAGCACTGATGTGTTCTTACTGCAGCTTAAAATGGTGTATACCACAGGGCACACTGAGGCATCCCACGGTAAGGTACCCATATGCCAAATTGTTTTTTTTTTGGCTGAGGTTGTGTGTCTGGAGTGGAGAGGGGTGTGTCTCAGCCAGTCAGTGCAGCCAAATTGCTGCACTCTAACATGTGATTAACGCGTGACCCACCCCCCTTACTGCCTACAAAATAGGTGGCGGTAAGGACTAGGGAGCTAATTTTTGTTAATGGCCACATGCTAGTGGCAACATTAGTGCATGGCATTAATTCAGGAGAATTGGTCATTTTCCAACTGCAGTAGAAATGGCTTTAGTATGCAGGATAGATCCGTGTACCTCTTCACTGAAAGGGTGGTGAATTCATGGAACGGCCCACCGGTGGATGTGATGAAGACAAAAACGGTATCTGAATTCAAGAGAGTGTCTATTATTATTATAGCTGAGCCTTGGTTCAAAGCCTGACTTTGGGTCAGGATCTAAAAATGATAAGAAAAGTACAGGCCTTTAACTGTAACTTGAACTCTGAAGTTCCAGTAAGACTCCTGAACTTTGGGAAATACCATGCAGCAAAATAAGGAAGGGCTAGGGTGCAAAAACCTCATAAACAGGATGGTGCGGTTTACCAACAGGGCAGAGTCAGTTACATCCAAGAAGATATGGTCAGAAATGTAAAACTGAGTGGTCTCGCAAGAAGATTCCAAGCAATGCTAAAAAAAAGCCAAGCACGTATGGTAAATGGTACCATATATGGTCACTAAGGTGGTGACTACAATATATTATATCCAATAAGGTGTGTTACTGTCATTTTGTCTGTATCCTAAATGTGCATATAAAAGGAGTGTACTTCCTATTTCTTTGGAGTGAGACAGGCTGCACTCCCATGAGAAACCAATCAATTGAATCAATTGGCAAGTAATCCTATTGCTTTCTCATAAGTAGTCTTGAGTCTTTTATATCTGCAAATTGGCTTTAGCTGGTAATTTGGGGTAAGGGTGAAAAAGACCCTAAAATAAAACATTATAAACTCAGACACAGAGAACACCTATGTGTAGCTGTGGTTCTGCACTCCCATAAGCAATTAATTGTACATATACTTGGAGAATAATAAATAAAAGTATTTGATTGGATATATATTCTTTGGAGTCTCAGATATAGCAGTACTTCTGTATAGCAATGTTCTGTATTCCCAGTGAGATACCACTGATCTGCTAATTGTACAAATACTTGATAAGGTATCTAATAAAGAGCAAACTAATGCAGCCTTGGGTGATTTATTTCTTCCTAGGTATTAATGGTTGGACCACTATATTGGGAGGGATAAATTGACCCTAAAAAAATACAAGAGCTTGGGACAAGTACATAGGATCTCTGAGGGAGTGATAAGGAGAGTAGATGGCATGGATGGGCAGACTGGGTAGGCCATATGGTTTTTATCAGCCTACATTTTTCTCTGTTTCTGTGTAAGGATGTGCTAAGGTCACTTTTTGCTGCAGCTTAGTAAAAGGGCCTCTAAAGCATAATAAGCCATGTTAAATTAATATGGGTCACATTAATACATGTTAATGTGTGCCTTTTAGTGAACTGTCCTTTATAAAAATAAAATGGGACCCCAGCCTCTAATGTACATGTGAACCTGCATTAATATTAATGCAACCTGTGTTAATTTAGTGTGGGTTATCATGCTTTAGTGAACAAGGGTGTTAATGCACTATTCACAAAAGAGCATACAGCCTTTAAGGGGTAAAACTCAGTCTGCAGCTATTAAGCAAACCTTGTAGGTAATTTTAATATGCAGAGTTTGCAGCAATCATGAAAGCACAGCTACAAAATTAAGGTGTTTTTTTTTTTAAATTAATATTACCTAGTGGGTTAATGCAAATCACATAGATTAACCTGATTAGCTTTAATTCACTTGTATGTGTTTTCAAGGATTTGTATATCTTGAAGTTCATTAAAATATTTTCTGCTTTATTAGGATTTTTTTGAACTATTAGTAAGCCTTTTGGGGACAGGAAAATATCTACAGCAGCTGAATGAAACTCACCTTGAACTACCACTAAAAAAAGCATGAGATAAATACTAACTGGCCAATTTTCATTGCTATTTAACTGACCAAGAAACAGCCTCTGATCAGTTAAATAGCGTTTCAATGCTAACTGATAATATTCAACATTAGATAACCAGTTTTCTCCACTGAATACTGTTGGTTAGTGCTGAAAAGATAACCGGCTATATCGCACGATAACCAGCAATATTCAGCTCTGACTGGCTAAGTTTAGCGGCCAAATTGGAACACCTACATAGCAGTCCTATCTTTGGTCGCTATAAACTTATCCAGCCAGCACTGAATATTGACATAGCCGGTTAAGGGCCTCTTTTTATCATGCTGCACTAGCAGTTCCCACGTGGCAATACCGATGGAACCCACTGAAAGTGAATGGGCTTTGTTGGCATTACCATACTGGGAGTCGCTAGCGTGGCTTGATAAAAGAGGCCGTAAATTTGAAATAACCAAAAAAAAAACCTTGGAGGTTCAATGCCAGTCACCAGAAACGGCCTGGCATTGAATATCTGGGATCAGCACCGATCGCAGCACATAGAAAGGCAGCCTCCTACGGGCTGAATATCGGCCTCTAAATAAATAAATCATAAAAACATGCATTTTCATTAAAATAATGGTATAATGTGTGTCAATGAGTTAACACTTGTAATAAAGAGGTTCGTAAATGGAGCTCACTCTGAGGAAGGGGGTGTGCTGCAAGGTTCAGTTCTTGGGCTGGCTTTTTTCAATGTTTTCTAACTGATATTGCAGAAGGGCTGTCTGGTAAGGTTTGCATCTGTGCGGATGATACCAAAATCTGCAATAGAGTAGACATCCCTGATGCAGAGGTGATTTGGGGGGGGGGGGGGGGGGTGGACCTGAGCCAAAGTGGGGGACACACATTTTGCCCCACCTCCCCGCCACTTTCTATCCCTGCTGCAACCCCACATACCTGGGGGGGAGGGGGGAAGCCCCACCAGCAGAAGCCTTCCTATGGCAATATTCAGCATCGCGCTGCCTGCCCTGCTTTTCCTGCCCAGCATGCATGCTCGCTTTTAGCAAAATTGAGCATGCACAAAGCTTGCACATGCTCAATTTCATTAAAACCGAGCATGTACACAAGAAAGGCTTCTGCTGGTGGGGCTTGGGGACCCCCACCAGCCAAACCAGTAGACTTTGGGGGCCTGAACAAAAAATGGAGGGTAAGGCCCCCCGTGGCTATGCCACTGCCCTGATGGTGTGAATAACATGAGGAAGGACCTAGCAAAGCTTGAAGAATGCTCCAGAATTTAGCAGCTTAGAATTAATGCTAAAAAGTGCAGGGTCATGCATTTGGGCTGCAAAAATCGAAGGAAATGGTACAGTTTAAGAAGTGGCGTAGGAAGGGGGGGGCGGTGGGGCGGTCCGCCCCGGTTGCACGCGCTGGGGGGGTGTCGGCGCCGCTGGTTACCTGCTCTCTGCCCCGGAACAGGTTACTTCCTGTTTCGGGGCAGAGAAAGCAGGGAACCAATGGAGCCGATACAGCTCCCAGAGACGAAGTGCACTCGGCGGGGCGGAGCGCCAGCGGTAATGATGCACTCCGGGGGGGGGGGGGGGGGGGGGGGGGGGGGGGGGGGGGGGGGGGGGGGGGGTTGCGCAGTGGCGACCCGCCCCGGGTGTCAGCTGGCCTCGCTACGCCGCTGAGTTTAGGGGGTGAAGATCTTTTGTGCACAAAAGAGGAGCGGGGCCTGGGTGTGATCATAATTACATTGGTGTCAGAACGTGGGGAGCCACTGGTGCTGTGGCACCCACCCAAAATCTGAAAGGAGCAGGAGGCGTACCACAGGTTCTCCCCACTCAAACCCAATACCCCCTGCCATGGCCACTACTGCTGCTGCTGTTTCAGCAGGGGTGGCAAAAACAGAGAAAAAGATCATGGGGCCACATTGTTCCTGCTCACAGCTGCCGGTCCCACCTTCCTTTGACATAATTTCCTGTTCCGGGGCAGAGCCGGTCAGCCATGAGCTGGAACAGTGCAGCTCCACGATATTTTACTTTGTTTTTGCTGCCACTGCTGAAATAGCAGCAGCTGCAGTGATGGTGACTGTAGCAGGGGGGTATTGGGTGGGAGTGGGGAGAGCCTGGTGCAGTGGAGGTGTCCGTAGGGGGGGGGGGGGGGGGGGGGGAGATGGGTTAGAGCCTGGATGTTGGGGGTGAGGCAGAAAAAATGACAAACACTGAATTGAGTGGGGGGCAGATGCTGGATTGAGAATAGAAATGGAGGGGGGAAGGGACCAGATGCCCAATGGAAGGGAGGAGAGATGGAACAGATGCTGGATGGAGGGGGGAGGGGACAGACGCCGGATGGAAGGGAGAAGTGGCAAGTGCTGGATGTACGGAGAAGAGGAGGGCCAGAGGCTGGATGAGGGGTAGAAAGGGGTCATATGCTAGATGGAAGGGGAGAGAGAGGTGGCAGACAATGGATGTAGGGAGAAGAGGAGGGCCAGATGCTGGTGTATGGAGAAGAAGAGGGCCAGATGCTGGATGAGAGGGAGAAAAGGGGACAGATGATGGTTGGAAGGGGGAGAGGGGGCAGATGCTGGATGGAAAGGGGAGAGAGAGAGAGAGAGAGAGAGAGAGGGCAGACGCTGGCAAGAGTTAAGAAGAGATTGAGGAAAGAAGAAACAAGAGACTGGGACCAACACAATTAGAAAAAGTAAATGGCCAGACAACAAAGGTAGGAAAAAATGAATTTAGGATAAAGTAGTGTGGTAGCTGTGTTAATAAATATAGAAAATGGAAATAAGGTGATATCTTTATTGGATAATTTTAATACATTTTTGACTAACGTTTGGAGACCAAATCCTCCTTTCTCATGTCAGAATATCATAACAGCAGTCAGGGCCGTGCCAACACGGTAAGCGAGGTAAGCATGGCAGGGGGGCGCTTCCCTCTGGGGGGCGCCGCCGCACCATGCTCACCTCGCTTGCCCTCCCGCTCCCATTGTTCAACTTCCCGCCCTCTTCCCCCCCCCCCAACATCCCTTTTCTTTTTTTTTCCTTTTTAAATTTACCTCCGTGGTGGTTCCGGCAGCGCAGCGTCAGTGAAGGAGGCGGCGCTCCCGACGTCTCTAGCCTTCGCTTCGCTGTGTTCCGCCTTCTTCTGACGTCATTTCCTTGATGTCAGAAGAAGGCGGAACACAGCGAAGGGAAGGCTAGAGACGTCGGGAGCACCGCCTCCTTCACTGACGCTGCGCTGCCGGATCATTTTCACGGGGGGGGGGGGGGCGCCGCCGCCAACTGATAGTCTGCGGGGGGGCGCCAACTGATAGTCTGCAGGGGGGCGCCACAGACCCTAGGCACGGCCCTGACAGCAGTATACTATACTAACCTGAGGAAAGAGATTTTGGAGTCTGAAAGCTAATTGAAAAATGTATTTAGTCCAATAAAATGGTATCATATTTTCCATTTTTTGTTTTATTTCTATTTGTTAACCTATAGTATAGTGATTGAAATATATCAGTTTTTGAAATTTGCATCTGCTATCTTTATATTTTCACAGTACAGGAGGACATGCATCACTTTTTCGCTTTCTCTGGAGTTGCACTGTGGCTTTTTAGGAGTTCAGTTTACTATTTGCCTACATATTTTTATACTGTGGTGGAGGGTTCAAAGGTAGGGAAGGATGCTGGATGCAGTGGCAGGGGGTTGACTATGGGATATTAGCTAACGGGAGGTGGTGGAGCTGGGGGCAGAGCGTTGATGGAGCTGAGGGCAGAGCACAGGCAGGGTTAGGGGCGGAGCTTCCCCCCCCCCCCAAACAAAAAGGTGTTCCACTGCCTCTGTCATATGTGATGATCTTAAGGTTGCCAAACAGGTAAAGAATGTAATGGAGAAAGCTAGAAGTATGCTTGGGTGTATAGGGAGAGGAAAAACTAGGTGATGATGCCTTTGGTGAGACCTCATTAAGAATATTGTGTACAATTCTGAGACTGCACCTTCAAAAAGGTATAAACAGGATGGATTTAGTCCAGGGGACGGCTACTAAAATAGTTGGTGGTCTTCTTCATAAAGCATATGGGGACAGAGTTAAAGATCTCAATATTGTGATAAATAAGAGGCTGTCCTAGCCGGGGCAGGCCACTAGATGGCGCTGTTCCCCTAAACATGTCCAGGATGTCCGGGGTAGACCACTAGAGGGCGCTAGGAGAATAGATGGAGGTCACTAGGACCGGGGAGAGCCCTGGGAGGTCCACAGGTGTAGGAGGTTATGGGCTGGGTCCTGTGTAGTTAATTAACCACTTTATACCCCAACTGAGATGTGAAAGAAAAAAGAAGAGAGCTGGTAGCTGAAGAAAGAGAATCCCCCTGGAAAGAACTGGCTAAACCCTAGGGACTTGTGGTGGACTGTGTGCTCAAGGAAGAAAAACAGGCTGGGGTAAGAAGTCCCTAAAGCATTAGTGTTGGACTGTGTAGCCTCAGTACTTAGAGGAACTGTGTGTTCAAAGAAAGGACTGGGTGTCCAAGGAAGGAAGGACTGGGTGTCCAAAGAAGAAGTAGGGCTGTGTGTCCCAGTACTGAGAAGCAGGCTGCAAATTTACTACATTGTAGCTTCATCGCATGCCCCCTAGTCCTAGTATTTTTGGAAAGCATAAACAGACGCTTGCCTTAATGTTACATTTACCCAGTCAATATCGGGGTAATTGAAATCACCCATTATTATTGTGTTGCCCAGTTTGTTTGCATCCCTAATTTCCTTTAACATTTCTGCATCCGTCTGTTCATCCAGGCTAGGCGGACAGTAGTACACTCCTATCACTATCCTTTTCCCCTTTACACATGGAATATCAATCCACAATGATTCCAAGAAGTGTTTTGTTTCCTGCAGAATTTTCAATCTATTTGATTCAAGGCTCTCCTTCCTATACAACGCTACCCCTCCACCAATTCAATCCACCCTATCACTACGATATAATTTGTACCCCGGTATGACAGTGTCCCACTGGTTATCCTCCTTCCACCAGGTCTCAGAGATGCCTATTATACCAAATTTTTATTTACTGCAATATATTCTAACTCTCCCATCGTATTACTTAGGCTCCAGGCATTCGCATATAGACATTTCAAACTATGTTTGTTGTTCCTATTTACATCATGCTCAGTACTTGACAGTATTAATTTGCAATCTTTTGTCTGATTTTTAGTTTTATTTGCAACCTCACTATCGGGATACCCTATCTTTCCTGTTTTGGTGATATCTTTGAAAGATACCTTATCCCGACCCATGCGCTTTTGAGCGACTGTCGGCCTTCCCCCTGTTTCTAGTTTAAAAGCTGCTGTATCTCCTTTTTAAATGCCGATGCCAGCAGCCTGATCCAGTTTACTAAGCAGCGTTATAGGTATGTTAACCTTTTTAATGTGTGTTAACCGTGTACGTGCCTACAATATCCCTACAGGCACCTACATGGTCAGCACACACGCTAAGTGTAGGCATGCTAAAAACACTAACGCACTTTAAGTAAACAGGGCCCTAGGATCTCTAGGGGAGAGGAAGAGATCGTACACAGCATGGATGGGCAGACGGGATAGGCCATATGGTCTTTATCTGCCTTCATTTTTCTCTGTTTCATTTTTCTGTACTTCACAGACTCTATTTATCTGATAGTTTTAAATAAACTTGTCACTTATCAACAGTTTAGACTGTGCTTTGTATTGTAATATCAGTACTATGCCTGCTGGGCCTGTTTCTAATTATCCTGTGTAAAAAAAACAAAACAAAACCAGCAGCTATGATTTCCAGATATTCCCATCACATATTTTTGTGAATTTCTACAGTACTGGCTGGAGCCTAAATTTTCCCACATTTCTGTTCTGAGAACTAGTATTCTCTGGTGCCTTGTATCACACAGCAGTTCACATTTTTTTTTAAAGATCTATCTATCTATTTATTTTTCTATCTATCTATCTATGTATCTATCTGTCTATCACATCATCTAGCATTCTAAGTGGATCACAAATAAACATCAGAAATACTGAAATAAAATATACAATAAAAGATATAAAACAATAATTTTGCATTAGATTCCACCCAGACAGGAAGGATTGTAACTCATTCATACTATTGGTAGCTAGGTATTTCAAATTATTTTCTGTATTTGGTCATTCATTCCCAAGATTTCTACCTTTCCATCTCATGTTCTCTGCCAGAACTATTTGTCTTAAATGCTTTCTACAGCTGGGGCTAGGGGCTTATATCCGC
The DNA here is from genome assembly GCF_901765095.1 of Microcaecilia unicolor. Lineage (NCBI taxonomy): Eukaryota > Metazoa > Chordata > Amphibia > Gymnophiona > Siphonopidae > Microcaecilia > Microcaecilia unicolor. Next base: position 229,187,388 of record NC_044031.1, on the reverse strand, counting down.
TGCCTCCAGCTCTGTACAGTCTACATCCAATCACTTGTGATTTATTACAGGGATGTTAGGCCTCAGAAAATAATTAATATACCTGTCTGACATAAAATGGAGGATAAACGTTTGTGCTTTTAAAGTTTTGTTACTAGTTGCGGCCCTACCATTAGGCCACCTGAGACGGGGGCCTTAGATGGCACTCTCCAGGGGTGGCACTCTCCCTTTCCCTCCTCAACTCACTTCCCCATGTTTACCTTATTTTTTCAAAAGGTGGTAGTGGCAGCGATTTCCATAGGCTGCCCTGCTGCTGGCACTGGTCTCTTCTCCCACTGTGGCCCGCCTCTTGACATAACTTTCTGTTTCCTCAGAGGCAGGACGCAGTAGAGCAAAGAGGCCAGTGCCAGTGGCACCGTGGCAGGGCAGCCTATGGGTAGGGTTACCATATGGCTCCAGAAAAAGGAGGACGGATTGAGCCAGCTGGGTTTTTAGTAAAACCCGGCTGGCTCAATTACTTCCATTGAAAGCAATGGAAGTAAAACCCGGCTGGCTCAATCCGTCCTCCTTTTTCTGGAGCCATATGGTAACCCTACCTATGGGAATCACTGCCGCTGCCGCCTTTTGGAAAAAAATAAGGTAAACGCGGGGAAGAGGGTTGAGGAGGGAAGGGGGGAGATGCTAGACAGGGCAGGGACACTGGCAGGGGCGGCATCTCATCCCTGCCCCGGGTGGCAGATTGCCTTGGGCAATCCTCTCTAAGATACATAAGGAGGGTGCTCTACAGGTTGTCCAGGGCTGGGATGTTAAAGAGGTAGTATTCACATTTCTAGGGAGGAGGGGTCATGACCACTGAGTACCGGTGACACCTAGGGCCAGATTTAGTAAATGGCAGTTAGGTGCGGAGGAGAATCTGTTGTAAGCGCTATTGTATACAGGGTGCTATGGGATGAGCGCTCTTTATAGAATAATGCATAAAACATATTTCCACACCAACTTTGGGCGCGAGGACTTATGTCAAGTGAAACCTGGTATAAATCCTGGCACGCAAGTTGGACATGTTACATAGCCCTTGTATTCTATAACACTGCATCTAAATATTTGGAATGCCCCTGATCCGGCCGTGCCCCCTTTTAGGTTGTGTGCAAAACATTTTGGGCACACAGTGTTATAGAATAGAACATAGGCAGATGTGCGTTCAAACCCAGATAGCGCCAATCAAGTGCCACTCAACTCTAAATAATGTAAATAATTGGTTGTTAGCACCCAACTGACTAAATAGTTTGCACATACATCTGGGCTACGTGGCCAAATTTGGGCACCCGATTTTGGGTGACCTATATAGAATCCAGGGGCTAGTGCTCAGATTTAGGGTTTGTAGGTTCCAGAGGGAGTCATGGTGTATGGCTCAGTGCTGAGAGCTTTCACTGCAATGATTAGACTAAGTAAACTGGGATGTGTACCAGGTCCCAACATTGCTTCTGGCTGAGCTGGAAGTCCAGAGGAGGAGAAAACTGACAGGTCAAAAACAGAAAAGTCTAAATTTGACACCCTTCCAATATTTTGCTGTTGCCAGCGGCACTTTTTTAAGCGTTGATAGCATCAACTAAATTAAACCTGGATATTCAGTGCCAGGTCTATGCAAAGAAAGATAGGACTGCACAAAAGGCTAGCCAATCTAGCTGCTTAGCTGTGCAGACACCAGCACTGATATGGTTGGACCCACATAAATGCCAGCTCCTGCCCAGCTCCACCACCAGACCACTCCAGCACTGCCCAGATTGAGCTGTCTGAGCCAATATTCAGCAGCACTCCCTGGTTCAGTACCTGTGAATATCAGTGGTGACCAGCACACTCTCTATGGTTTAAGCAGGCAGGAGCCTAAACCATGCTAAATAGTGACCTCTCCTCCCCCCCTCCCCCTAACATTTCTTAATCTTTGGAGTCCAGTGTTTCTGGTCTGTTCTTTCACTGCCCTGAGGGCAGCAGATAATTCATGAAGTCAGGGCCTTGCTAACACGGTAAGCGAGGTAAGCATGGCAGGGGGGCGCTTCCCTCTGGGGGGCGCCGCAGCACCATGCTCACCTCGCTCGCCCTCCCGCAACATCCCTTTTCTTTTCTTTTTTTTTTCTTTTTAAATTTACCTCCGTGGTGGCGGTTCCGGCAGCGCAGCGCTGAGGGAAGGAGGCGGCGCTCCCGACGTCTAGCCTTCCCTTCACTGTGTTCCGCCTTCTTCTGACGTCAGAAGGCGGAACACAGCGAAGGGAAGGCTAGACGTCGGGAGCGCCGCCTCCTTCCCTGACGCTGCGCTGCCGGAACCGCCACCATGGAGGTAAATTTAAAAAGAAAAAAAAAGAAAAGGGATGTTGGGGGGAGAGAAGAGGGCGGGCTGTTGAACAATGGGAGCGGGAGAGCAGGGGAGAAACGAGAGCATGGATGCGAAGGGGGGGCATGGATGCGAAGGGGGGGAGAAGAGGGCGGGCCAGGCTGGAACATGGGAGCGAGAGGAGAGAGAGGAGCATGGATGCGAGGGGGGGGTCATGGAAGGGAGAGAGGGGAATTGCTGGATAGGGATTAATGGAGGGGGCAGGGGACAGAGGAGCATGGATGGGCATGGATTGGGAGGGCAGGGCTCAGGGAGAGGGGAATTGCTGGAAAGGGATGAATGGAGGGGGCAGGGGACAGAGGAGCATGGATGGGCATGGATTGGGAGGGCAGGGCTCAGGGAGAGAGGGGAATTGCTGGATAGGGATGAATGGAGGGGACAGATGGGCATGGATGGATATGGATTGCAGGGCAGGGCTCAGGGAGAGAGGGGAATTGCTGGATAGGGATGAATGGAGGGGGCAGGTGACAGAGGAGCATGGATGGGCATGGATTGGGAGGGCAGGGCTCAGGGAGAGAGGGGAATTGCTGGAAAGGGATGAATGGAGGGGGCAGGGGACAGAGGAGCATGGATGGGCATGGATTGGGAGGGCAGGGAGAGAGGAGAAATTGCTGGACATAGAGGGGAGGGAAGAGAGATGAAGGAGATGAAATGAGGGAAAAGGAAGAGAGGAGAAAAACTGCACATGGATGAAGAAAATAGGCAGAAGCTGAGGACCAGAAATGAAGAAGAAAGGAGGAAAGGAAAGAAATAAATGGAAAGGAAGCCCTGGGAACGGAGTTAAGAGGATAGATAGCAGCAGAATCAGATACTGCGCCAGAATGATCAGAAAAAGAAAGTCACCAGACAACAAAGGTAGAAAAAAAATCATTTTATTTTCATTTTAGTGTTTGGAATATGTCCACTTTGAGAATTTACATCTGCTATCTTATTTTGCAATGTATAGCAATTTGTTTCTAAGAATATTGCTGACAATTCCTGTCAGTGTGGCAAGTGGTGGGCGATCATTTTCACGGGGGGGGGGGGGGGGGGGGGTGGCGCCGCCGCCGCCGCCAACTGATAGTCTGCAGGGGGGCGCCAACTGATAGGCTGCAGGGGGGCGCCAACTGATAGGCTGCAGGGGGGCGCCAGAGACCCTAGGCACGGCCCTGCATGAAGTCTTCAGTGCCCCACATCCAATTTCAGGTTTTTTATTTCTTTCAGATGCCAATTGTCCTTTCATTCAAATAACAAGACACTTGCTGCCATGGCTGAGTTTAAACTGTCCACTTCTGATACAACAGCAGTCAAAAGCATCTCAGTAGATGAGCAAGGAACTTCCGGAACAGTACACATAAAGCTAGAAAAAGGTACTTGCAAAGTAATACTTCACTATACTTACATTCTAAATATACCTTCTAACCGGAGGCGTAGCCAGCTTTTGACATCAGGGGGTGTCAGCTAGACAGCAGTGCTTGTGCTGTCACTCAGGTGCAGTGGCAGTGGGGGGCAATGATTAATACAGGCTATCTCTGTTGCATCCTGCCTACAAGGAAACAGGAAGCTACATCAGGAGGTAGGACACAGAAGAGGTCCCCAGACTGACCAGAGCAGGCAACCTGTCTTCTTAACTACAACGTAAAAATATTCAAATTGTGACCATCACCTCAGGAACAGCTCACACACTCCGTCCACTGCTAGACACTTTGTTTAAATCAGATGGGCTTTTGTTTGTGTGGTGACTCTACAGGGAGTATAACAAAAGAGAGGGAACGAAGTACAAACTAAAGTCCAAACAAAAAAAAAAACAGCACCACGGGCCTTTAAAAATGGAACACAGTTCTTTAATGAATGAGCCTTGACAAACAGACCCGACACGGGCCGTGTTTCGGTGACTAGCACCTGCGTCAGGGGTCACAGTGATGACGTGGAAAACTTGGGGAATAACTCGAATATATTCCTCTACAATATATTATTCCTTACCCCACGTCTCATATAGTAAAAGCTACAAAGCACCAAGGCACTTTCACTTTCTGTATCCATTTGGATACAGAAAGTGAAAGTGCCTTGGTGCTTTGTAGCTTTTACTATATGAGACGTGGGGTAAGGAATAATATATTGTAGAGGAATATATTCGAGTTATTCCCCAAGTTTTCCACGTCATCACTGTGACCCCTGACGCAGGTGCTAGTCACCGAAACACGGCCCGTGTCGGGTCTGTTTGTCAAGGCTCATTCATTAAAGAACTGTGTTCCATTTTTAAAGGCCCGTGGTGCTGTTTTTTTTGTTTGGACTCTACAGGGAGACCACTAGTCCTGAACATTTTTATTTTGGGTGACAAGAGCCACCAAAGGCAGCCCTTGCCCCAGAGAGGCTGAGCCTACTTTCAAATAGGGCCAGACACTTTGTGAAATAACATAAAACCCTGCAAAAAGACACCCAAAACCTATACTGAAAACTTACCATACCATAACAGCCCTAACCCACCTATGAAAAGACGGTGCTACAAATATTATGCTGAGCCCTAGAGAAGTGTTTCCCCAGTTGGTCCTGGAGTACCCCCTTGCCATTCAGGTTTTCAGGCTACCCACAATGAATTTGTATGAAAGAGATTTGCATGTAATGGAGGCAGTATATGCAAATCAATGTTATGCTTATTTATTGTGGATATCCTGAAAAACTGACTGGTAAGGGGGTATTCCAGGACCAACTTGGGAAACAGTGCCCTAGAACACCAAATTACCACACCATAACAGCCCTAACCCACCTATGAAAAGAAAGTGCTATATATATATACAGTGCAAGGGTCTGGGACCAAAGAAATACATGCAGTTAACCAGAGCGTGCACTTAACTGTTGTGACCCAAAGAAGCTTGACATCTGATAAACCTATGTATAGTACTGTTTATTATACATACAGTATACAGTCTCCATTAACTGACGTTAGACTTACTTGAAGTAATCAGTTATAGTCCTCTGTACACTATTGTGTCTGTGAGTTCCATAGACTACGTCTGCCAGACGGTAAAAACCGTCATAGCACTGACATCCAGTGGCCTCCAGATAGGTCCGCAGGGTGTTGAGACTCTCCAGCGCTCTTGTTGAATTTCGTCAGCATGTGCCTTGCTGCTCATTTCATCATCTGTTTCATCATCAGCCGTTACCTGCGTTTAAGCGCTTATCTCGATATCAGTGCTGTCGTCAGCTGTTTGTAGATCGCAATCAACAGCTACGTAGTGATGAAACTCCTCTTCAGTAACACCGGCTGGGATGTCAATAGCCTGTTCATCTGACACATTTGCAACAGCTGCATCTGTTTCGTCCCTCCCCACATCCTTAACAAAGCTTGCCTGATTGTAGCAGTTCACAATGGTTGCCTGTGTAACACGATTCCAGGCTTCTTTCTGCATATGTAGGGAATCCAACAGTGATAGATTACGAGCCAGTTCAACAGCACGTTTATCCTTGCCAGTCTGGTCATCCATATTGCTCATGAGACAACGTAGCACAAGAGCCCAATAATGTTTTTTGAATTTAGCTATTATGTCCTGATCCATAGGTTGGATCAGAGAGGTAGTTTTTGGTGGCAGGAAGACCACCTTGACCGTTAGACAGCCTGACATCATCACTGTGTGCAGCACAATTATCACAAAGCAACAAAATCTGACGTTTTTGTGCCCGCATTCTACTACTACTACTACTACTATTTAGCATTTCTATAGCGCTACAAGGCATACGCAGCGCTGCACAAACATAGAAGAAAGACAGTCCCTGCTCAAAGAGCTTACAATCTAATAGAGTGTCTAACTTCTTTAGGCACTGCTTCCAAATTTCCCCAGTCATCCATGAATTTGCATTAGCTTTGTATGACACAGGAAGTCGCTTAACATTCTTGAAGCAACGGGGCTGTTTGCTCTTTCCAGTGACGAATGGTTCCAACTTCTCACTCCCATCCATATTGTAGCAAAGGAGGATTGTCAGTCGGTCCTTCGACATTTTACTTCCTGTAGTTTCGGCTTGTTTGAATGCAAGTGTTCCATCAGGAATTGCTCGCCAGTAGAGACCGTTTTCATCAGCATTGAAAATGTCACAAGGTGCAAATTCGTTCAAGATGGTAGGAAGAACTGAAACAACCCAATTTTCAGCACCAAAGTCATCAGCGTCTTGTTTTTCACCATGCTGGTTCTTGAATTTTATGTTGTTCCTCTCCTTCCATCTTTCCAACCATATAACAGTGGCTTTGAATTCAGTTAGTCCAAGACTTTCAGCTAGCTGATTAGCTTTTTCCATAAGCAGTGGACCACTGACAGGAAACTGTCTGCTCCTGACTTGAGAAAACCACCGAAGAAGAGCATCTTCTACCTCCTCAGCTTTTCCCGCCCGTTTTCGTTTCTTGTGTGGATTTGTATTGTTTTGCCAGTCTTCCGGAAGCTGATCTTTCTGCTTCAAGATACGTGAAATTTGACTGGGATTGACACCATATTCTTTAGCAATAGATGTTTGACTTTGTTTTCTAATTTTTTAAGAACTTCTATTCGTTCAGCCAGTGTTAAAGTCTTACAGTTCCGCCGTGATGACGACGACGACTCCAGTGTACACTCTAAAAACTTTCATTCGCTTATTCTACCTGTGGCAGTTAACCAACGAGATTTCAAATTTACCGCCCCTTTGTCACGCGCCAATCGGCTTCCATATTCCTTGCGCGCGCTTATGCGGAGTCTTTCCTGCAGAGGAGCGGTCTTAAACCATGCATATAAGCAAATCTTGCACTTATCAGTAGTGCGCTAAACCGAAGTTTGTCCCCATAGAAATTGATGGCGCCAAAAACGGGACCGAAGTATGGCATGCGGTTAAATAGAGCATGCGCTTATCCGATGTGCACTTAAATGGAGTGCACTGTGTGTGTGTGTGTGTATATATATATATATATATATATATATTACATGGGCTCTAGAGAACCAATATACCTACTATTGGGAAACTGGAACAAGCTGCATGCTAGCACAATCCTTCATCTCAGTCACACATGCAGAACATGGACAGACCCTCATCTACATAAGAGTAGCCATACTGGGCCAGACCAATGGTCCATCTAGCCCAGTATCCTGTTTCCAACAGTGACCAAGCCAAGTCACAAGTACCTGGCAGAAACCCAAATCGTGGCAACATTCCATGCTACCAATCTAATCCTATATAATAATTCTCACCTTCAGCGTTCTGAGGCTGCCTGGAACCGTGGATTCCCCCGGATGTGGTCTGCTTCATGGAGTAGATCAAACTGGCGTCAGCAGCAAACAGCAACACAGCCAGGAGGAGGAGTAGCAGCCAGGGGGAGGAGTAGGGAAACACACGGAGCGTGTTTCCCTACTCCTCCCCCTGCCTAGGAATCGCTCCACACTGGCTGCCAACCTCGGAGTTCCGAACCATCCGTGCACCCTAACCGCCCTGGAAAACCCGCCGCCGCCCTCCTTGTCCTCTCCAAGTCCGGCCCTCGCCACCCGCAACCCCCAATAGTAACACTGTCCGGCCGCTGCTGCTTCTCCTGTTGAGCAGCACCGCCGGTACAAAAAGAAAGAAGAAACCCCCCCAAAAAACAAACTGCAAAACGCGGCTCTGTAGACAGCCATCTGCCATTGGACGTCATCTCTGCAGCCGCTCCTCCTCTCCCCTGCACGTCACTGCCCCTGGAGGAAGACCCCAGAGGAGCGCTGCGACGTCAGAGGGGAGAGGAGGACCGGCTGCAGAGACGACGGCCAATGACAGATGGCTGTCTACGGAGCCACGTTTTTCAGGTTGGTTCCCCCCCCCCCCCCCCCCCCATTTTTTCCCTTTTTTTCCTGCCGCTGCTGCTCAATAGGAGAAGCAGCAGCGGCCACACACCGTTACTATTGGGGGTTGCGGGTGGTGAGGGGGTTCATGTACCCGGGGGGGGGGGGGTAGAGGCTTGCGTGATGCCGAGGGGGGGCAGGGGGGGAGGAAGCATTGCTAGCGCCTGTTTCCTTCACAACAGAAACGGGCCTTTTTTACCAGTATAAAATAAGGAGCTACAAAAAAAGAACATACAGACAAAGGTTAAAATAGAGACCCCTTCCTCTCTGCGCAAGAAAGCCAGACTCTATAAACAGTGCAATACTAGTAAAAGAGAAACAGAAATGCATTTTCTCCTGTACTTTTCAAAATAAAAATAGAAATTAAAAAAAATGTACATTTTACAAATCAGGTACATCTCAGTCCTTACAAAGTATTATATAAAAATAAAATTTTCTTTTCTACCTTTGCTGTCTAGGAATTAAATTTTCTAATTGGGCTGGTCCCAGTCTTTTTTTCCATGTTCCATCAGTTAGCCTTCCAAATTCTTTTCCAGGTTGGCCTTTCCATTTCTTCTTTCTCTCCTCTTGTCTTCTTCCTTCCCTTCTCTACATCTGTCTGGCACTGATCTGTCATTTTATGTTTCCACTATCAAATAGCTGTGTACAGAGCTACCAAGTGATCCAGTTTCAGGAGGGAGATGTTTCAAACAGTCTTAGTGTGAACTCAAATCCCAAATTCATGTGGGATTTGTAGTCCCTGATTCTACCCATCAAAATCGGTGCTGCAGGTTCTATAATGCACCAGGATAGGGCTATCAGAAATCCAGAACTGGTCTAAAGTTTCCCTCATAGAACTGGATGACTTGGAAACTCTGTGTGGAGGTTCCATACAATATTACATTGTACAAAGGCAACACTTGGTAAGTGGATTTAGGGTCCTTGATTGCAAGGTGATAGAAGGACCACTGGCATATGGCTCTGTGACTTAGCTGAGGCCTGCAGTATGTAAAGTTTGGGGGGTGGGGAGTGATATAAAATAGGGCATAGTTATAAATGAAGGCTCCTGGCTCCAGATTCCAATCCTGGATCCAAATGAGGGAAACCTGAGCCAAATTTTCAAAAAAGAACCAGAGGAGAGGGGAGGGGAAGGATTCCTGATGAGAACCTGATAGAATTAAAGACAGTGGATCTACTACGTGTGGAGGATCTCTTAAGGAAGTCAGGGAGGGATGGAACATGATATGCCTTTAGTGGAAATAATGAGCCTCTTCCTCTTAGGACTCCTCCGAGAAAGATCTGCTAGCCCTAGCCTTCCCATGTTAGCCAAAATCCTCTGCAGAGGCAGAGTCCTGACCTCTGTATTTTTTTTTCCTGAACAGCTGTACGGAAGCCTGGTGTTATAAAGATGGAATATATTGAATTTAAATGGAAATAAGATTAAATTAAACTCTCCTTTCATTGGGGCACATGGAATCACATCTTTGCTTCATCAGTTTTGTAGGTTTACATTTTAGATATACAAATGGATTATTCTGTTTTGAGGCATGTTTGAGGAACAAGTGGTTTTATAAGTCAAAATAAAAATAAATATTTTGTTTCATTCAGATCTCTTTTGTTTAAACATAACTAAACAGGCTATAAGCCCATATTACAGTCCATTGGTTTTCTTATATTTTGTTCTTGTGATGACTTATACTGTGCCAAAACTGAAAACTCTTATCTGGTCAATAATAAAAGGAGTTCATTGTGAACACTATCCACTCTGAAAGGTTGTTTTGTGGCTGTACATGAGGAATTGTGATGTTGAATATATAAGTGTATGTTTGTGGCCCTAGTCATGCATCCAAAGTTTATATAATCCTTTCAAGAAAGCTAGTTAATCATTTAACTCAATTAGTAGAACATAACCACAGAGGCATGGTATGAACACATTGTAAATATGGTAATACTAGAGCCCAACTAAGGAAAGGTTATTTCACTGAACTAAACTTGCTTTCCTTGTGACATCACCATCCAGCTGGATAGGTAGTGTCTTAAAAAGGTGGAGGATACAGGATTTTCTCTCTCTCATTTATATCACATATTATCCCAAGCAAACAGGGGTTCGATGTGGCTTACAGAGAGACAGAATAATAGAATTCAGTTATATCATGGGAGCAAGTACATGGATATGTCTGAAACATTTGACAAAGTTTAGATTAGCATATATACCCAACTGTGCATTTAAAAGTTTGACCTTTAATAATGTCACAAGTTCAGAAATCATAGCCATAAGTATAGCCAGTTATTCAAATATTATCATATGCACACACCAGAACAGGCATCCATACACACATTGCAAAAGTAAACAACAACTTCCAAAGACTACACCCACAATTTAATTTTTATTTTCTCATTTCCATCTTTTAAAATTCTAGACAGCAGATGTACAGATCAGCAGGATACAAAGCAGTCCAAAACAAGTAGTCATAAACAACACAGTTTATACCTAATTGTTCAACCACCCTTAGGATTCACCTTTGGGTTTAAAAGCAAAACCATGTGCATGTAAGGACTGGAAAAATGAATTAAAACAATGTTTAAAGCAATTGCCCTTAATATGTAATACTTGGTAGCAATAATGGAATAGTGCTAGGAATATTCACATAGCAAACAGCCTGAGCTAACAGATTTATTTTCTATTGAACGAACCTAATAGGATGCTGAATTGGTGGCACATTTATACTGACTGGATAGAACGTCTGCATGAAGGAAGCCCTTCCCTCATTATTCAATAGCTCTTTGTGAAATAGTAGTAATAAAAGGGCAAGTGCATTTTTATAAAATACCATTGCAATCCACAAAACAAAAGGAGCAAGTTTCCACATGCCATCTTTTTCTTTTGATGTAGACACAGGAAAAAAAAAAGAAGTTAAATGCTCCCAGGTTTCAACCTCGTAAATGTTTTTTTTAAGGATGTGCTTATAAGTAGTAAGTCTGATTGTTGGCCACCAAAACAGACATCATGGTATGAGAATCAGGTGCTTCTTTAATAGGTGAAAAAAAAAATTCTCTGCACCAATGCAGGAAATCCCTATAATCAGCCCCTCCAAAAGACAAAATGATTTAAAATGTAGAACAAATTAGTGCTCTAACTGATGAAACCAATTCTTCCTCTGTGTACATCCGTATACTGCACAAGCCGGCATGTTTAAAAATATGAGATCAAATAAAAATGCTACCAACAATTTAAAAAATGAGAACTTGGATAGAGCAGCTCCTAGATTTGCTTGCTTTGTTTTGGGTAAATGAAGATAATGGCTGTGCGGAGAAGAGGGAAAGGAAGACTTACCTAATGGCTTGAACTTTTTGATGAAAAAAGGAAAAACGGGGGTTCACAACTTCCACAAGAAGCAAGCACAAAACGAAGGGGTGAAAGTAAAACAAATTCCAAATGACCAACGCAAACAAGGAGTAAGAGTGTCCCAAAGAGTCAACAGACCCAAAAGACCCTATACGGGTCGTGTTTCGATAACAAGTCCTCCTCAGGGGTAATATGGTTCAGATAAAACAGCATCACAGAGAGTGTGAAACCCATAAAAATGCTGGAGCACAATACATTAATGAAGGAGACTTTTAAACTCAGTGGTGGTCAAATTTAGTTATTAACCCGGGACATGCACCCAATCGGTTGATTGTTTGTAACCAATTAAGCGTTCTGATTCAACTGCACGTGGTCACCAAATTTCTAACGCCAACTGGTGAGACTACCGCCGAAGCCTCAGCAGCCATTTTTAAAACTCGGCGGTACCGCCCGCAGCACAGAAGAGCAAAGCGGAGACGGAGGAGTGGCAGAGGCCACTACACATAAGTTTTGCCATACTGGGAAAGACCATAGGTCCATCAAGCCTAGCATCCTGTTTCCAACAGTGGCCAATCCAGGTCACAAGTACCTGGCAAGATCCCCCAAAAAGTACAAAACATTCTATACTGTTTATCCCAGAAACAGTGGATTTCCCCAAATCCATTTAATAATGGTCTATGGATTTTTTCTTTAGGAAGCCGTTCAAACCTTTTTAAAACTCCGCTAAGCTAACCGCCTTTACCACATTCTCTGGCAACGAATTCCAGAGTTTAATTACACGTTGAGTGAAGAAAAAGTTTCTCTGATTCGTTTTAAATTTACTACATTGTAGCTTCATTGCATACCCCTAGTCCTAGTATTTTTGGAAAGCGTAAACAGACACTTCACATCTACCTGTTCAACTCCACTCATTATTTTATATACCTCTATCATATCTCCCCTCAGCTGCCTTTTCTCCAAGCTGAAGAGCCCCAGCCACTTTAGCCTGTCCTCATAGGGAAGTCGTCCCATCCACTTTATCATTTTGTCGCCCTTCTCTGTACCTTTTCTAATTCCACTATATCTTTTTTGAGATGCGGCGACCAGAATTGAACATAATATTCAAGGTGTGGTCGCACCATGGAGCAATACAAAGGCATTATAACATCTTCATTATTGTTTTCCATTCCTTTCCTAATAATATCTAACATTCTATTTGCTTTCTTAACCGCAGCAGCACACTGAGCAGAAGGTCTCAACGAATCATCAACAAGGACACCTAGATCCCTTTCTTGGTCTGTGACTCCTAACGTGGAACCTTGCATGATGTAGCTATAATTCGGGTTCCTCTTTCCCACATGCATCACTTTGCACTTGTTCACATTAAACGTCATCTGCCATTTAGATACCCAGTCTCCCAGTCTCGTAAGGTCCCCTTGTAATTTTTCACAATCCTCCCGCGATTTAATGACTTTGAATAACTTTGTGTCATCAGCAAATTTAATTACCTCACTAGTTACTCCCATCTCTAGGTCATTTATAAATATGTTAAAAAGCAGCGGTCCTAGCACAGACCCCTGGGGAACCCCACTAACTACCCTTCTCCATTGAGAATACTGACCATTTAACCCTACTCTCTGTTTTCTATCTTTCAACCAGTTTTTAATCCATAATAGAACACTGCCTCCAATCCCATGACTCTCCAATTTCCTCTGGAGTCTTTCATGAGGTACTTTGTCAAAAGCCTTCTCAAAATCCAGATGCACAATATCAACCGGCTCACCTTTATCCACATGTTTGTTCACCCCTTCAAAGAAATGTAATAGATTGGTGAGGCAAGATTTCCCTTCACTAAATCCATGTTGACTTTGTCTCATTAATCCATGTTTTGAATAAGCTCTGTAATTTTGTTCTTTAAAATAGTCTCTACCATTTTGCCTGGCACCGACGTCAGACTCACCAGTCTATAATTTCCCGGATCCCCTCTGGAACCTTTTTAAGAGAACCAGGATGCTTGGTGTAACATCTGGCAGCAGCTTCTAGGGCTCCGAAGAGATTTGAAGGCCTACACAGAGGCATTGTACAGCACACTTCCCACCCAGGAGGTGCCTGACCCTCCCACTGGCACCAGTGAGGCACACATTCCCACAGCATCACCCTCCACATCAGCAGAAGGTGGAACCAGAGCCCAGAGCCAACAGGGCATTGGCACCACTACTGCCTCAACTGCTGCACCTGACCACTCAACGAAGCGGCCGTGATATGGACTCACTGGATCCAGGCCCAGTGTGTCCAGGATGAGGCAAGTATCAGGAACAGCACACGGTGCAGTGTTGGGTACTGTGCCCAGCAGCATGTTAGCCACAGGGCCAAGAAAGTGGCTTGAGTTTCCTACAGCAGAGGCTGCAGGGTGCAATGAGGACACAGAGAACAGTTAAAGCACCACAGGGGAGGCCTCTGACACTTTGGTGCCTTCTGAGAGGCCGGGATCCTCACCGGTGGCTAGAGGGAGGGGTGGAAGAGGTGGCCGCTGGAGGAGATATGGGAGGGGGTGAGGTTATGTTGGGAGCCAGATAAGTTCCATGCGGTGATGTTGGTATTGCCAGGGGAGAGAGAGGGTGGTGGTGGTAGTGGTGGAGAGGGGAGGGGTGAGGCCGGTGAGGGTATGAGGGTGGTGCAGTGGGAGGGGGGTTATGGAGAAGTGGGGAGTAAGGGGTGGTGGTGGAGGGTGGGGGTTGGGGATATGGTGGTATAGGTGGTGGGTTTAGGATATTATAAAATATGAAATATGCTTTACACCATAAAAGGAAAAATAAAACTTTAGTTAATTGTGTATGACTGATGTAATGATTGTCTTTGTTATTATTTTCAGTATGGAAGTTCTGTTTGTGCTGTCCTATCATATATTGGATTTCCTAGCTTAAACTACATTGCATGTTATTGTACATTTTTTTGATGTGTAAACCGTTCTAGCTTGCTATGCAATAAGTGACGGTACAGTAAACAAATAAATGATAAATGATATTGTTATCACAAATAAATTGTGCACTTACCTTTACTGAAAATGTCTCTTTATGAGTGTTTGTTTGGCGTGGACGCCCAGCTGGTGTGGTGCCTGGTCAGCTCTGTGGGGAGAGAAGGGAGGGAGGTCATCATCTTCTTGGTCTGCCTGCTGCTGCTGCTGTCTGTCCTCTAGCAGGGGCTGTCTTCTTTGCAGCGTTAAGTTGTGCAGCATGCAGCAGGCCATGAAGATTTTGGCTACCTTCTCTGGGGAGCAAAGGAACTCTTCCCTCTCTCCGAATATGCAACAAAATCTATTTTTGAGATGACCAAATGTCTGTACAATATATGGCCTGGGTGGTCTGATGAGTCCTATTGTATTGCTCCTCCACCTCATTTTGGGTTTCACTATCAGAGTCATAAGCCAGAGTCACTGGGAGTAGCCCTGGTCACCTGTGGTGAGGGAGCAGAGATCATAGACATGGGTGTGCATTGGCTGGTATGGGCAACTTGTAGTGAACGAGTAATGGGTGTGGGTTCTGGGGCAGCTTGGAGGAGGGATAGTGGTGACTTTGGGAGAATGGGAGAAGGGAGGGAGTATAGGGGTAGAAAATCCCTCTAATGATTACCTAGGAACCAGCCACTAGGGTCTGAGTGCGACGTGTATGCAGTCAATGATGCCTATGACCAAGGGGACGCGATCTATGGAACAGAACTGAGCCATGTTGTTCTGGAGGGCTTCGACAGTAGTGGGGAAGGTAATATACTGTGAGGTGTGGGTGGGGAAGACATTGAGGAACTGCGAGAGACAGTTGGAGATGGCAGACTGGTTGAGGCCTGCATTGATTGCTAGCACCTTCATCTACTCCACAATGATAGGGTGGATCAAATTGGTGATGGGGTAGCATTATATGTTAAAGAGGGATTTGAATTGAATAGACTAAAAAAATTCTGCACAACACAAAACACAACTTGGAATCCCTATGCATAGAAATTCTATGTATAAAGGGGAAAAGGATAGTAATAAGAATGTACTATCATCCACCTGGCCAGGATGAACAAACAGATGCAGAAATGTTATCAGATCCACCCAGGACCTTTGCTCCAGTGCCTAGCACTTCCACCAACTGTCTTCCAGGTGCTGTGGAGGACTTACAGCCCATCTGTATATCCTCACAGCCTTCTCTGGGGTGACTCCCAGGTCCACCCCGATCCACTCTGTACATGGAACAAAGGCCCAAAACATTTTCTCTACACACTTTGTATTTTCTTTCTGCTATTTCTTATGGCTCCAGTACAGTTCCTCTTCTTGGTACTGTCCCTTCCCAATCTCTTTCTCCATCTGAAACCACTGTATACCACAAGAACACATTGACCACCTTCTGCTTTCATTATCTCACCATCCCTTTTGTCTTCTTCCTTCTTAACTCACAACCTTCAACATTTCCTTCCTTTCATTCAACCATCTCCATTTAAAGACTGCCAGAAATGGAGCTTAATGTATGGCCTCCAGAAGTCTGTTCCAGGCATATGGTACAGTAAAATAAAAGGAACGGAGTCTGGAGTTAGCTGTGGAGGAGTAGGGTACAAATAAGAGAGATTTACCTAATGAATGGAGTTCCTGGGGAGGAGTGTAGGGAGAGATAAGAGTGGAGAGGTACTGAGGAGCTGCAGAGTGAATGCACTTGTAAGTCAATAAGAGGAGTTTGAATTATAAGCGGAAACGGATAGGGAGCCAATGAAGCTACAAAGTAGTAAATTTAAAACAAATCGGAGAAGATATTTCTTCACTCATTGTGTAATTAAACTCTAGAATTTGTTGCTAGAGAATGTAGTAAAAGCAGTTAGCTTAGCAGGGTTTAAAAAAAGTTTTCTGGCTTCCTAAAAGAAAAGTCCATAAGCTATTATTAAAATGGACTTGGGGAAAATCTACTGTTTATTTTTAGAAGAAGCAGCATACAAACATATTGTACTGTTTTGGGATTTTGCCAGGTACTTATAACCTGGATTGACCACTATTGGAAACAGGATGCTGGGCTTGATGGACCTTCGGTCTGTCCCATATGGCAATACTTATGTACCAGGATTTCTTCTCTCTCCTTATTCTCAATGAAACCCACCCATGGGAGGGCAGGGTTCACAGGCATGAAGGACTGTAGAGAAAGCAGTCCTAAATATGTCTGGTTAGCTATGCAGGTACACCACTGAATACCATCCATAATTTGACAGCTTCCGGGAGCTGCCATAAACCTAGATATTCAGAGCTGGTGCTGGCCGCTGAATATTGACCTGCATTCTTTTTTTATTTTGTTCATTTATATCAGGCTTCTCCAAGTTCAGATCTCGAGGACTGCAAGCAAACCAGGTTTTCAGGATATCCCTAATGAATGTGCATGAGAGAGATCTACATATGATGGATGTAGTAGGCATGCAAATCTTATTTCAGGGCTGCCCTTTAATGGTGGTTAATGCCAATTAATGTATTATTTAATAGTTGTGATTTAAAAATTAATCACAGCTAATAACATTTATCACCCCCACCCTGCACTTTTCTTTGTCACCAGCTCCCCCATACCTTCCAAGTTCCTTAGACAGCAGTGGCAGCCCAGCAACGTCTATATGCTGCCTGCTCCAGAGACTCCCTCTTACCTCTGAGAAAACAGAAAATTGTATCAGAGTAGGGCAGGATGGGTCAGAGGGAGCCTCTGGAAGAAGCAGTGTATAGACATTGCTGCGCTGCTGCCTAAAGAACTTGGAAGGTACAGAAGGTGGGGGGAGGGGGAGAGAGGAAGTGATGTTGGGGCATGGGAGGGTGGGGAAGCAGAAAGAGAGTGATGTTGGGACCCTGGAGGGGGAGTAGGAAAGCAAAGAGAATACAACTTTGGGAGCCAGGGATGGAGGAGCAGAGAGAGCAATGTTGGAACCTGGGGGCGGGGAAGGAGAGGTTAGACCTCGAGGGTACAGAAGGGAGAGGGTGATATGTTGGACCTGGGAGGGGGGAGGTTGGACTGGGGGCCAGAGGGGATAGAGGAAGAGATGTTGGTGTGGTGGGCAGAGGGGAGTGAGGAAGAGATGGACACAGGGCAGAAATAAGATGCTGGCAGGCATCTTTTAATCTCATGATTAATCGTGATTAAAATTTTTAATCGAAAAGCAGCCCTAGTTTATTTATATAGTGCCTTTGGAGGTAATCTTTCTCCTCTTTGTGAGATTTTCCTGGCAGGATATGATGTCATTGTATGACCTGATTCTCATGAGCATGTGTAGCTCTATTTCCAGGATGATGCTATATCACATCCCTGCCTTGATTCCTTTGTACTTCTCTCCTCCTTCACCAGTTCTTGGCCTGCTTTTTCCTCTCCTGGAAGTCTCTCTTTTCACCCCCTACTCAAATGTTTTCCATCATCTTTCTTCAGCATTAACAACCTACTACCCATGCCGCCCTACAGGACTTCAGCAAGGGGTTTGAACCATCAGGAACAGAGGACTGCACATGCCCAGTTTAATGCATAGACTACAATTTGTGTAGCTTCTTGCTATTTAGTTTGCTATGTAGCCAACTGCTTATATGTTTTTAAATATTGTTCAACCTCCCACACAGTCTTTGAACTTTGGGGGGGATGTTTTGATTTGTTTGACAGCTCTTCTGAATAGACATATGCCACAACTTAGTTTCTTGTCTAAAACTAGACAGAATCTCCTGAGTTGAAAGGTTAAATTCCTTCTCTATTAGGTTTATTTGCCTCATCACAAGGGATAAATATATTCATGTGTGGGGGATGCTGGAGGCAAATCAAAGGCACTTCTGTATTTGGATGAATGGGTGTTTGTGGGTATGTCTGTGAATGGAGTGAAGAGAGGAAGTTTAGCATTCATATTGGCTCCTCCCCTTGCATACTCCAAATATCTTTATTCAGGCTGTGAAAAATTATTATTATTATTAGCATTTTTATAGCACTACCAGATGCACGCAGCTCTTAAAAATACCAGCTCTTAACAAAGATTTTAGTTTAGAACAGTTTGTATACATGTTGTTTCCACTATTTATCATCCAGAGGTGTAGAACTTGGCTGACCGGAGCCCTAATTTTCTCAAGCCTGTCCAAAACCAGAGAAAGTGCCTGCTAAATAAATACAAAAGCATGCCAAGTAGGTAATCCGCTTAACACACCCATGAATGCTTGAACCTTCAAAGCTGTCAAAAATTCAGTAAATATGTTCAGATTTACACACATCCCATGCCATAATTCAATGGTAAATGAAACAGATGCTGTCAGACTATGGGTTTTACATGTATACTAATTATCCATGGAAGTCCATTCCATTTTCAGTCACATAACACAGGATGCCATGCCATTATAACATTCCTAATTTAACCTCTCAAAACTCTGTTCTAAGTAGCCATGGTTGTTGAAGTTATGCTGTTCAACAAAAAGAATATTTTATTTTTGGTTTCATAAGACAGACCTGTGTCAAATGTAAAATGCAGGCTTCATCACTGAAGATTTCTTATTTAGCTTTATTGTCTTCAATATGTGGTTTGCAAAATTCAGTTTTTTGAGTGGTGGGGGCAGGGGAGGAGGGTAATACATTCTCAGAGTGGCAGTGATTTCAGGGGGCTTAACAGGCTCTGCTAACAGTGATTGACAGTAGACAAGCATACTCTTTTTAATTTTTTATTTATGAATTTTCATTTTTCATTCATGCATATACATAAATTTGGAAAAGGACAAGGATACTCTAAAGCAGGGGTGGGCAACCATGGCCCTCATGGACCACAACCCAGTCAGGTTTTCAAGATTTTCCCAATGAATACATATGAGACTGATTCGCATGTACTGCTTCCATTGTATTCAAATCAATCTCATGCATATTCATTGTGGAAATCATGAAAACCCAACTGGGTTGTGGCCTCAAGAACAGTTGTTGCTCACCCTTGTTCTAAATGCACTATCCATAGGGGGTGGTGTGTAAATTTAGGGGAGGAGACTGTGCATTCTTGGGATTGCTGGGGCTCAAGAGGAGTGTCTGAACGCCAGGGAATGGGTCCCAAAGGCCACTGAGGTCTTGGATTATAGAAAGGAGGTTCATTGTTGTATGTGTTGGGGAAGAATGAAGGAGCCAGAAAGGTTCAAGTAATCCAGGAAAAGAGGAGAATGTGTTGGAGAAGAAAAGGCTTATGGGCTTAGACGCAACCTAGAGAGAAGTCATAGGAATTGAAGAAAGAGAGGTGTGGCTACTTGTAAATGTGAAGATTGGAATCTACAGTGAGGAGAGACAAGATCTAAAGAGTCTAGGGATTTGTCACTTTCCTGTATATACAGTTTGTATTTTGTTAGACAACTATTCTCTTTTTTTTAATTTCATAATTTCCAAATTGCATTATACAAAGAAAACCATATAAAAAGTCAATCCCAAAGAAAACAGTATAAAAGATGCCTAAAGAGAAATCAAGTAATATTTCTTTATTAAAGGGTTCGATAGAGAGTTCAATGTAGGCTGAGCCTGCAGCTGAGCATAACTTTAGTGAGTCAGGCCGCAAAAGTTTCTCACTTGAAAGCTCTATACATCATAAAATACTCTCCATAGAGAGCCCCCAATTTTCTTAACTTTAGTGCTTTAACCCAATGTCAAATCTGAATTGAAACAAAATATAATAAATTCTCAATAGGCCTCATATACCACCAGAATCCATTTAGTGAAGGAGTAACGTGTTCTCCCTAGAATCTAAATATATTCTTTGAACTTTCAACTTCTTCAACAAGAATCAACAATGAGCACTGGAGGTTAAGAAACAAACAGGAGCAGACTTATCTGAGCTTCCAACTCTGTCAGTCTTCCACTGTGAGTTCCAAACGTCCGACAGAAATTTCTATTTCAAAAATCTTCCTCAGGGACACCAGTGCTAATTTACAACAGATCCTCCATCTTGAATTCCGCTGGTGGTATAATCAGGGCAGGAGCGATGACCCATACGCAGCAGCCATTTTGAAAGCAGAGCCGGAATGGCAGCAGTAACTGGGGATTGCTGCTGCCCCACTTACACCCCTAGACCACCAGGGATTGTAAGATAGATCCAGGGGGCAACGCCTTCTCAGGAGGAAGACAAATGGGACAAATTACAAATTTTCATCTTCCACCGAAAACACAAGGTCATTTGCAGCCAAAACCAAAAACATGATCAAAATTTTAAATATTCTTTCTTTCAAAACTGAAACTGTCTAGACAAAGGATTTTGGGCTGGGTTCAGTGCCCTAACTAAAACTGAAACCAAAATTCAGTCAGCCTCTAACAGTTTCCCATCTGACCCCAGTATGTTCCAGTATCAGTTCCGTTCTCCAATTCTTACCCTCAGCATGATAATTCAAAGCCATTCACAGTGAACTGGAAGTTCCAAGACTGACCTCCATTGGGTTGACTTTCTTGGTTGATTACATTTCCGTATTGAAACCTGGTGCTCAGTCCTTGAGCATCCTGCAGTCAGAAAAGATGTTTGCCTACTTGTCTCCAACCATTACCAGGTTTCATGAGACTCCCACTGACAAGAACTTTTAAGCCCTCTTGTGACTGCCCTCATAAATCAGTACTAATTCTATATTTGATGACTATGAAGCAATTGCAGCATCAATTCTGCATTTCAACTTTGGCTGATCAAGCATTCTTGGCTATAAGGAAGACAAGTGTTTCAGACAGAGATTCCCTTGATCAATACCTGCAGACCTCATCAGAAGACAAGAGCAGTATTACAGCCGGGCTTGATTGGAAGGAACATTTTATCAGAAATGAAGAAGAAAGGAGGAAAGAAAAGAAATAAATGGAAAGGAAGCCATGGAAACGGAGTCAAGGGAACAGATAGAGAGCAGCAGAATCAGCTACTGGGCCAGCATGATCAGAGAAACAAAGTCACCAGACAACAAAGGTAGAAAAAAATAATTTTAATTTTCATTATAGTGTTTGGAATATGTCCACTTTGAGAATCAGGTGCTGAACGTTAAAAGTTTAAATTTATTTACTTATTTATAGCATTTTATCCCATATTAAACATGAATTAGATTGGAACCTGGGATCATTTAATTTTTTTTTCCTGAAGGGAGTAATGCATTCCCCCCCCCCCCCGGCTATAGCCAGCTCTGCAATTTGGGGGGGGGGGCACAGAGGTGGATGGGGGGGGCAGAGGTGGACGGGGGGCACAGAGGTGGATGGGGGGCGCAGTAGTGGACGGGGGGGGGGGGGCACCGAGGTGGACCGGGGAGAGAGCCTGTTGTTAAAAATTTACCAGCACGCCACTGGTCCTTGGGTTGGTCCTTTGGTTGCTCTCTTGGGGGGAGGACCGGTAGAGGGGCCGGGACAGGAAAGGGCATAAGGCAAAGGATGTGGACCAGGGGTAGGATAGGAGGGGCAGGGAGGAGCAGGACCTGCCAGGGACCCCTCGCCCTCATCCTCCTCGTCAACTTCTTCTCCTTCAGAAGAGGACATTTCTGTATAAAAAAGGGAATTACATCACCCAATGGCATTAACATATCTGTGCATCTTGTCACAGCCACATGTGTACCCTTTAAATACCTGGGCTGTTGTCTAGGTTCGCTCTAACCTCCTGGAGCCATCCCCAGTTGTCCTTTCTGAGGGCCCTCGCTCTTTTTTTGAGTTCCTCAACCTGTTGAGCAAACCAAAGCATGACTATCCGTTAAGGCTCAAATGAAAGGTTCCATGGTATTGTAGTGTTTGTTTTATAATGGAAAGAATACATAATAGTAAAGGAACAGTAATGAAAAATACATGACTACAAAACATACACAGTATTTACCTAACATATATACAATGTTAATGATGCAATAATCAAAAAAGCAAGCAATCATACAGTGTAGCTGTACCTATCCACCCCTACCCTCTCTAAAACTCACACACGCACATAACACACGTCCACATGTACGGTAATAACAACATATATTCCATATATTACCACAGATAAGGAATACATAGACATAAACCGATTATTACATTCTGTTTCTCATAGATACTTACGGATCGGGGGTACGAAGCGCGCCTATTAAATAGGCGCTGGAGGACTTTCCATTCCTGGTCCATACGAATTATATTCCTCCTTTTGCCCGGGTGGGGGAAAAGGCATTTGGAATTAACCTGAATAAGCTGCGCAAGCCACAGCACATCATTGTCTGAGAAATTGGGTTTTCTACCCTGTGCAGACATAGCTTCTCATAATGGTGCCCACGCGCGCACCACGTGTATATAAATGCGTGCAGGACGTGCTACGATGGATTTGTCTGACAGCTGTGGCCTGAACGACAGCTTCAACTCCTCGTTAAACATTTTGCGGTAAATGAATCGTTGTAAGCGTTGGTATGGTTGGTGCATTGCGATTTGTTCATATTTTGATTGGAAGTGACTCCTTTGCATCCCGTTTTCGTTGTCTGCTATCGGCTTCGGAGAAGGGCCCTTAATGCATGAGACGGTGAGAAATTTCATCGTTCTGCGGCCGTTAAAGGGTCATTACACTTTTGTGCATCTAGGCCTCAGTATTCTACTTCTGTCCGTGCAGCTGTTGAATGACTTTTTCGCTGTGTTGGTTCAATAATGACTCACAAGTGTACCAATATAAGTGACAGAGTTTAGTTTTATAAAAGCAAACAAGTGGATTGAATTCTTTATGTATTCCCTGTACTCATGGGTGCCGACTCCGTGGGTGCTATGTGTGCTCGAGCACCCCCAATATTTTGGGACCCGTCACCCAACCAGAACGCATCGGAAATTCCAGTTCCAACCCCAGCCAGACCTGCTTGCCCTCTTCTCCCACAACAGCCCTCCTTTCCTTCCCACCGCCCAGTGTTTAAAACTTATTTTACCTCGTTGCGGCGGTAGTGAAAGCAGCAGACTCACCTCCAGCTGCTTTCACTGCCATCGCAACTTGAAGTAAAATAAGTTTTACATGCTGGGTGACAGGAAGGAAAGGAGGGCTGTTGTGGGAGAAGAGGGTGGGCAGGTCAGGCTGGGGTTGGAACAAGGGGTCTGAAAAGGGGCAGGGGAGGGCAGGGGAGAGAGGAGAAATCACTGGACATGGATGGGAGGGGAGGGCAGGGGAGAGTGGGGAATTGCTGGATATGGATGGAGGAGAGGGCAGGGGAGAGAGGAGAGTTGCTGCAGATGGATGGAGGGGATGGCAGGGGAGAGAGGAGAGTTGCTGCACATGGATGGATGGAGGGGAGGGGAGGGCAGGAGAAATACTGGATATGGATGGAGGGAAATCTGCTAAATTTAAGGGCTGAATCAAACACTTTGAGGGCAGATACTGAAACTTGAGGAAGGATAGGGACAGGGCTACAGATGGTAGACAGGACACATAAGGACACAGGAGGATGGTGGACATGGTGAGTGAAAAAATATCAAATGGAAAGAAGACACTGCATAAAACAGGAGACACTGGGACCAAAGTGAATAGAAAAACTAAATGATCAGACAACAAAGGTAGAAAAAAGTATTTCATTCAGAATTTATTAATTGGAATATGTCAGTTTTGGAAATGTGCATCTGTGATATTTTGCATGTAAGTTTTAATTTTTCTAGTATTGCTGCATGCCGTGTGACCTTTTGAGGTAACTTTCCAGTTCAATATTTTGCCTTCATATTTTTTTTATTTCTATTTCCTTGTGTCATATCTGTTGTCATGTGTTTTTCATGTGTGATCAAGGTGCAGTATTCTGCTAGTGTGTAGTATTTGCAGCCCTTTTTGTTTTGTTTATTCATTAGGTAATGTACTGGTGTTTTAGAGCTTGGTATAATTACAGTGCTGCCTTTCCATGCATAATGTAACTCCTTGGAATTAGTGCTGTTATGGTTTGGTAAGGTTATGAGTGTGTTTTTGCACAAGTTTGTGTATAGTGTTTTGCAGTGGAGAGATTGTGTGTTGGCCTTACTGAAGTGGCACCAAAACATCAGAAAGGGTTTTAGAGCCTAAATCTCTCATCCTTTGAAGTTCACTCCATCCGTCTATTCTACCCGCTGCCACTCAGAGTTGCAGTCATTTACCGCCCCCCTGATAAGTCCCTCTCTTCCTTCCTAACCGACTTCGATGCCTGGCTCTCCGTTTTTCTTGAGCCCTCATCCCCATCTCTCATTCTTGGAGACTTTAACATACACACTGATAACCCATCCGACTCATACGCTTCTCAGTTCCTCACTCTAACCTCCTCCTTCAACCTCCAACTGAGCTCCACCACCCCTACTCATCAATCTGGCCACTGTCTTGACCTCGTCCTCTCCTCTACCTGCTCACCCTCCAATTTCTGCGCCTCAGCTCTTCCTCTCTCTGACCATCACCTGATCACCTTCACACTTCATCACCCTCCCCCTCAGTCCCGCCCAACACTAACCACTACTTCCAGGAATCTCCAGGCTGTCGACCCTCCGACCTTATCCTCCAGAATCTCTGATCTCCTCCCCTCCATCATGTCCTCCGAGTCTGTTGACAAGGCTGTCTCCACTTACAATGCCACTCTCTCCTCTGCTCTGGATGCCCTTGCACCATCCATCTCCCGTCCCACAAGGCATACTAATCCCCAGCCCTGGCTAACCCCTTGCACCCGATACCTTTGCTCCTGCGCCCAATCAGCTGAACGCCTCTGGAGGAAATCTCGCATCCATACTGATTTCATTCACTACAAATTCATGCTATCCCAGTCCTCCCTATTTCTCGCCAAACAGGACTATTACATCCAATTGACTAATTCCCTCAGCCCTAACCCTCATCATCTCTTCGCTACCCTTAACTCCCTCCTCAAAGTGCCCTCCGCTCCCCCCCCCCCTCACTCTCCCCTCAATCACTGGCTGACTACTTCCGCGACAAGGTGCAGAAGATCAACCTCGAATTCACCACCAAACCATCTCCTCCTCTTCACCCTATAACCCACTCCCTCAACCAACCAACCCAGGTCTCCTTCTCCTCTTTTCCTGACATCACCGAAGAGGAAACCGCCCATCTTCTTTCCTCCTTGAAATGCACCACCTGTTCCTCAGACCCCATCCCCACCAACTTACTTAACACCATCTCTCCTACTGTCACCCCCCCCATCTGTCATATCCTCAACCTCTCTCTCTCCACTGCAACTTTCCCTGACACCTTCAAGCATGCGGTAGTCACACCACTCCTCAAAAAACCATCACTTGACCCTACCTATCCCTCCAACTACCACCCCATTTCCCTCCTACCCTTCCTTTCCAAGATACTTGAACGCGCCGTTCACAGCTGTTGCCTTGATTTTCTCTCCGCTCATGCCATCCTCGATCCGCTTCAATCCGGCTTTCGCCCCCTACACTCGACAGAAACAGCACTATCTAAAGTCTGCAATGACCTGTTCCTTGCCAAATCCAAAAGGTCACTACTCCATCCTCATCCTCCTCGACCTGCCGCTTTTGACATGGTCAATCACAATTTACTTCTTGCCACACTGTCCTCATTTGGGTTCCAGGGCTCTGTCCTCTCCTGGTTCTCCTCTTATCTCTCCCACCGAACCTTCAGCGTACATTCTCATGGCTCTTCCTCCACCCCCATCCCGCTCTCTGTTGGAGTTCCTCAGGGATCTGTCCTTGGACCCCTTCTTTTTTCAATCTACACCTCTTCCCTGGGCTCCCTGATCTCATCTCATGGTTTCCAATATCATCTTTATGCTGATGACATCCAGCTTTATCTCTCCACACCAGACATCACTGCGGAAACCCAGGCCAAAGTATCGGCCTGCTTATCCGACATTTCTGCCTGGATGTCCAACCGCCACCTGAAACTGAACATGGCCAAGACCGAGCTTATTGTCTTCCCACCCAAACCCACTTCTCCTCTCCCTTCACTCTCTATCTCAGTTGATAACACCCTCATCGTCCCCATCTCATCTGCCCGCAACCTCGGAGTCATCTTCGACTCCTCCCTCTCCTTCTCTGCGCATATCCAGCAGATAGCCAAGACCTGTCGCTTCTTCCTCTATACATAACATTAGCAAAATTCGCCCTTTCCTCTATGAGCACACCACCCGAACTCTCATCCACTCTCTCATTACCTCTCGCATTGACTACTGCAACCTACTCCTCACTGGCCTCCCACTTAGCCATCTATCCCCCCTACAGTCCATTCAGAACTCTGCTGCATGTCTTATCTTCCGCCTGGACCAATATACTCATATCACCCCTCTTCTCAAATCACTTCACTGGCTTCCGATCAGGTACCGCATACAGTTCAAGCTTCTCCTACTAACCTACAGATGCACTTGATCTGCAGCCCCTCCTTACCTCTCTACCCTCATCTCCCCTTACGTTCCTACCCGTAACCTCCGCTCTCAAGACAAATACCTCCTTTCAGTACCCTTCTCCACCACCGCCAACTCCAGGCTCTGCCCTTTGTGCCTCGCCTCACCCCATGCTTGGAATAAGCTCCCTGACCCCATACGCCAGGCCTCCTCCCTGCCCATCTTCAAATCCTTGCTCAAAGCCCACCTCTTCAATGTCGCCTTCGGCACCTAACCACTATACCTCTATTCAAGAAATCTAAACTGCCCTAACTTGACATTTCGTCCTTTAGATTGTAAGCTCCTTTGAGCAGGGACTGTCCTTTTTGTTAAACTGTACAGCGCTGCGTAACCCTAGTAGCGCTCTAGAAATGTTAAGTAGTAGTAAATCATGACACATTACTTCTTGAAGGATCTAACCTTCAAGAGCTGCTTCTAATACTTGTGACTGCTACGCTGCCTCTCTCCTTACATCGAGAAGGTAAATCTTGTCCCAGTTGTGCATGCCATAACATCAAGACCGGATTACTGCAATGCACTATACAATGGTCTGACTACAAAGGGCCTGCACCAGCTCCAGTTGACTCAGAATGCAGCAGTAAGACTTATAGAAGGTTGCAAGCGACGTGACCACATCACACTATTTTTGCAAAAACTTCATTGGCTACCAGTACATTACAGAGCGAAATTTAAAACTCTGTCTGGTCTTCAAGGCTCTGAAAGGAAATGGCCCTGAGTACCTGAAAAATAGGATGATCCTCCATACACCACCAAGGACAATAAGGTCCTCCCAAGGACTTTTACTAACTACACCCTCTCTAAAAGACATTACATGATGTGATGCCCGCAAGCGAGCCTTCTCCAGAGTAGCCTCCACACTCTGGAATACACTACCTGAAAGGCTTCGCTTAACACAAGACTATCTCTACTTCAGGAAGCAGGTGAAAGCTTGGCTCTTCAACCAGGTCTTTAATGGAAGAAGTAACTAACTTGCTAGTCTCACTCACACACACAAGGCGTGACTTGGGCTGCACATACTGCAGCAGGACATGTTTATCTACTCTTGCCCTAGCTGAGATAATATTTTACCATCTCTCCGTACTCATGTGCAGCTTTCTTTAAATCTGTCACCTTACTAACTCTTCCTACTGTCTTGCCTATCTATATGTTACATCTTTGCTTTACCCTTCACTATCAACTATAATGCTCTATTAATTATGTATTGTGTCGACATTGTAAGTAGTATACCATACTTTGTATTATTATTTGAATATTTTTACTGCTGTAATTGCCTATTGCTCATGTTTGACCTATTCTTACTGTACACTGCCTTGAGTGAATTCCTTCAAAAAGGTGGTAAATAAATCCTAATAAATAAAATAAAAATACGTAGAGCTTATGCATTTCTATGGTCTACACTGGCATGGTATGGGAAAGGGGATGGGGAAATACTACTGGAGATGAAGAGGGAGTTCTGGATAAGGAGGAAAGAAGGGAGAAAGAGCTGGCTTTTATGGGAATAACCATAATGTATACGTATGAGATATCTCATACATATTCATTATGGTTATTACCAAAAAAGCCAGCTCTTTCTCCATTCCTTTCTTCCTCCATATTAGCATATTCATTTGTATATATATATATATATATATATATATATATTTATATTTGTTTGTTACATTTGTATCCCACATTTTCCCACCTATTTGCAGGCTCAATGTGGCTTACATAGTACCGTAAAGGCATTCGCCAAGTCTGGTAGGGGATAAGTACAAAAGATGTTATGGTGGAATAGGGAAGATAAGATTCAGGTACGTGGGGTTAAAGGTAAGCAGGGTTTGATAATGTCCAATACGATCTTTGGTAGTGAAGTGTTGCAGAGTTGAGGCATTTAAGTTGGGTCAGACGGGTATGCCTTTCCGAATAGATGAGTCTTTAATGATTTTCTGAATTTCAGGTGATCGTAGATTGTTTTCACAGCTTGTGGCAGTGTGTTCCACAGTCGTGTGCTTATGTAAGAGAAGTTGGACGTATGGGTTGTCTTGTATTTAAGTCCTTTGCAATTTGGGTAGTGTAGGTATATATGCAAATGAATGTGCTAATATGCCCTGCCCCATCCTTTGCCCCCCCCAAATGAAACAGTCAAACTACGCCCATGGCTGCCACTGATCTGTACTGTCTGCATTGGTGGCACAGCAGGGTAAGTTACCATGCACTAACCGCAAGGCACAGTCCACACTCATTCTCAGCCCATACCCTACCCATTAGCTGCCCCATTCCAGGACCTACAATTAGGGGAAAATTCAATAAATGGAACCCAAAGTTAGGCATCGGGATAATCCACCCTATGCTTGTATTCTGCAAAGAGCGCTCTGTGCAGAATGACTTTACAGAGTACTAGCTTAGTATGCATTTCACGTCTAACGTTGGGTGTGAGTATTTAAATGCTGGCACCCAACTAATGGCAGATAGGTGATTAAATGACATTATTCTATAACACTGTGCCACTATCCTGGGAATGCCCTGACCTGCCTATGCTGCTCCCATGGCCACGTCCCCTTTGTAGTTGCGTGCCATAAAATTTAGGTGTGCAGGCTATAGAATAGGGTGTAAGGCACATTTGTGCATAACTCCTAATGACTGTCAATTAATACAATTATTTATTGTTAGTGCCTGATTAATTAGTTTGTATGCAGATCTGTGATCTGTGTCCAAATTTGCATACTCAATTCTGGGCAACTTGTACAAAATCCGGCACTTGGTGGGTGGCTGAATAATATGTTTATTTTCATAGTATGGAATAACTATTTCCCTTTTTGCCTTTATTTTGCTTCTGTTAGCAATGTGGTAAAACTTATCCGCTGATTTTTATATTCTAAAGGATTCAAAATGATCTTAGAATACAAAAGTGTAGGCATGCACTTTTGACGTGAATGCAGTTGACACTACAAGATGGCTGGGATGAATACAAACAGAATGTTGCAATTTCTTTCCTAATAATGCTTCAGGGTGGCAGCTTTCCAGGACAGCTTTACATTAAAAATAATAATAATAAAAAGAGCCCCTTAAGGAATTGCAGTACCAGAATTTTACTTGTAGACATTATTGTCCAGAGCAGTTTAAACAAAGGGGACAAAGGGAGCATGCATGCCTGTGCTGCAACTAATTTATTTCAGATCAATAACCTTCCATTGATAGCCTCTGGTCTTCACTTTCTACAGCTTGTTTTAGACTTTAATACTTGGTGTGCCGTGTTACTCTGACAAGACTCTGTTTCAAAAGGTGAAAATTAGCAGAAAGCTCTGAAGCCAGATTAGAGCCAGAAGGTGAACTCATTTCTCCATTACTGTTCACAAACATTAATTGCTACCATGGGGGGGTCAGGATAGAATCTTCATTTACACCCATAATTCTACCACTCTTCCACACCAAAAAACAAATAGATGATTTTGTAAAAGCCCAGGAGAGTCCAGCTAGCTACAGAAGTGACTTCAGACCAAAGAAATCTACTCTTGCTTCTGGTAGAGGCAAATTCACTCAACTGCACAGTTTCAACAGTCATATGCAACTTTCTTTAAATCAATCACCTTACTTTCTAACTCTTCCTACTTTCTTACCTACTTATATGTTACTTCTTTGCTTTACCTTTCACTATCAATTATGTTTAAATCTTTTTTTATTATTGAAAACTCTTACATATAGCAGCCATAGCCCCCCCCCCCCCCCCCCCCCGAGGGTGGCTGTGCGCCCATATTGTCATTCAAATTTACAATTTTGGTTACTTTACAAACCTTAACTGGAAGCTGTCTGACTGGGTCGCTGGGTTCACATGAGGCTCTGCAAATAATACACTTTTTGCCTATTTATAACCCAAATTTTTAGTGACTTCTGCGCAGTCTGTATTGAGGCACCATTATATTGTATATGTGATTTGTCTATATTTTATGATGGGTAATGAATTATATATGCATATGTATGGTTATATATGGTTTTATATTTTGTTTTGTTTTTATAGTTTTACCCCTGATGCAGCCTGAGGGCGAAACGTGGCCACGTCAGGTATTGTTCCAATAAATCTCTTAACCCTCTCTGCTTTTTTGTTTGTTGGTATTATTCAGTAAGCAGTTTTTGTGCCTTTTTGTTTTTTTTGCAAAGCATATTCTAACCACAATCGCTCAACTGCAAAACACTATGCACAACTTTGTCCAAAAACACACTCAGAACCTTACTGTACCATAAATATTACACTGAGCAGAACCTAATACACCAATATACCACCCATACGGAAAATGCAGACCGTCAACAATATGAAACAAGGGATCATATCATCACAATTCTCATGTAGAGCCACAAAACACCCTAATTCATGTTTAATGTGGGATAAAATGCCATGAATAAGTAAATAAATATAAACTTTTAATGTTGAGCACCTGATTCTCAAAGTGGACATATTTCAAACACTATAATG
Source organism: Microcaecilia unicolor (assembly GCF_901765095.1). Lineage (NCBI taxonomy): Eukaryota > Metazoa > Chordata > Amphibia > Gymnophiona > Siphonopidae > Microcaecilia > Microcaecilia unicolor. Next base: position 229,156,158 of record NC_044031.1, on the reverse strand, counting down.
AAAATAAAATGATCTTTTCTACCTTTGTTGTCTGGTGACTTTTTCTGATCATGCTGGCCCAGTATCCGTTCTGCTGCTATCTGTCCTCAGTGCAGGTCAGGAAGTCATCCTCCTTAAATATCTCCCTGGCAACCCAGGACACCTCCAGCCAACCCCCCCTGCTTTCCCAGCAGTAAGGTAAACAAACCATAAACCAATTTCTACAACTGCTAGAGGGCTTTCACTGCAGCTCCTGCTGTGAGGATGGAGGTAAATCAACAATTTAATCCCCTCAGAGCAGCTGCACTCCACAGCTGATCCATTCTGCTGCAGCAGGGGGGAGGCTTAACCTCTCCAAGCCTCTTATACCGGGCGCCTATGCAATACCCTGATGTGCTGGGTTAATTCATCTGAACGGGAGAAGCGGCGGTCACATCCTCTCGTGGACTGGGGTCTTACTGGGGCGGTTAGGATATTTCCTTGGTCGCAGGATAGGTCGTAGAGGTAAATTCTGTGGGCTGTAAGCACTGGGGAGTCGAGTTCCTTCTTCCGATTCCCTCACAGCAGCCCCAACGAGAGGTGCAGACCTCCTGTTAGGTTTTCCACAGTAAGGGGATCGGAAAACGGTAGTGCATCTCATTATAATAGCCTTTGGATCATTTGCATTCCATTTTTGTTAGCTGCTACCCTGATCAGAAAATGCCCTTTTGTGCATGTCCCTGTTTACTACTTGCACGTTAAACTGGCTAAAACCAGTTTAAAACCCATTGCTGGCTCGGAAAGCTTAGTGCATCTAGCCCTGAATCTGTTAGATTTCTTAAAACTAAAGTGAGCCATCAGCCCCTGCATTAAGTTTCTAAGGAAATTCACATAGAAGTGCTAAGTACAGCCATTTGTTTCTCTATTGCAGAAGCCTTTGATCTTTGACTCTCTTTGCTTGTGAAATAAGCTGATTTACAACTGAAAAACCTCCAGAGATCTGCATCAAGTGGAACAAAGGACACCAGGATAAAAAACTGCTAACTAAAACCACACTGCAACTTTTGAGTTAATGCTCATATCTATAACTTATACTACCCCTAAAGCTCTGTTATCTTGCTGAAGCTTCCTTAGCATTAAAACTTCCAAATAATTTCACAGGAGTGAAACACATCCATCTACTGCATGTCTTTGATGAACAGAAGTGCCTGTTAAATATTAGATATTGGACTTTAAAAAAACAAATTACCAAGCATTTCCCCTGACTACATTCCAAGGTATGGTTATGGTCAATGACGCCTCTTTGTCTTACAAATTTCTGAACCTCTCAGAGTAGAGGAGTGTGGTAGCCGTGTTAGTCCACTCTTAAGGTTATCAATAGAAATCAAACAAAATAAAACATGGAAAAGAAAATAAGATGATACCTTTTTTATTGGACATAACTTAATACATTTCTTGATTAGCTTTCGAAGGTTGCCCTTCTTCCTCAGATCGGAAATAAGCAAATGTGCTAGCTGAACCTCTCAGATAAACTCCTCTTCTCCTCTCCACTGCCTGCAGTAATTCCAAGCCTGCACTTACCATCTAAGCAACTGCATAAAGTTAAGCAAAACAGCTGTCCTAACTTGTGCGGAGTTAATCGGGCACCAGTCTGAATTGCCCCCATGGAGGAACGCACGAGGCTCGCGGGACAACGACCACACGCCCGACTCTGCCTCCTCACCCACCCGCCCACCCAAAGTAGGGAGAGACGATCGAGCCTCTCCTATGGCACGGGCTGTGTGGAAGTGGTTGTGCGCCCGGCTCTGCCTCCTCACCCGCCCACCGGTTCCTCAGACGGCAGCAGGAAAGGGGAGCACTGTCCAGTGGAGCTGCCCCAGGAGCATGGGAGTTTTGGAGGCGTGAGGACACTCTCGGAGGGAACCACCGAGGCCGCCGAGGGCTCAGTCGACAGCACCGAGACCAGAGCGCACCAGCAGCGACAAGAGGAGAAGGGGCAATGAGGTGGAGGCCCCGGAGACAGGCTCCGAGGGGCTCAGAGCAAAGCAGTAGCAGCAGCCTGAGCTGCTGCCCTCCTCTGGTGTCTGCCTCCAACATAGACACAGCTCCCAGGGTTGCGGAGTCTCTGTGCCCTGGGCAATGCATCCGATCACCAGACCATGAGTAAAGTGCCTATTATATTTCAAGATATTGAGACTTTACAACTGACAAGGCTTGAAAGGCCTGACAGTAAAAACCAAAGTAAAAACTGAATAATTGCTAGTGAACTGAAGACACCTTCAGCAGGACAGGCGTGCCTGAGAAGAAGCCTTTTGCACTGCATTTGATCAACTGGAGAGCTTGTGAGGAGAGCAGATTGGGGCAACACAGTCTTAATAGTAACCACAGGAAATATATACCATAATGAAAACCCTCAAACTACTCCTAATAATCTACTCCCTAACACTGATCCACTTAACTCAAACCACCCCACTTGCAGAAAACAACATCTTACCCATACTACACAATCATCACAGATTGATCAAATACACCACACCTCACCAAACTGTTAACAACCTAAACAAAGGAAGAACACTTACATGCGAACAACCACAATAGAAGGGAAAGAAGAGCCCAAACAAACTCACCTCAACAAAGAAACGACAACTAACAAAAGTCCATTTAACACCAAATACAGAAGACCCATTCCAAACAATCTGAGTGGGCTAGGTCAACGCCAGATCTGCTATAAATAAAACAGCAATACTAACAGACTGGATCATGTCAGTAAACCTCGACCTACTCTTTCTCACTGAAACTTGGATCCATGACCAAAAGGTCCCTATAATCCTAGACCTGTGCCCTCCAGGATACAAAATCACACACTGGATCAGAAAAGAAAAGAGAGGTGGAGGCATAGCACTAATCTATCGGTCCCACTTTACCACCGAAACCACTCCCGAGTCCATAATACCTCAACTTGAAATCGCCTCAATCAGAATCCACAACAAAACCCTACGCGATCATGTGAATTGTATCTTGTTTACAGACCTCCAGGTATTTGGAACGAAGGCCAGACCAACTTCATGGACTTCATTTCAAACACATGTGTAACCAACTCCAATACACTAGTACTAGGAGACATCAACCTTCACTTAGAAGACCCAAACTCTATCAAAGCACGAGAATGTAATGAATTTCTCCGTTTATGCGATCTCAAATGGCCACAAATGCAAGCAACCCATGTCAAAGAACACATACTTGATATCATCTCACACAAACTCTCAGCAGACCAGAACCTAACAATAACAAATATGAAATGAAGAGAGACATCCTGGACCGACCACCACAAACAAAACTTATCCCTTCATAGGCGGAAGAAGGGTATACAACGAATACTAGAACACACATCCTACAGCACAAGAGGTCAAGTAGACACGAAAACATTCTGGCAACTAATATACAATAACGAATGGGCAACACAAACAGACTCCATATACTACCTCATAGAATAGGACAAAAGATGCAAAAGCATACTGGATGAAACTGCACCCTTACGAACAAGAACCCCACACAAGCATAACTCGATACCATGGTTCAACGATGAACTGAAAAAGTTAAAAACACAAACCAGGAAACTCGAACGAGCATGGAATAAAACAAAAGCTGAACATACACTCAACACATGGAAACACTCAACACATGGAAACAAATACAAAGAAAATACAAATACGCAATAAGACAGGCCAAAAGATCATGCAATAAAACCAAAATAGGGACAGATTACAAAGACATGAAGAAATTATACCAACTTGTGAACAAACTCCTAGACACCAACTTGGTCACTACCACGAATACAGACATCCCATCTGCAGATAAACTTGCGAAGTACTTCAGTGAAAAAATTGTAAACCTACGCAACACACTACCTCAGAACAACACCGACATTGAAAACTTTCTTAATGAATTGGACCCAACCATTGGAGAATATCCGGCAGATCGGACCTGGTTAAACTTCGCCCTCCTTACCGTCAAAACAGTTACCCAGGCGATTAGTAGGTTTTCCAACACTCACTGTAAACTAGATACCTGTCCCAGCTACCTAATGAAATCCGCCCCTGACCGCTTCATAGCAGACCTCACATCCCACCTAAATTACATGCTTCAGCAAGGCTTCTTCCCTAAGGAAAATGGCAATATCCTACTCACCCCAATACCAAAAGACACCAAGAAAAAAACAAACGAAATCACTAACTACCGTCCAGTAGCATCTATCCCGTTGGTGGTCAAACTGATGGAAAGCATGGTAACCAAACAACTTACAGATTACATAAACAAATTCTCAATATTACACGAATCACAGTCAGGCTTTTGCCCCCTCCACAGCACGGAAACAGTATTACTCTTCTAGCCAAATTCAAGCAGGAAATAGCAACAAGCAAAAACATCCTTCTCCTCCAATTTGACATGTCCAGTGCATTCGACATGGTAAACCATAATATATTAATAAGATTACTAGATAAGTTCGGGATTGGTGGAAACATACTTAACTGGATCAAGGGCTTCCTAACCACAAGAACATATCAAGTAAAATCAAATTCAAACATATCATCACCGTGGAAAGCAGACTGTGAAGTACCGCAAGGATCACCGCTATCACCAATTCCTATTCAACTTAATGATGACCCCACTTGCCAAGTCCTTATTCAACCATGGCCTTAACCCTTTCATATATGCAGACGATGTCACAATATACATTTCTTACAAAACCAAGCTGACAGAAATCACCAACGAAATCAAGCTCAGCCTAAAAATCATGGATTCATGGGCAAATGCATTTCAACTAAATTCAATAAAGAAAAAACTCATTGTCTCATCCTCTCATCCCAAAACAGCACGGACATCCCCATAAGTATCAGCACCCCAGATCACACCCTTCCTATCTCAGACAGCTTGAAATCCTCGGTGTTACAATGGGCCGTAACTTAACACTAGAGAGCCAAGTGGCATCCACAACAAAGAAAATGTTCTACTCAATGTGGAAACTCAAATGCGTGAAGCAATTCTTCCCGCGGGAAATATTTCACAACCTGATACAATCAATGGTACTAAGCCACTTAGATTACTGCAATAGAATTTATGCAGGATGTAAAGAACAAACCTTAAAGAAACTTCAGACCGCTCAAAACACGGCAGCTAGGCTTATATTTGGTAAAACGCATTTGAAAGCGCAAAACCCCTCCGCGAAAAACTACACTGGCTCCCAATCAAAGAACACATTGCCTTCAAAATCTGCACCCTGGTTCACAAAATCATCTACGGAGAAGCCCCGAGTTACATGACAGAATTGATCGACTTACCAATTAGAAATACATTCAAATCAACACTATCTTATCTAAACCTGCATTACCCATGCTGCAAAGGACTTAAATACAAAACAACTTACACATCTAGTTTTTCCTACATAAGCACACAACTGTGGAACGCATTACCAAAAGCCTTGAAAACGACGTACGACCACCTAAACTTCCGGAAATCACTAAAAACCAACCTGTTTAAAAAGGCATACCCTACCAATCCAACTTAAATGCCTAATCTCTGCAACACAACCAAACTAAAGCACGTAATGGACATAACACAACTCTTCCATTCTCCGATTCCCTAATGTGGCTGTGCCACATGAACTTGATCTTACCACAACATCACCCTGTATTTGTTTACACTGGAGCCTGCAAAGGCCTCTCCGGTGCTATGTAAGCCACATTGAGCCTGCAAATAGGTGAGAAAATGTGGGATACAAATGTAACAGATAAATAAATAAATAATGCTCTATTACGTATTGTGTTGACATTGTAAATAGTATACCATGTCATACTTTGTATTGTTTTTGAATATTTTTACTGCTGTAATTGCCTATTGCTCACGTTTGACCTATTCTTACTCTACACCGCCTTGAGTGAATTCCTTTAAAAAGGCAGTAAATAAATCCTAATAAATAAACAGGAGTGCCTCTTTAACTTCCTTTAACTGCATGATGACCTTTGGGGTGTACATTTTTCAAAGAGTTTTAGCCAAGTAAGGTAATAAGTGGCTACCTGTACTTGAAAATAATTCCCCCTCATAGCAGCTAAACGTCTCAGTTAGCTTTCACAGCATACAATGCCTTAGCTGGATTAAAAACAGTTGTTTGTTCATCATGAACTCAGCGATAACTGAATAGGCTTAATCACTGCTTGCTACAGAGTGAGTTCAATTTTTCTGACTTACATAAAGGATCAAAGGGGGGAGGGGGATTAAAAAGGGTCAAGGATTTGATACACCACCTTTCTATGTTTCAGCCAATGCGTTTTACAATCATTATCTGTAGTAAAATAAAACCTGTGCAGAAACTGTTGGAAGCATTCCCAGCATCTACTCATGTAGTTACCTTTACATCAGAACTAGCCAATGTCTGTGCTAACAAAATTTCATCAGGTCACCCTGTCTCAATATTTTATAAACTCATATAGGGTAAGTAATAACGTGGGGAAAAAACCCATACATGCCCTCGGATTTTATATAAGAAGTGGTAAGTAGCGAATGTTATTGGGCACATACTCAATTTAGATACGCATCTTAGTCAAGTAATGAGACAATCAGTGATGATAATTGGCTGATAACAACTAATTATAACCACTAATTGGAAATAATTAGAATTTACGCTCACTTTTTGGGTGCATTCTAAAAAGAGGCGCACGTAAACTCCAACGTGCATAGCTGAAAAAGGGGTGTGGTCATGGGAGGAATGTAGGCGTGTTGGAGGCATTAATTTACACACGTTGTTATAGAATTTGGGGGAACAGGCCTACATTTAGGTGTGGGTATTTACACCAGGGTTTCAGTGGTATAAATGGCCATGCCTAAATGTAGGCATGTACCCTGGCCATATGCGCTATTCTATACACCGTGACGATCTGTAGACGCAGTTTATAGAATAGTGTTAACAGCTTTTTCTGGATGCATCTAGATTTTATTTTATTTTTATAATTTTGAAAATAATATGCAATATCCAAATAGTACCACAGTACCAAGATACAAAAGAAACTCAGAAAAATACAGGAACTTAATAATTCAAGAATAAATTCTAATTATTTGTGCACAATAAAAAGTAATTGGATAAAGGAAGTAACGCATCTATATTTTAGACGCCATTTACAGAATCTGGCCCATGATGTAAATCTGAATTGATTCAAGGGGAAGATTATTGGTGGGAAATATCACTTAACCCAGTCCGTATACTTGGTAGAGTATCAAGCTATCTGGACTCCTGTACAACTATTTAAGACAGGTGTAGCTAACTCTAATAATTGCTTCTATTTAGTGTTGATGTCACTGTGAGGATGTCTCCATTCCCTCATGTAAAAAAGTCAGAAATATGAGATAAAAGCGGTGACCAGAAAACAAGAATCGGTTCTGGAACCAACAGGAAGTTGCAGAGCAGGCTCGGTCTGTGAACCATAAAATCAACCTCTGAGGGAACAGGGTGGTGCTTAGGGGAGGAGTCTACTGACCTATAAGAGGTGGAAGTTTGGAGCAGCACTCAGTCTCCTTCTGGGGAAGCCATGGTGAAGGGTGTTAGAGTTAATGCTGAAGCCTGTAAAGTTTACCAGAAGGTATAGGACTTATTTTTTTTTAAACCTCTGAGATTTATTTTGTTGCATATTTTTGTTGTTCCTCAGAGGTTATCCAGTTGAACATATTTTGAATGAACTTAAATGACAATATTTTCCCTGCCAGCAGGTGGTGTGATATCTCCTGTTGGGGTGCCCCCTTCTGGCCCTAGGGATAAGGCTTTTACCCTCTGCTCTACCCTACCATTTGGGCTGCCCACAATGACATATATATATATATCTCCAAATCAAATACCATGTAGTTGGGATCAGGCCATGTGCTGTTTAGTTTAGATGTATTAAAGAACCTGCATCTTACTGAACGGTTTTAGTTTGTGTGTCATTGTGGGCAGCCCAAACGGTAGGGTAGAGCAGAGGGTAAAAGCCTTATCCCTAGGGCCAGAAGGGGGCACCCCAACAGGAGATATCACACCACCTGCTGGCAGGGAAAATATTGTCATTTAAGTTCATTCAAAATATGTTCAACTGGATAACCTCTGAGGAACAACAAAAATATGCAACAAAATAAATCTCAGAGGTTTTAAAAAAAAAAAAAAATAAGTCCTATACCTTCTGGTAAACTTTACAGGCTTCAGCACTGCGAGAACTTAAAATAGTGAGCCTACTGGGCTCTGGGGCCTAAATCTGACAGGCAGCCTAGAGATATGGTGGTTTGTCTTCATGACTATGTGGTATGGGAGCAAATCCTATGCATGGCCTGGAGAGATGACCAATAAAGGTGGCAGAATACTCAAGATTGAAATATTTTGGATATTGCACTGGGAACAGTTAGATGGAAAAGGGAGAACCAGGAAGTATCAAAACAGTTACAAGAAGAGGATGTCAGATTGTTCTACCAATTTGGTCTTGCCTTTACAGTCAATGGGGAAAAATTATCAGGCCATGACCATTGTGAAGGCACGGACAGCACTGGATAAGTTGTGGATCAATAGCCAGAAACCCACTGGGGAACAGCAGGGCTCCTTGAAACTGTTGGTGGAAAGTGCCCTGATGTGGCAGAGAGTGGGGAAAGGTCAGTGCATAGCTGGTGCAAGGGGAGCAGCTGCTCCCCCAAATGGATTTTGAATAATATGACATCTATGGGCCTGCAGCTTTGCACTGGCACCTATTATACAAAAGGTCTTCTCCCCCTGACATCAAAACCTGCCTACGCTTCTGGGAAAGGTGGGTGCAGGCTGGATTGGCAGTCAAGAAGCAGAGAGAGATCCCGGGTGTCAAGAAAATAGTATTCAGGATAATAGTTAAACTCCCCCTCCCCAAAAAGAAGGGGTTTTGGAAAACAAGAAATCTCTGCTTAAAGTGGGAGAGAAAGGGGACATTAAAACTGACATCATCTGTGCTGCTCTCAGCAGCCCTGTGAAAAGTAGCTATTTATAGCTTGATTCATCAGAGAAGAGCTAGGGTAAACATAAATAGCAAATGGCTGGATATGCAGATTGAGTTCACTGTAAGGTAAGGAACACTAATAATTACCATTTGCACACTTTAGGGATAATTATCTGCTGTACCAGGGATAAGATTATGGGTAATAAAGAACACACACTACAGAGGTGACAGGAACATGTTTGGCGGCCAGTGAAAACTCCTCGCCTCAAAACTCCAGGAAGAGATTTGAGGCCTATTCCTCAAGCAGTCTTTGACTTACCTCCAGATTTATTAACTCCAGACCCAGGTATTTATTTCAATGCATGATCAGTTAAAAGTAAGATACAAATTAAGGATGTTATTAGTGAGTTAGATGTGGGGTGGATCTTTATTTCAGAAACCCTTGGTTAAATAATTCTTGTGCTTAGAGCTCCCTGCTACTCTAAAGCGACTCCACTATTACTAAAATTACATTGGTTTCTAATAAATGCTTGCATCACTTTCAAAATATGTGTATTTGCCTATCAAATATATAGCATATCTCCATCTTATATGCAGAACCTTATTGAGTTGTCAATGCGCAATGCATTAAACTCTTCCAGAGACTTCCTTGCTCTCCACTTTCCAAATTGCAATAAAATTCAATACAAATTTCATGATGCTGGATTCTCCTATCAATGTACTAAGAAATGGAACTCCCTTCCTAAGCAACTGTCATACAACTATTTTATATTTTGCAAAAAAAAAAAAACCCTTCATTTCTGAGATCTATCCTATATACCTACTAATAAAAAAGTGCATTCATTGGATATGATTGCTTACCTGGATTCCACCAGGTATAGAGCTCAAATTTCCGATTTGAAATGGACCCTGGTACCCTGGTCCGACCACTTTTTAGAAGAGTTTACCCTTCCACTCTTTGTTTATGTTCCACTGAAATTCAGAATTTTCTTCAGTTGATATTGGGAAACAAGTTTGAACATTCCCACATTTCTTTGATTCCCACTCTTCCAGTCATAAAACCCTCTTGTGATCCAGAAAGGCTATTAGATGACTGGAATGTGAATTCTACTAAAAGTTTGGATGATATAGCTCCTATATCTGTCAGAGCAGTTGCCAGCTAACATAGATCACCCCAGTATTCTAAAGAACTCAGTGCACTCAGACAAGAGTGTAGAAGACTAGAATGAGCTTGGAGGAAATCAAATAAGTTTTCTGCTAAATCCGTTGAATAAGATTCATTGTTCTAGCTTATAACTTAAGGCTAGAAGACATTATGGTAAGATAATCGGTTTTGAACATGGCATTCCAAAATCTTTTAAAACTTTGGAATAATTTAATCTCTCCTCCACAATCTCCCTCAAGAATGGACTGTCCTGATTCTGAGACTATGCTGAATTATTTCTCTGACAAAATAATGCACTTCTCAGGTCTCTTGATACGGGACAAGCTGTCCCAGTTAAGGTTTGTGATTTTTCATTCTCAGGATGGTCAACATATACCAGTTGACAGATATTGGTCAGTTTTTGTTTCTCTGGAGTTTCTGAAAATCTGGTAGCCTCTCTGCTATTTAAACTTTTTGTTCTTTATATAACACATTTGCCAGAGCTCTTTTCACTCTCTTCCTTACCTTTAAACACAGTTAGCCATGTGCAACTCTTACCTCAAGGGTGAGGAGCTCAAGCTAGTGTCCAGCTACAAACAATCTTTCAGCAAATCGCTTTGATCACATGTAAGGCTTTAGCAGTACTATTATATAAGAGCACACTTCACATAAAGCATAGGGTTTAAAAGGTTTATTCTTGAAACTCAGTAGGTTCTATGAATTATTTTTCTCTACAGAACTTACAAAACAACATTCTTAATGGCTTTTCTACAGAAGTTATTCAAGGTCTGATTTTCAGAGGACGCAATGTTTTCTCAGAAAGTAAAAACTTATCATCAAATACAGCTACCAATCATTGTCGGATACGTATATTACTTCATTCACAGCACAAAGTTCTTTGGCTCAGTTCTAAGTTGTGTTAGGAGATTTATTTTTAGAGGTTTCTCTTTCCTCTGAGTATTTTATAGGCTCAGATATCGGGAGAATGCATTAATCAGATTCGCTACAATGTCTTTTAGGGTAAGTTGGTTCTCTGCACTTGTTTTCCTTGATCTGGAGTTAAATAGCACTATTCGAATATATGCACGCTATTAGTACTTTCCCTATTTCTTTTGCTACAGTCACTTAGCTCTCATGTTTTCAGAAGTCTCTCTTGGAGTGGCTAGCTTGTCGCAGGAGCGGAAGTTGGACTGGATCCCTTTCAGTCGAGAACTCCTCCTTCTTTGTTCTTCTTTCTTGTACCTTGTAAGCTCTTTGAGCAGGGACTGTCTTTCTTCTATATTTGTGCAGCGCTGCGTACGCCTTGTAGCGCTATAGAAATGCTAAATAGTAGTAGTAGTAGTAGTTCCTACTATTCTTAACTTAATCCAAATCAATAAAAGAAAACCCTATCTACTACAATGTGCTCTCTCTGTGTTTTTTTTCCCTTGTGCTGTCACTGTATGTATTCCCTCTTTCTTTTTGAAAAGATAATTGGAGTTTCTGCCTGGTTTCCCTCCCGTTTTTCCTCAGCTGTCAGTCACTTCAGGCACACCTTGAACCTGGAACTGAGTCAAGACTAGCAGGGTTATCTTTTGGCCAGTGAGGTCTTAGCCATTATTTTGTTGCAGGCAGCTGTGTCACTGAAGGCAGGTTTATGGTGCTTCTGTAGCTGTTCCCTAACAACTGAAGCTCTTAAACTCTTCTGGACACAGTAGTTACCAGTTTTCCCACTTTAAGAATTGTTAGCAGTACTGGTGCTCTGTCTCACAAGCAAAAAATTACTGTAGACTTTCCCTGCTTAAGGATTTTTAGAACCCTGCAGTCTGGCACAGGTTCTGTAGTTCAGTCCCACAGGCCAGAAACACTAATACTTCTGGGCTATTAGTTTTCTTCCCGAACCTCAACAATCAGCTTTTATTTTCTCTCATACACTCAAGAGTATTTTCTGCAGGACTCTCCAGTCATCCCAAGCACTGGCTGCTTCTTCCTAATACTTACCAGGCAGCAACTCTACAGCATTGCCTCTCATTCACAAACAACATCTGAGTGTTCCCTGACTTATCTGAGCATCACTTATGCTATCTTAAAAGTATATTTAGGTTCATCAGAGGAACACAGCTCTCACAGCTTTCCTCAACGAAGATTCCCTTCCAACTGCCAGCCTGAGCCATTTAGAATCTTACCCTAGCGAGGCAACATTCCATGAACTGGAGTGCAAACTCTGCAGCCCGATGCTCCTTCCAGCCCAGCACTGCGCTATTACCTCAAAGAGCCTTCCCAACCAGCTCTCCTCCTTAACTCCTTCCATATTTGCATCCCATGTACCTGGCCACTAGTCATATTTAGATCCATGTCCATTTATGCTGTTTAGAAAGCTTCCTTCTGATGTTTTACTATGGATTTCTACTTTCATAAACCATTGTTTACATTGTGTGTGTGTGTGTTTGTGTGTGTGTGTGTGTGGGGGGGGGGGGGGGGTTCTCCCTCTATGGGTAACATTAGTCTTACACCACTAATTAAGTCTCAATCTGTAGACCCTAGCTTGCCATCAAATTATAGGACCATTGCTAACATTCCACTTTTTACTAAGCTTATGAAATCTATTGTTTCAAGACAGTTAATGGCCTATATCAGTGGTTGCCAAACCTGGTCCTAGAGGCACCCCAGCCAGTCAGGTTTTCAAGATATCCATAACGAATATTCATGACAGAGATTTGCAGTGCCTCCACTGCATGAAAATCTCTTTAATGAATATTCATTGTGGATATCCTGAAAACCTGACTGGCTGGGTTGCCTCCAGGACCAGGTTTGGGAACCACTGGCCTATACTGAAGAGTTTTCTATTTTGCAGTTTTTTTCAATATGGTTTAGGCCATTTTGTAGCACTGAATCCCTACTTTTAGCCTTAACTACCAAGGTAAGGTTTATTCTTAGCAAGGGCGGAAGGGTTCTTTTTGCAGTTTGATCTACGATCTATCAGTGGCTTTCAACATGGTGGATCATGATGTTTTGTTGGCCTTATTGATGGGACTAGGGATAGAGGGAACCATGCTAAAATGATTTCAGAGCTTTCTTCAAGTCCGGTCATATGCAGTGAAGGTACAAGGTAATATTTCTCAAGGATCACCACTGTCCCCTATGATTTTCAATATTTTCTGAGCACTCAGTTCAGTGGTATTGGATAAGGGTAAATAGCTATATTCTTATGCAGATTATATATTTGTCCTTCAGGAGGTAAATTCAGAAATGTTTATCTCTCAAACATTTCTTGTATTTCTAGGTGCCCAGCGCTCCCACCAGGTGCTGTGGAGGACTTGCAGCCCTTCTGCATTTCCTCACAGCTGTATCCGGGGTGACTCCAGTTCCACCCCTATCTTCCCAGGGCCTTCTCTCCAAGTGCACAGAGTTTCCAGGTGCTTTTTGGCTAGGATCAGGCGACCCTCAGGGGGAGGAATGCTGGCTTCGGCCTAACCCCTGGTAAGCCTTTCCTCAGCTGAGAGGTGCCCACCTCTACCACCAGCTGCCTTTCAGGTGCTGTGGAGGACTTGCAGCTCATCTGCATATCCTTACAGCCTTCTCCGGGGTGACACCCAGGTCCACCCCGATCCACTCAGGGCCTCCGCTCTAGGTGCCGTACGAGGCATTTTTCTCTTTGTATCTAATCTTTTTCCAGTTGCTAAAGTACCTTAATCGTTTATGGCCCCTATTCACATTCTCTTCCTAGCTCTGTCCCTTCCTAATCTTTTCCCTCACCCCCTACCTCTCTCCGCTACAGGAACTCACTTCCCATCCATTGACTTCATCACCTCACCTTCTCTCCTACCCTCTTCCTCCCTCTTGGCTTTTAATCTCCGTCTCTTTCTTCCCTCCATTTTGCCTTCCCCATTCCACCTAAATACCTCTCGCCTTCGATGCCACACCTCTCCTACTCTCCTCCGCTCTCTTTTACTCCTTCTCTTACTCTCAGCTGGTGACATCAAGCCCAATCCTGGCCCTCCTCACCAACTATTATCCAAACTCTACAGATCTCACCGTGACCTCTCTAACCTCATCTCTATTCCTCTACTTCCCTCCTCTTCTCTGCCCTTCTCTTGCGCCCTATGGAATGCCCGCTCTATCTGTAACAAACTCCCCTATATCCAGGACCTCTTTATCTCGCGTCACCTCCATCTGCTCGCCATAACAGAAACCTGGCTCTGCCCTGATGACTCTGCTTCAGTCGCAGCCCTGTGCCATGGCGGTTATCTATTTTCACATACTCCTCGCCCTGCTGGCCGTGGGGGCGGTGTTGGACTACTTCTCTCTCCCTCCTCCAGATTTCAACCCCTTCTTCCACCTCAATCTCACTGTTTTTCCTCCTTTGAAGTCCACTCTATCCGCCTTTTCTCTCCTCTGCCTCTTCGAATAGCGGTCATTTATCGTCCCCCTGATAAGTCCCTTTCATCCTTTCTCAGTGACTTTGACGCCTGGCTTGCCTTCTTCCATGATCCTTCCCCCCCTCTCTCATCCTTGGTGACTTTAATATTCCTGCTAATGATCCTTCCAACTCTTATATTTCCAAGTTACTCGCTTTAACGTCGTCCTTTAATCTCCAACTATGCTCCACCTCCCCCACTCATCAAAATGGTCACTGTCTTGATCTCATCTTCTCCTCCAACTGTTCACCTTCTAGTTTCCTTGCTTCTGATCATCCCTTCTCTGATCACCATCTTATAACTTTCACACTTAAATCTCCTCCCTCCCAGTCCCGTCCTAATTTATCTAGGAATCTTCACGATATTGACCCTTCATCTCTATCCTCCCATGTTTCAAACCTCCTCTCTACTGTGGCACCATCCACGTCTGTCAACGAGGCTGTTTCTTCTTACAACAATACTCTATCCTCTGCCTTAGACACTCTTGCACCTTTGATGACCCGCCCTGTAAGGCGTACAAAACCCCAACCTTGGCTGACTTCTAATATCCGCTACCTACGTTCCTGTACCCGCTCCGCCGAACGCCTCTGGCGGAAATCTCGGGCCCTTGCTGATTTCTTACACTTTAAGTTCATGCTGACCTCCTTCCAATCTGCTCTTTTACGTGCCAAACAGGATTATTATATCCCAACTGACCAACTCTCTTGGCTCTAATCCTCGACTTCTCTTCACCACATTGAACTCTCTCCTCAAGGTGCCCCCTCCCCCAACTCCCCCTTCATTATCTCCTCAGACCCTTGCTGAATTCTTTCACAACAAGGTTCAAAAGATAAACCTTGCTTTCTCTACCTCACCAGCTCTCCCTCCACTAGTCCGTTCCCCTCTCTCTCCTTCCCCTCATTCCCTTTCCTCCTTTCCTGAAGTTACTATTGAGGAAACTACACTTCTCCTTTCTTCCTCAAAATGTACCACCTGTTCCTCTGATCCCATTCCCACCCACCTTCTTAATGCCATCTCTCCTACTCTTATTCCTTTTATCTGTCACATTCTCAACCTCTCACTTTCCACTGCAACTGTCCCTGCTGCCTTTAAACATGCTGTGGTCACACCTCTCCTTAAGAAGCCTTCACTCGACCCTACTTGTCCCTCTAATTACCGACCCATCTCCCTCCTTCCTTTTCTCTCCAAATTACTTGAGTGTGCTGTTCACCACCGCTGCCTTGATTTTCTCTCCTCACATGCTATTCTTGACCCATTACAATCTGGTTTTCACCCTCTCCACTCAACCGAAACTGTGCTTACTAAAGTCTCCAATGACCTATTACTGGCTAAATCCAGAGGTCAATATTCCATCCTCATTCTTCTTGATCTTTCCGCTTCTTTTGACACTGTCGATCACAGCATACTTCTCAATACCCTGTCCTCACTTGGATTCCAGGGCTCTGTCCTTTCCTGGTTCTCTTCCTACCTCTCCCTTCGCACCTTTAGTGTTCACTCTGGTGGATCCTCTTCTACTTCTATCCCTCTGCCTGTCGGCGTACCTCAGGGTTCTGTTCTTGGTCCCCTCCTCTTTTCTATCTACACTTCTTCCCTTGGTTCATTAATCTCATCCCATGGCTTTTCCTACCATCTCTATGCTGATGACTCCCAAATCTACCTTTCTACCCCTGATATCTCACCTTGCATCCAAACCAAAGTTTCAGCGTGCTTGTCTGACATTGCTGCCTGGATGTCTCAACGCCACCTGAAATTAAATATGACCAAAACCGAGCTTCTCATTTCCCCCCCAAACCCACCTCCCCGCTCCCCCCGTTTTCTATTTCTGGTTGATGGCTCTTCTCATTCTCCCTGTCTCCTCAGCTCGAACCTTGGGGTCATCTTTGACTCTTCTCTCTCCTTCTCTGCTCATATCCAGCATATTGCCAAGACCTGTCGTTTCTTTCTTTACAACATCCGTAAAATCCGCCCCTTTCTTTCCGAGCACTCTACCAAAACCCTCATCCACACCCTTGTCACCTCTCGTTTAGACTACTGCAATCTGCTTCTTGCTGGCCTCCCACTTAGTCACCTCTCCCCTCTCCAGTCGGTTCAAAACTCTGCTGCCCGTCTCATCTTCCGCCAGGGTCACTTTACTCATACTATCCCTCTCCTCAAGACCCTTCACTGGCTCCCTATCCATTTTCGCATCCTGTTCAAACTTCTTCTACTAACCTATAAATGTATTCACTCTGCTGCTCCCCAGTATCTCTCCACACTCGTCCTTCCCTACACCCCTTCCCGTGCACTCCGCTCCATGGATAAATCCTTCTTATCTGTTCCCGTCTCCACTACTGCCAACTCCAGACTTCGCGCCTTCTGTCTCGCTGCACCCTACGCCTGGAATAAACTTCCTGAGCCCCTACGTCTTGCCCTATCCTTGGCCACCTTTAAATCTAGACTGAAAGCCCACCTCTTTAACATTGCTTTTGACTCGTAACCACTTGTAACCACTCGCCTCCACCTACCCTCCTCTCTTCTTTCCCGTTCACATTAATTGATTTGAATTGCTTACTTTATTTATTTTTTGTCTATTAGATTGTAAGCTCTTTGAGCAGGGACTGTCTTTCTTCTATGTTTGTGCAGCGCTGCGTATGCCTTGTAGCACTATAGAAATGCTAAATAGTAGTAGTAGTAGTAAGCTTCAATCATTGGCTGATTTCAGTTGAAGCTTAATTCTTCTAAGACAGGCTCCTGTGGTTTGTTTCACTCGAGGGAAATTTCTCATCCTTTTTGAAGGAACCTCAAAAGTTCTTGGAGTTATTTTGGACTCTCCTTTTCATCCTCAAGTAAATGTACAAAAGTGGGGGGGTTTTTAACTGAGGCAATTATGATCTATGCGGACACTTTTTGAACAGCAGCATTTTGCAATTCTGACTCCATATCATCTTGATTGCAGGTAGTCCAGAATAAAGCTGCCTACAAAATTAAGGTAAAATTCTGCAGAACATATATCCACTTAGGCAGTAGGATAAGTTTGATCAGATGAATTTGACCCCATAAAGACACAGGTAGAGTGGACCAACGGTGACAAAGTGATGGTTTCTTGGAGCAAGGGATTATTATCATGCAAAAGAGCAATGTTCCCAGGAATACTAAAACCCAAATACATCAAAGTATGAGGAGCCAAACATAGTGGGAATGAGCCCCTCCAATGAGATATTAGACCTCTCCCCCCCCCCCCCCCAAACCCAGGGCTTCATACTTATCAATATTAATCTAAAGGCCCAACATGGCCAAAATCTAAAAGCACTTGTAGTGCTCTAGGTAGTGTATTGAGACTCCATCAATTCTAACAGGTTATCAGCAAATAAAACTAATTTAAAAAACCCTTCAGCCCTACCGGTATTTCCTGGACTTTGGGATCCCCAATAATTTCAAAGCTAACAGCTCTATACAAAGGATGAACAAGGTAGGCAACAAAGGGCAATCACCTGTCCTATTTATTTTAAACTAGAAAGGTCACATCTCCACTTTTAAACTTGTGTGAGGAAAAAAGAGAGAGGGAAGGGGTCACAATAGAGATCTTGCTATGATTCCATAAGCCACACAGACCCAAGGCTAAAAAAAACTCACCAAGCTGGAGGTCACCTTCAGTTTAAAAATGTATGGACTTCTGTTAATAATTCTGTCCAGAATTGTGACTTTCACGTGCCAACAAAGTCACACTTTTGCCAGACAGGCATCTTGAATTGTAGTCACTGGTCCTCATCAGGTACTGGTAAAGATACTCCATCATGGCAGGTCTTGTTGACACCTCTTCCCTTTTTCTGACATCTAACATTTTACACCTCTGATACTGTGCAGCAAATGAAACAAATTATTTTACACACAACTGATGAGAAACCAGTTTCAGTTTCTGTTTCAGTAATAATTCCTCCTTGCCACAGCTCCTCCATCCCCAGCCCCTCAGACTCACCGGGAGTTCCTCAACTCTTACTCCAGTTCCCACATTTCAGAACACTATCTGCTGGTCAGCTTCACAAAACCTCCCCCCACCACACACACACTTATTTTCTTCCCTCACAAACCCTACCCACAGTCTTAAGAACTTAGAGTGAGGGCCATCTTCTCCAGCAGGAGCTCACCACAAGACAGCAGCTCTTAACCCAGTCCTTGGGACTCATCGGGTTTTCAAGAGATCTACAATGAATATTCATGAGATATAATGGCTTGTTCAATTAAATTGCGCACAAATTGGACATGTGCTGTTTGTAGCAACTTTTATAGAATTTTGGGGATATTTTCTATGACCAGAACATTTGGGAAAAAATGTTCATAGTTTGCTGTTCAGCCTACTGCACTGGCTAGTACTGGAGAAACTGCAATTAGTTCTTAGTGGGATTTATTGATGGGAGAAATATATTTATATGGCTCTTTTTTTTCATTCCTCCTTTCTGTGGCTTCCTTTAATTAGACCTGGATATTTGGAGTCGGTCACTATCCGGGCATTGGTACTAAATATCTGGGGCAGCTGCTAGGAGTTACCCAGGTACTGCTGATATTCATAGGAGGTATCTGGATCGATCCCAGTTAACCTAGGACAGCCTCTTTTTTTTTTCTTGTCCTAAACTAATCAGGTAATTATCCAGGTACTGTCTTGTGTATTAGTCTTGGATCTTGGACACGGATTTGACTATATTAAATCAATTCTGTCCTCCTGATTATCAGTTCTTTTCTCAGCCTAGATCATAGGGATGGGGGGGAGGGGGATATTTATAGTAAAGAAATAATTTGGCTTTAATCAAAGTATTTTCAGTTTCAGAAAACATTTACCCCCTTATTTACTAAGCCACCCTAGCGGCTGCTGTGTGGCAATGCTGACACAGCCCATTCAAAGTGAATGGGCTGTGTTGGCATTAGCGCATGGCAGGGCTTAGTAAACAGAGGTTAATCTTTATGGATTTCTTCCTCTGAGACTAATTTTTTTCTCCAGTTATTGATGCACTTTTATCCTATGTTTATCCTTCTAATACTACAATTCTAGGAAACTTCAGTTTGCATGTGGATTGCATACACTCTGACGACGTGGTTGTGGATTTTCTTTAGGTTATGTCTGCTTTAGGTTGGAGTTAATTAATAGCAGCTGCAATACATGAGTCAGGGTATATTCTAGATTTATGTTGTGAATGAGCAATACAGGATGAATCCTGGAACAAGGGTACTAATAGAACCAGTCCCCTGGTCCGATCATAGTTTGGCTAAATGTTGGTTTCCTTTAGCACATTCTGGGGCAAAGGATAGTTCAGTTTCAAGTTTTGAGTCCAGGGGTTCTTATGGTATAGCTTTTTCTTAAACGTTTGGCTTTCACAGTTAAAGGATTTAGAATTGCAACCTTTTGCGGTGACATAGATACCTGGTATAATATTTTATTGGAGTCTTTAGATCAGATAGCACCATTATACATTCAGGGCCCTGATTACTAAGCCGTGCTGCAGGTGCACAAACCTTTTAGCGTGCGCTAACACTAGAGACACCCATAGGAATACAATGGGTGTCTCTATCATTAGCGTGCGCTAATTTTTAGCACGTGCTAAAACGTTAGCATGCCTACAGTGTGGCTTAGTAAACAGGGCCCTCGATGTATTATACAATTCCCTAAAGCCCTCTGGTTTACTGAAGATTTAATTGTACAAAACCTGTTATAGAGGAAGGAATGTGTTTGGCGTTATTACCCTGATTTTTATTCCTTAAATTAACAGGTCTCAGAGGAGGAGTGTGTGTGGACATTCAGCCTTCTGGCCTCCTGGAGTAATCCTGTCCCAGGCCCTATTATGTACTGGAGAAAAGCTGTGATGCCAGTTAGAGACTAGGAAGCCAACTAGGCACACTGCAAGAATCTGAAAAAAAAAAAACCCCACAAAAAACCCCAGCTTACAATAAGAAAGGGTTCTGAGAAGGGTGAACACCTCTCATTATAAATGGCTAAATGGGTTGGGGCTCCAGTTTAGAAAAGAGGTGTCAGAGAAAGGTATGTTTAAACACTTGTAAAATCGTGAGTGGTATAACTGTTTAAATAGGGAATAGTTTTTAACCTTTCAAACAATACTAAAACCAGGATTTTCCATTAAACTTCCATTCAGCAAATACACTGCAAATTGCAGAAAATACTTTTTCAGGCTGTGTATGATTAAGCTGTAGAACATGCTGCTGCAGGTTGTAAAGATAACTAATGCCACGTGACTCTCACTAGAGGTTACAGCAACCATTTTGATGCTGGATCCGGCCTAGGCAAGAACAATTGGGCATTGCTCCTGCCCCAAAGATACTTGACCACTAGGGACTGGAATGGTAGGCCCAGGGGAGCAACTAAAGATGGGGGTTGGAGGTTACCAGCAGGGCTTTGTTCATCAGGAGCAAGGGAGGGAAGGAGGGAGGCCTTGTTCTTCAGGGGGTGAAAGGGAAGAGAGCCAACTTTGGGGAAGTACCAGGAAATTATGCTATATTCACTGATATTCCATAATGACACCTGCATAGCTAACCCAGCAAAGTTAGGATTGCTATTTATTTAGTCCTACATGCCCAGTTAGCTATGCAAAAATGGTATTGAATTTTGCTAGCACTGGCATAACTCCCAACTCCTCCGCAACTCCACCCATTGTAAGGCCCCTCTCCTGCCTACTTTCAACATGGCCAGTTAAGTGCCTCTGAATATCAGCAGCTGGCTGCTTGAGGGGTCCTTTTACTAAGGTGCACTGAAAAATGGCCTGCAGTAGTGTAGGCACGTGTTTTGGGCGCACGCAGATCCATTTTTCAGCGTGCCTGCAAAAAATGCCATTTTAAAATTTTTACCAAAAATGGACGTGCGGCAAAATCAGCATTGCTGTGTGTCCATTTTGGGTCTGAGACCTTACCGCCAGCCATTGTGCTAGTGATAAAGATTCACACGGTAACTGGGTGGTAATGACCTATGCGCATCAAATGCCACTTGGCGTGTGTCTGATACACACGTCAAAAAAAAAATTTTCGGACATGTGCCAAAAATGAAATTACCGCAAGAGCCATGCGGTAGTCAGGCGGCAACTCCATTTTGGTGCACATTGGGCGTGCGTAGATGCTTACGCGGCTTAGTAAAAGGGCCCTTGAGTCATTTAACCGGGCAGGAGCCTCTCCTGAAGGACTGCTAACAATTTGGATTCAGAGCTGTACAAGCCATGTGCCACGTTCAGGAAAAGCAATACAAAAGGTTTAAGATAGAAGTTTTAGAAGTGTGTTCCAGTGCCCTGGTGTACCTTAGAAAATGGTTTGACTTTGATTAATCAACTTATAAGTTTGCATGCCTTTCACTTCAGAAGGTCTTGCCCTCTATTGAAGATATGTTCACATTAATGAATTGTTCAGCATGCAACTCTACATGGAATATTTGTATAATGAACTATTGCTTTTATATACAGCACCTGCAACGGTCAATGAAAGCCACGAAGTACTAATAAATGCTGATAAATGGGACACATCTCTTCCAAATGCTGAGACAGCAAATCTGAAAATGATTGCAGATTGTGCTTCCTACTCCATGCAACAATGCCTGTGAGTAAAGTGTTCAGTATTATGCATAATCTATGGACTGATGTAGCAGGCTGCCAAAATATGCTTTTCTTTTCACATCTGAATAAGGAGGAGGAGGTCTATTCTGAGAAAGTGGTCCAAAAGCATGAAAACTTTACCTTTTTGGAGGGAAGTAGAAAACTGAGTCGAGGGAAGAGCCTCATCTTTCCTCTCCCAGAAGGAGTCCAGTAAAGAGGAAATGGAAAGCTTGCCCAAAACCAATATATTAACTGATAAAGGAGATAAGGGCTACAGAATAGCACTGAGGAGGATAAAGGCACTATAAGGAGGAATAAGGAGTATTTTTGAATTGTCCAGTGAAAGAAGTGTGAGGGATGTTGAAGTTCAAGGTGAATGATGCTGTTACAAGGAGACTAAGAGCTATTTGTCTAATTATTTGGTTCGTTTTTTCCAATTATATTACTTTGTTTTTAAGGATTATTTGCCTTTTGTTTTTCATAACTGTATTTTGTATATTACAGGAGAGCCCATTAAAAGGACATTTTTATTTTAAAACTATAATGATCTCCAGTCTTCTGCCATTTCCTAATTTTCTGAGCCTAATTACTATTCCACATAATACATTAAGCTCACTAGCAGAGGATCCTCTAGTAGAGTAGCATGAGAGACACATCTGGGAGCACCGAAGTACATTTTTGGCCATAGACCTTACTGTAATTATGTATCGGACTCTGAGTCTGGGATAACTCTCAACCCCAGTACATGAGAGCTCCACTACACTGAATGTAACAGGACACTAATACTGTCAACACTGTTGGAACCAAGATGGCATCAGAGAGAGCTGCATGGGTTTGACCTCTGCTTTTCTGAACTTGTGCTGTGCTACTACATCAGCTTCCTTATTTGTACAATGGGGAGCAAGAAAGGGAAGATGCATATGTGCTGCTCTATTTCTGGCCAGGCCCTTCAGATGTTCTAATTGACCCTGGAAGGATACAAAGTTCTACTGTGTTTGAAGCAGCTGCAGCTTTGGCAAGGTCCATGGCAGTAGCGTAGCCAGATGAGATTTTGGGTAGGCCTACAGGAAATGTGGGTGGGCACAAAATGTAATCTTGCCCTCCTCTCCGGACTTTTCCCTGGCACCCTACTTCTCACTAGCTTTAAAAAATGTAAATACCTGAGCTGGTGGGGATTCCCAAGCCCCACCAGCTGAAGATCTCCCCTGACAGTGCCGAGAACTGTGCAACTCAGCTCAAAAGTTGGTGTATTTGCAAAAACTGAGTATATGCTGGTACCAGTGTTGGTGGCTCATGGAGCTGTCGCCAACTGCTGAGCTGGGCTGCAGAGTTCTGGGCACTGTCAGGAGAGGCATTCATTTGGCAGGGCTTAGAGATTCCTGCCAGTTACCACAAGGGTGTGCTGCTGCTGGGTGTACCTGAGCCCAAAGTGTGTGGGCTCTTGCCACCCCAGCCCTCCTATGGCTACAGCACTAGTCCACAGTTATGGTGGCAGATTAGAGTGCAGAGGGGTATCTCTAAGTCCTGACTTGAGAGTGGCTCCGTATGACCCAGATTGCTCTAGCTGGCAGGTGGCACATCAGTCATCAGCAACATGTAGCCCTGTGCTGAGTGAAGGCATGGAGTGGTTCCCTGTAGCAATTTCCTCCCTGTTTAAGCCAAGAGGTGGGTGGAGTGGAAGTAAAACGTGGAAGCATAACTCCAGTTCTCTTATTATAGAGGAAGGAAGGCTCTTCCATGGTAGGTCTGGGAGGCTTGGAAAAACAAACAGCTGTTGCAACTGTGAAATCTGTATGGAATGTGATAAAAAGGTTTGGACTTTTCTATTGGCAACTGGAAATTTTTTTTACATACAGTTACACAAATAGGATCATGAACTGCCAGATTAGACCCATTGGAATCATATTTTGCAGAGGTAAAGAATCTGAATGCTTCTCAATTCAGAGATAAGAACTTGTTACATCGAATGGTGAATTATTTGGAAAAACAGATCAGGAAGAACAATTTGAGATATCTGAACTTTCAGAAATCTCCTCTGAAAGCTACAGTTAATATGGTATGAGAGTACATGCAGGAGCTGTTAAAGATACCATCAGAAATGTTATTCCCAATTAGAAATGTGCATTCCAGGAAAACATTAACATTTTCCATGTCGTTTCATGTTATTTTTAGTTTGAAACGAAAAAAGAATCTCCAGGCTTTCTCCTCTTTTTTAATAGTGTACATGAACAGTAAACAGTGCACATAATTAAAGATGTTGCCTCCAAAATAAAAATATATTTTAAAAGTCTTAGAAATGATACAGGAAATTAAACAGAATGGAAATGTGTCTCAGGCACAATATTTAACGCTTGACAGAGGCAAAGGGAGTTCCATCTTGGACGATCACGAGAGTCCAGTCAGAGCTTGAGCCTGACTGGATTCCCAGAAACATCCCTAGACATCGTAACAGAGAATTACGCTGGTAGTGTAATTTACCCTGAAACCTGATCACAACATTTTACTAAGCTGCATTAGTAAATGGACTCAGCGTGCACTTTCGCAGGTCTTGTGTGCTATCCCCCAAATTCGATATATCGTGCCTTACTTTCTGCATGGCATGGAAATCTAAGTGAATTCTACAACAATGTACATAACTTAATTGGTTAACTAGCTAATCGGTGCTGTTGGATGTTAACAAGCAATTATCAGCACTAATTGGCATTAAGAGTTATGTGTACAACTCGCTAAGTGTATTCTGTAACATGATGCGCATAAATTCCAAGCTGCATAGTTGAAAAGGGGGTGTGGAATGGGCAGGTTGTGGGCATTTCAAAAATCTATGTGCATTATTATAGAATACACCTTTTCTGTGCCTAAATTTAGGTGTCGGGATTTAAGCCAAGTAAAACCTGGCCTAAATAGATGCAACCAAATTTGGTCACATGAAGAGGCACTTGGCGTACTCTATATACCGTACGGAAATTTAAGTCGATTCTATAAAATTTAGGCGTGCTTTAGAGAATACGCATAGGCATATTTTTTTTACCGTATGGATTTTCCAGGTGTCATTTATAGAATCGAGTCCTAAGTCTATTTCTAGCATGGCTGTAAAAAAAAAGGCAATTTTCCATTGTATCTTTTTCTGGCTGTGTACTAATGTTAATGAACCAGAATGCTCTCTAAGGATTTTCACTGAGGTGGAGGGACATGGAGCGATCTCAAACTCAAAATTCAATAAAGAGTAACATTATCAATGTGAGCAGGGCTCTCAGTTGACCCAACCGTGGTAACCGACCCTCTGTTCTGAGGAGTTCTCATTGAAATGAATACAGCCTACAATGAGGTGCTCATTACAAGTCCTTTATGCATCATCAGGCTCTCACTGTGGAGAAATTAAACATGCTTGTGCTAAATGAATTCAATCAAAAATGTATTAAATGCTCCAACTGTGCTGTACAAAACGAGTGTCTATAAATAGTTCTCTGACTGGTGGCAAAAAGTTTGTTCACTCTCCCCTCTGTACATATCCAAATAATAAAGTAAACTTATCTGAACCATAGTCGCCTCTGTATCAAGTGGAATGTTTCTACAGAGCTCCGTTTTGGAACCAAGCCTTCCCCAGGAACTTCGGACCGCTGGCGAACCCCCAAGGGTGATTTTGTCTATTAGATTGTAAGCTCTTTGAGCAGGGACTGTCTCTCTTCTATGTTTGTGCAGCGCTGCATACGCCTTGTAGCGCTATAGAAATGCTAAATAGTAGTAGTAGTAGTAGTAGATTACTGTTGTATCCTGGACAAGAAACAATACTGTGTGCTTCCAAGATGGTGGAATATAAGGGCTAGATTCTATATATGGTGCCTGAAAATTCCGTACGGGAAAAAATATGCCTAAGTGTATTCTGTAAAGTACGCCTAAATTTAGAGATGAGGCTTAAATTTCTGCATGGTATGTAAGTAACGACGAGCACCTCTCCATGCGACCAACTGTAGTTGTGGCTATTTATGCCATATATTACTTGGCGTAAATCCCGATGCCTAAATTAGGCGCAGAGTGGGCGTATTCTATAACAACGCACATAGATTTTAGAAAAGCCCATGCCATGCCCATGACCACTTTGTGAGTTGCGTGCGTAAATCTTTAATGCCAATTAGTGCTGATAATTGCTTGTTAACTTCCAATGAATAGCACTGACTAGCTAGTTAACCACTTAAGTTGCACACATTGTTATAGAATATGCTTCGATTTCCGTACGGAAATGAAGGTGCGATATATAGAATCCCCGGGGATAGTGTGTAACTACAAGGGGTGTGTACTTGTGGGCAGAACATGGGGTCATGGGCATGTCTTCATCTTATTTGCTCCACTTAAAGAATACTACGTTACTTGCATTGCATGGTGCACCTAGATGCAACCATTAATGTCTGCCATTGACCTGACATAAATGGTCGCACCTAAATATAAGTGCACCAATGAGGGTGTACACTATATTTTATCATGTAATTGGGGTGCCCAGATGCTATTCTAGAATAGATGATTCCTGCACAGCACTGGGGCACCTCAATAGTGGCACTCTGTTACAGTGGCATACCAAGGGGGGGGCGGTGGGGCGGTCCGCCCCGGGTGCACGCCGCTGGGGGGGGTGCTGCAGCACGCGCCTGTCGGCTGAGTCCAAGTTCGCTAACTTCGTTCGTTCACTGCAGCTCCCTCTGCCCCGGAACAGGTTACTTCCTGTTTCGGGGCAGAGCGAGCTGCCGCGAACGAACGAAGTTAGCGAAGTTAGCGAACTCGGACTCAGCCGACAGACGTGCGCCGCAGCACTCCCCCCAGCGGCGTGCACCCGGGGGGGTGTCATTTCGCCGGGGGGAGAGGTGTCATTTCGTAGGGGGGGGCTGCGCTGCACCCGGGGGGGGGGGGCGCATCAGCGATCCGCCCCGGGTGTCATGCAGGCTAGGAACGCCACTGCTCTGTTATACAACTTTCCTTTTAGTTTGTTATTGATGCCAGCTGCTGTGGCAGTATTCCATATTCTGTTCTCTGTGGTTTTCTTTCTTATTCATATTTTTTTCCCTTAGGTCTCATATGTCACGTTCTAACTCCAAGTTGTATATTTCCTGTATTCAATGAAATTTCTGTTTTTCCCTCATTCAAGTATTTATCTTGGATATAAATTGATAAAGAATGATGATTTACACACGGATACATCAAAACAATATTGGATAAGCATCAGGAGGAAACACTAACAAAATTAAACACTTGTCTAAAGGCAATTACCAGATGGCCAGGGAAAAGTAAATGAAAGTGAATCCATGCAGAGCAAGAGGGATGTGCATTTGAAACATGGGAAATGTGTATAATATGATTTAATTTTAAATCCAAAATGGCAGGAAATATTAGATTTTTTTGTTCCCATTGTCATCAACAGTGCCCAGTATAGCACAATACTGTGCATTATTGTGTGATAGTGCAAGCGATAATATGCACTACTGGTGATATCCTGAAAGAAAGAAAAAAATCCCAGTAAGTGATAGGAAAATCTAAACAAAAATGTTTGGCCTGCTCACCCCTACAGATCAAAGGTTCTATGGGTCAATAGGCAAGGGGCAGTGAAGGGGGAAATTCTACCCATCCCTTCTGAGGGCAACTACTTAGCCCTTCAAGTGCAGGAAAAGTGCATCTTTCTAGATGGCTGCCTTTCCAATGTACACCAAATGAAGTTAGACATAGAATCATCTTAATACACGTTAGACATCTGTGTCATGTATGAAATAATGTTGATCAGGACCTAGATGATTTGCCTCTATCATTCTTCCATGTTTGAGCTCAAGAGAAAATTGACACACAACACTGCAAGCTGCTTGTAGACTGAGGGAGGAAGTTATCAATGTGGGCTACTGTTAAGTCAGGTACTTTTACCTCAAGTCGGGTTATTTTACCACAGAGTTTCTTTGTGTTTATTTCATTTGATCCAAATTGGACCAATTGGTCAGTTGCAAAATGAACCCTAGAAAACTAGCTCACCCCTTGTATACAATTCTGCTACGAGCAAGAGGATATTTCTCCCAGCTCCAAGATCATCAAATTAGAGATACTCCAACCACAATAGCCGTAAATTCTGTTTCATTGAAGTAGCTACCTGGTCCCCTCTACATACTTTGCACATTGGGGCTGATATTTAGTGAATTACCTGGGTAGAAAAGGCTCTTACCCAGTTAACTAGTGCTAACCAGGTCCCTATAGGATCTTTGGTGGAGAATTACCAGATATTGTTTCTGAATATCCTGTCCAGCTACTGTGGCACTATCAGGTTAGTGCTAGGGTGGTCTGGAGATGGAGCTGGAGAACAGTACTTGGATAAAGGCAGTCCTAGGTTAACCAGGTAGCTATCTAGGTACCACCTCTGATATCAACGATACCCAGACAACCTCCAGTAGGCTGCTGAGTATCTGGATAGTATTTCTATAAAAGCCTATGAACTTCTAGCTAAGTTGCTTTAACGGATCGATCTTTACATCAATATTTGTATCTTACTTAACTGTTGTACACCACATCAAACTGAATAATTAGTATTTGGATTATGTGGGATATAAGAACCAAAATAATTAGTGCTGGTACCCAGATAGAGGCTGACACTGAATATCCAAGTCTAAATCAGCCAGTGGCAATCAACATTCAAAGAAACACTGACTGAATATTGCTTCCGTTATTGTTTGGACCAGGCTTCAACACAGGACAGTACCTTGAGTCAAGCAGTGCTGGCCAATCTGTCCTTGTCAACTAACAGCTCTCACACTTGACTGTGCAGCTGCTGTAATGACTATGACCATTCAATATGGAGCATCTTTAAGGTTGGAGTCACCCACTTGTGTACCTAATTCAATCTTGCTGGTCAATGGAAAAAACAATGTTGCTCATCTGTAGTGGGTGTTTTCTGTAGACACCAGGATTGGTAAGACACACAATCTTTTCCTCCTCCATGAGAACTGTTTCACTGTTTTGAGCTTTGGATCTATCTGAGTAGGCTGCCATGTGTGGGAAGGGCTCTGCATGCTTCACACTAAATTTATTAGCTCCAGGACGGCAGTTCTGTTTCAGTGCTGTAAGCTAACATTACCCACTTGTGTGTTTAATCAATCCTCCTGCCTACTGAAAACACCCATAACAGGTGAAGAAAATTGCTCTACTGTCTGATAAACTGAGCAATAATCTAAGCTGCATCTTCTGCAAGTGAAGTATTAATGTTTATCTTAATTTGAGAAACAGCAGACCAGAGGGAAACAACAGCAGAAATGCAGTGTAATGGGCCTGGATGGGAACAAAGACGCAGATCCTTGAATCGGAGGAAGCAAACTTTATTATTGGACACGACACAGCCCGTGTTTCAGCTAAATGTCTACATCAGGGGGTCATATTGTAAGGGCTTCCTTAAACTGCTCAAATCAGAAGAACATCCAAAGTAAAATACAGATGCCCCAAATGTGTTCTCCTTGCTGTACACTCACATGGGACGTGTTGGATCCATTAATAAAATCTTCCTCCAATCCAAGGCGCTGCTTCTTTGTTCCCATTCGGGCCCACTACACTGCATTTCTGCTGCTGTTTTAATTAGAGCACAAGCCTCGCTAAAAAGCACAAAGCATGTTACAGTGAGTAGCACTTATAATACTGTTTAACCCATGGAGAGGGGTTTGATTATTGGCACCCACCTCCCGCCTCATAATTTAAAACACCTCAACAATGAAACATGAGGCCTGAAAAAATTCCAAAAGACAGGACTATCAACAAATCACACTGTATGGGGACAATGCTCCAACAGAGCCCGTCCATTTAGGTAATGCAAAGTGAGCCTATTCTGTATGGACACATGGGAGGAGGGAATGAAGAGTAAGGAAAGACAACAGATGATGGAGAGACTGTATATCTCACCATTCAGTCTTTATTAAAAACGTGGTACTCTGACAGGAGTCTATAGTAGCAATAAACAGCAATCGGTGGCACCGAGAACTCATTTTGTCATCTTGGCGACCATATCTCCTCCTTTTTTGTATGGACATGTGGGTGTCCACATTTACACCTGGTGTAAATGGGATGCCTAAAGGTAGCAGGCACATGGCATGGGCAACTTGCAGTATTCTCTAAGTTGCCTGACCAAGGGGTCCTTTTATAAAGTGGCGGTAGGGCTACCGTGTGTAGCGTGCACTGAATCAACACTACTGCCTGGTTAGCACAACCACCCGGGGTTAATTTTGAAGTTGGGTGCTGTTTCCCACAGTAGAAAATATTTTTCTATGTTCTACTGCGGGAGGTGATCCCTACAGTAATCAGCAGCCCGGTCACATTAGCGCACGCAGCATGATTACCACGCAAGTAGTGTATGAGCCCTTACTGCTAGGTCAATGCA
Source organism: Microcaecilia unicolor (assembly GCF_901765095.1). Classification (NCBI taxonomy): domain Eukaryota; kingdom Metazoa; phylum Chordata; class Amphibia; order Gymnophiona; family Siphonopidae; genus Microcaecilia; species Microcaecilia unicolor. The sequence continues at coordinate 229,125,745 of NC_044031.1, read as the reverse complement.
TGGCGGTAAAGGCTCGGGCAGTAAATAGCCACATGTTATGCTTAATTTTAGCGCACAGCCATTTACTGTCCCATTGAAAAATGCTTTTTTTTTCCCCCAGCTGCGGTAACTGGCTCAGCACGCACCAAAAACACCCCCCCCCCCCCCCACTACCCGCAGGCCACTTTTTACTGTAGCTTAGTAAAAGGACCTATAATTGTCTGCCCTGCCTATGGCCCACCCATGTGAATGCCTCCTGACAAATACACGCTAGGCCATTTGAGTGCCTATTTGTGGACTACCATTTAGGTGCTCAAATGACGTTTTTGTGGGTAACTGTACATCTAGGCACTTAAATTCAGTATACTGTACATTTAGGCATGCAGTGCATAAAAGTAAGCGACTTGTTATAGAATGCCCTTATCCCCCTAATTCTATAACCTTGCACACCCGTAAATTTGTGCACACAATTTAATAATTGGCTGTTAATTGGCTGTTAATTGGCATTAACAGCCAATTATTGACTAATTGTTGTTGTTTGGCAGTTGCACGCAATTGCTCTTACTTACTAATCTAGAAGCTGCTCCCTGGATTCTACATATGGTGCCCAACCAACTTGAAATTGTGTGCACACCTTGCTGTACTATTTTATAACAGTGTGTGCCCAAATCCCATAGCTCACAACCACAAAGGGGCTGTGGCCATGGAAGGTTCATGGGCAGGTCAGAGGTGCTCCTAAAATTTGCACGCAGTGTTATAGAATACTGGGCATGTGCACCCAAATTGGGTGCAGGGAATTACACCTGGTTTCAGCAGGCCTAAGTCCTGGTGCCCACACTGGGGTGCTGAAATCGACACTCGGTGCTCTTCTATAATGGCTGTCCATCTTTGAGTGCCCATTAAAAAATACCCTCGAGTGCTGAATTTTTTTTAGTGCTGATTTCTGAGTGACATTTACTGAATCTAGTCCTGTGTGTTCAAATTCTTATGTACAACTTCTAGGGGGATGTGGAAGAGGCGTGGGTGGGTCAGGTGCACCTAGGAGCTACACATGCTGATTATAGAATACGTGGCGTAAGCGCTCATGTCTAAAGTTAGGTTTGAGACTGTGGACTTGCGCTAGTATTTTATAATGGCAGTTCCTTGCACAACTGCCATTATAGAATTCATGCTTAGCATGCCTCATCCCGGTTCCTAAATTTTGGTGCTCTTTCCTCTATATATGTATTTGGACTTTAAAATCCATAAAGATTCATTTTCAGAAATAAAGCTGAATGATGCGCTTAGATTATGTGTGTTTTGATGGCTTTATTATAGCTAAACTTATAGATGCTGTTTCATTACTTACCATAGAGCACAGAAAATTCTTTCCCATTAGTTGCTGTCTTACAAAGCTGCTGTATCATTCTGGAACATTTTTAAAATTAAAAACAAATTGAATCAACCACATTAAGCTTTCACAGTGTGAATTAATTTAATAACTACTCTGCCTTAGATTTGATCAAAGACAGTGCAAGTGCACAGAGCTGATGCAGAACAAATAGCATATTGCATAGTTTGACATAATATCTTACCCATTTTTCCTTGCTTATTGATCTCTTAACATGGTTACATGGTTACACATAGGTGAAAACTCACTTTTCGGAAAGCAAGCTCATATCTGCAAATGAAACCAGTTGGCATTTAACATGGAAGACTAAGACCAGAATACCCATCTGCTCTGATTTTCTTACCCTTGCAATATGTAACATAGTAGATGACAGCAGATAAAGACCTGCCCAACAAGATAATTACATAAGGTATGATGTGATACTTCATATGTATACCTGATCTTGATTTGTTCATGCAATTTTCAGGGCATAGACTGTAGAAGTCTGCCCGGTACGGTCCTTGTTCTAAAACTTCAGAAGTTGTCATCGAAGTCCCTGAAAAGCTCTACGCCAACCCATTCAAATTGATTCAGCCATGATCAAAGCACTGACTGTAGAAGTCTGCCCAGGCCCAGCACTGGCTTTGCTTCCCAGTTACTGGTGGTCCATCCAGCCTAGTATCCTGTTTCCAAACAGTGGCCAAGCCAAGTCACAGGTACCTGGCAGAAACCCAAATTCTGGCAACACTCCATATTACAAATCCCAGGGCAAGAAGTTGCTTCCCATACCAGAACTTAACCATTGAGTGAAAAATATTTCCTCCTATTTATTTTAAAAATATTTCCAAGTAACTTCTAGTTTCCCCCTAGTCTTTGTCCTTTTGGAATGAGTAAAAAATCGATTTACTTCTACTCATTCTACATCACTCAGGATTTTGTAGACCTCAATCATATCTCCCCTCATCTGTCTCTTTTCCAAGCTGAAGAGCCCTAACCTCTTTAGCCTTTTCTCATACAAGAGGAGTTCCATCACCTTTATCATTTTGGTCACTCTTCTTTGAACCTTTTCTAATTCTGCTACATCTTTTTTTGATATATGGCGATCAGAACTGAACGCAGTACTCAAGGTGTGGACGCACCACGGAATGATACAAAGGCAATATAGTATTTTTGATCTTATTGACCATCCCTTTCCTAATAATTCTTAGCATCCTGTTTGCTTTTTTGGCCGCCACCACACACTGAGCAGAAGATTTCAGCATATTATCTACAATGACACACAGATCTTTTTCTTGAGCGCTGACCCCCCAAGGTGGACCCTAGCATCAGGTAACTATGATTCGGATTATTCTTTCCAATGTGTATCACCTTGCATTTGTCAACATTAAATTTCATCTGCTATTTGGATGCCCAGTCTGCCAATTTCCTAAGGTCTTCCTGCAATATTCCTGCATGTGTTTTAACAATCTTGATTAGTTTTGTATCATCTGCAAATTTGATCACCTCACTCATTGTTCCGATTTCCAAATCATTTATAAATATGTTAAATAGTATCAGTTCCAGTACAGATCCTTGCGGCACTCTACTGTTCACCCTCCTCCATTGAGAAAAATGACCATTTAACCCTACCCTCAGTTTCCTGTCCAATAACCAGTTCCTAATCCACATCAGAACCTTGCCTTCTATCCCATGACTTTAATTTTCTCAGGAGTCTCTCATGAGGAACGTTTATCAAAAGATTTCTGAAAATCTATGTACACTTCATCAACCGGCTCACCTTTATCCACATGCTTATTCACACCTTGAAGCAAATTGAGGCAAGACTCTCTCGGCTGAACCCACGCTGACTCTGTCCCATTAAATCACATTTGTCTATGTTTCCACTATTTTGCCTGGCACTGATGTCAGGCTTACCGGTCTATAATTTCCAGGATCACCCCTAGAACCCTTTTTAAAAATTAGTGTCACATTTGCCACCCTCCAATCTTCAGGTACTACAGATGATTTTAATGACAGGTTACATATTACTAACAGCACATCAGCAATTTCATGCTTGAGTTCTTTGAGTGCTCTTGGATGTATGCCATCCTGTCCAGGTGATTTACTACTTTTTAATTTGTCAGTTTGGCTCAGTACACCTTCCAGGTTCACCGAGATTTCTTTCAGTTCCTCTGCATCATCACCCTTGAAAACCATTTCTGGTACAGGCAGATCTTTTACATCTTCTTCCATAAAGACAGAAGCAAAGAATTAATTATATGGCCTTGTCCTCCCTGAGTGCCCCTTTTGCTCCTTCATGATCTAATGGTCCCAAGGATTTCCTCACAGTTTTTCTGCTTCTGATATACCTGAAAAAGTTGTTGCTATGAGTTTTAGCCTCTGCAGCAAGTTTCTCTTCATATTCTTTTAGTCTTCTTTATTAATGCTTTGCATCTGACTTGCCAGTGCTTATGATGCTTCTTATTTTCTTCATTTGGGTCCTTTTTCCATTCTTTGAAGGACAATATTTTGGCTGTAATGGCCTCTTTTACTTCACCTTTTAACCATACTGGCTGACGTTTTCTCTTCTTTCCACCTTTTTGAAATAAGTGGAATGCATCTGCACTGGGCTTCCAAGATGGTATTTTTAAATAGCGTTCATGCCTGATTTAGTGTCCTAACCTTTGCAGCCAATCATTTTAATTTCTTTTTAACCATTTCCTCATTTTATTATAGTTGTCCTTTCAAAAATTAAATGCAGCTACAGTAGATTTCCTTTGTGGGTTCATCCCAGATAGTAGCTCAAACTTGATCATTTTATAATCACTGTTTCCCAGGGGACCCAATACCACCACCTCTCACACTATGCCCTGCATGCCACCAGATCCAAAATGGCTCCCCCTCTTGTCAGTTCCTGGACCAGCTGCTCCAAGAAGCAGTCATTTATTATATCTAGAAATTGTATTTATTTATTTTTATTTGTACCCCACGCTTTCCCATTCATGGCAGGCTCAATGTGGCAGGCAATGGAGGGTTAAGTGACTTGCCCAGAGTCACAAGGAGCTGCCTGTGCTGGGAATCAAACTCAGTTCCTCAGGACCAAAGTCCACCACCCTAACCACTAGGCCACTCCTCCACTCCACTCCCTGGCACTCCCTGATGTAACATTTATCCAGCCACTATTGGGGTAATTGAAACCATCCATTATTATAACGTTGCCTAATTTGTCAGCTCTCCTAATCTCTGTAAACATGTCCTCATCTGTCTGTTCATTCTGTCCTGGCAGATGGTAGTGCAGCCCTACAAGAATTCTCCTTCCCTTCACAAATGGAATTTCTATCCATAATGAGTCCATGCTGCTATCTGTTTCATGTGGAATGTTTATTTTATTTGGCTCAATTCACTGTTTAACATATAGCTCAACCCCTCCCTCCTCCAATTTCATCCTCTCTAACATTGCGATACAATTTGTACCCTGTTAACACAGTGTCCATTAATTGTCCTCTTTCCAGCAAGTCTCTAAGATGCCTATTATATCTACCTCATCATTTAGTGCTATATACACTAACTCTCCCATCTTATTTTTTTAGACTTCTAGCATTTGTATATAGGCACTTCAAATTGTGTTTTTCCTTTGATCTACAAGCTGCTTAGAAGTTGAAGGGGATAATGTGCATTCTTTATCCTGCTCTCTCAATAAGCACACCTGGCTTACTTTCAGTATTGTTGAAACCTCTCTACTGGGATTCTCTAAAGGTCCTGTTTCAATAGTATCCCTCAAGGATACTCCACACCGAACCATGAGCTCCTGGCCGACTGTTGGCTTTCCCTCCCATTCTAGTTTAAAATCTGCTCTATCTCCTTTTTAAAAGTTAGCACCAGCAGCCTGGTTACTTCTTGGAGCAGTGTCAGAAAAACTGGTCTGACCTTCACCATCCCCCTGAAGACCACTGCTACCAGTGTAACAAAGGCTAGCTTGGTGGATACCAAAAGTCAATCACCATATCTCCAAAGAACAAAGTCTGCATATTGACAGCAATCACAGAGACTGGAGTTAACAAAAGACAGTGAAACTCCCACCTATTCTGACAAAAGAAAGCCCATCTACTCCAGACAATGACTCTTTTAATCCTGTCAAATGCCTTCTGGGTGTATATCACAACAGACGGCCAACCAAGAACTCTTATGATGTCATTTAAACATGTGGCCAGCCACCATGCTTCATCTCAAAATTAGATGGAAATAGTTTTCAGCTATCCCTGAGTTTTCATTGGATCAAATACACCCCACCTGACTTCAGCCTATTGTCCAACAAGAAATTATAAAATCCTGGAACATTCTCAGTTGGCCATGATGCTTCTTCCTCTCATTTCTTCTCTCTAGACTCTGGACCCTGCCTGCTGGATGATGTGCACCTCTCTGGACCTTCACTGAATCCCTGGATGTTGCTGGACTTCACACACATCCAAGATAAGACATTTTCCAGGCTTCTTTTCCATCAAGGACCTCCTTCATCACTCCAACCAGCAGCCTCCATCAAAGTGAGTTACTATTAATCCAGCCTAGTTAATAATTCAGACTTTCTAAAAATCATGTGGCACACTTCCCTTGTATAAAATCCCTAAAAACAGCCTTTTAACATTATTGCATTACCTGTATTATAAATAAACATTTTAAAAGTAAATATCTGGTCTTTATGTTCTGAGCACATGTCCTTAAACCTTGCAGTGCAGGTTAATGTAATTCCCCCAAAATATCCCTTCATCTTCATTCCCCCTTTTTTTTACAAATTGATGACATTTCTAAAATTGCACCACCTGGCTGCTATAGAATTTTCACTTTTAGGAATTGAATCAATGTCCCTACCAAGACTTCTTTATGAGGTCATAAAGACAAACTGTAGGTGTGACAAGTAGTGAGGGGGGGTGCTGAATAAGAAGGTGGATGGGTGATTATGAGAGGTGGAAGAAGCTTAGTGAATGAATGAATGAGAGTTATAAATAGTGATGAGTGAGTAGATAAGACTGTGTGACTGTGGCTATTGGTTGAACAAAGGGAGATGTTGTTTCACGTTGTTAAAACCTGAAAACGGCAGGGAGAAATCTGAAAATTGGTCCCTTGTCATTTTCAGAAAATAGTGCACACTATCCTGCTTATAATCGAAAAAGAAAAACGCCTATATTGCGACCCAAATCGGGAGATAGGCGTCTTTCTCCCATGGGCGCCCAAATCGGTATAATCGAAAGCTGATTTTGGCCGTTTCCAACTGCAATCCGTCGCGGAAATGGGTAAAGTTGACGGGGGGTGTCGGAGGCGTGGTGAAGGCAGAACTGGGGCGTGGTTATCGGCCGAGGAGAGATGGGCGTCTTTAGCTGATAATCGAAAAAGAAGGTGTTTTTACCGTGATTTTGGGTCACTTTTTTTGGACCCTTTTTTTTCACGAACAAGTCCCAAAAAAGTGCCCCAACTGACCAGATGACCACTGGAGGGAATCGGGGATGACCTCCCCGGACTCCCCCAGTGATTGCTAACCCCTTCCCACCAAAAACAAAACACTTAAAAAACTTTTTTTCCAGCCTCTATGCCAGCCTCAAATGCCGTACCCACCTGTATGACAGCAGAATGTGTTCTATCCTGTGACAGCCTTTCCCTGGTTCAGATGTGGCTCTCGGGTGAGTGTGACACCTTTTCTGTTATGCGCACTGCAGAGTCACATCAGCAATGCATTGTGGTGGGTGTAGGGTATTGGGCTCCGTGATTCCACTAGCTTGGGGCAAATGCTCACGATGTTGGTAGTTGGTAAGCTCTACTCCCATGGTGCTTTCCCCCCTGCTTACTGGGTCAGTGTGCCCTGTTTTGTTTCCGGTAGTCCATGAGGTAGTGGCCATTTTTGTAAGCCAGTTTTAGATCCCATTCACGTGTTAGCCACGTTAGAGAACTTAGTTCTTCCCTTGAATGTGGCTGAAAGAGGGCATTGTATAGCATTCTGCCAGCTCTGACCTACTGCTAATCTCAGTACCAGCGAGACTCGTTGCCAGTGGGGCACAACCTCTGATCTGCAGTTAACTGTGAGTAAGCGTGCTTATTCCAATAAAGGATGTTTTCGGAGAGATTAGTCTTCAGGTGTCAACTGGTGTGCCAATGTTATATAGCAGCAACAAGTCCTAGAGGCCTGTATGTATGCAGGTCCCTGGAGCACTTTTAGTGGGTACTGCAGTGCACTTCAGCCAGGTGGACCCAGGCCCATCCCCCCCTACCTGTAACACTCATGCTGGTAAATGGGAGGTCTCCAAAACCCACTGTACCCACATGTAGGTGCCCCCTTGACCCCTAAGAGCTATGGTAGTGTTGTACATTTGTGGGTAGTGGGTTTTGGGGAGGAGGGTTGGGTGCTCAGCACCCCTGGTAAGGGAGCTATGCATGTGGGAGCTGTTTCTGAAGTCCACCGCACTGACCTCTAGTGTGCCCAGTTGGTGTCCTGGCATATCAGGGGGGCGAGTGTACTACGAACATGGCCCCTCCCATGAACAAATGGCTTGGATTAGGACGTTTTTGAGCTGGGCATTTTTAGTTTCCATTATCGCTAAAAAAAACAAACGCCCAGCTCAAAAACGTCCATTTTTTTTCGAAAATACGGTCTGTCCCGCCTCTTCACGTACCCATTTTCGGACATAGACGCCCATGGAGATAGGCATTCACGTTCGATTATGCCCCTCCATGTGCACTATCCCCAGAATTCTATACATGATGCTTTAAATTGCGTATGCAAATTTGGTCATGTGCCCAATTTACATGCACAATAGCGAGCCAGTTAGCAACAATTAATATTATACATGGGCAAAACAAGGGGATGTGGCCATGGAAGGGTCATGGGCAGATCAGGAGCAGTACCGTTATAGAATAAGGGGGATCCATGCCTAATTAAGGTGCAGGAATTTATACCAAGGTTTTGTTGGCATAAATGGTTGTGCCTAAATATAGTCGTAGTTCCTGGCACTAATCCCTGGATTCTATAAATGGCAACTAAAGTTGCATGCGCAAATCAGCACGCATACTGTCAGCAGGCCACCACCTTCAGGCCTTCATGCAGGTATGAACTTGGCTGACCCTGGAAGGGCCCTTCCCTAGACACAGCACTCCCAGAAGCAGACTCCAAAAATATGCTTAAAACCGCTTTCTTCCATCAGCAAGGCCAAGACATTTCCTCTTCCAGACACAGTCCTTGGTTACAGCACATATCACCCTTTGTTCCTTCCCCCCGCCGGCCACAGTTTCTGGATACAGTTTAAATCATTCACTGCTTCCCCAGCATTGCCTGTTTCCTGGATACAGTTTTAAATCACTCACTGTTTCACCAGCATGGCAGTGTTCTGAACACAGTTCAAGTCACTCACTGTTTCCCCAGCATGGCACCACTTCTGGACACAGTTTAAATTACTCACTGCTTCCTAGCATGGCATGACTTCAGGACACAGTTTAAATCACTCACTGCTTCCCCAGCATGGCATGACTTCTGTACACAGTTCAAATCACTCACTGCTTCCCCAGCATGGCCAGGTTCCTGGACACTGTTCAAGTCACTACCTGTTTCTCCAGCCGGGTCTGACTTCTGGCCACAGCTGAAATCATTCACTGCTTTACAGCACGGTACCTCTCTCCCCCTTGAGTGGAACAGCTGCTTAACTTTTCCTCCAAGCTTTCCCCAGCCTTGAAGAAAGTTTGTTATTAAGCCTTTCAACTTCTTCCCTTATACCTGAGCTAGAGCAGCAATCTCCATGGGCTCACTTCCCCAGTCATCTTGGGCTTGGATCTCCTCTCTGACCTCTTTCTCCCCCTCCCATTCTATGGGCTCTGCTCCCTTTCTGGTCCCCAGCTGGTCCTTTCCCTCCTGATTATTCCTCCTCAGCCAATCCCCCTCCTCTCCCTCGGAAACATGGGACTTGTAGTTCCCTTGCTGCTCCATTTGCTTGCCCCCAGGGCTTTGCAGGGGTTCTTGGGAACTGTAGTCCTCCTCTCTTCTCTGGCTCTTGGGAAACTTATGCCTCTGTGGGGGCGTGGCTTCCTAGCCCCTAGGATCCTGGGACTTGTAGTTGGAATCCCGGGTATGAAACCTACCCATCTTGCTTCTCTCCCGGATCCCTTCTTCCCTGATCCTCAGGGGTTCCTCACAATACTTAAGTACATAAGTATTGCCATATTGGGACAGACCGAAGGTCCATCAAGCCCAGCATCCTGTTTCCAACAGTGGTCAATTCAGGTTACAATATCTGGCAAGATCCTAAAACAGTATAATACATTTTATTCTACTTATCCTAGAAATAAGCAGTGGAGTTTCCCCAATCCATTTTAATAATGGCTTATGGACTTTTCTTTTAGGAAGTTATCCAAACCTTTTGTAAACCCCGCTACGCTAACTGCTTTTACTATATTCTCTGGCAAAGAATTCCAGAGTTTAATTATATGTTGAGTGAAGAAATATTTTCTCTTATTTGTTTTAAATTTACTACTTTGTAGCTTCATTGCTTGCCCCCTAGTTCCTAGTATTTTTGGAAAGAGTAAACAAGTGATTCATGTCTACCCGTTTCAATTCATTTATAGACCTCTATCATATCTCCCCTCAGCCATATTTTCTCCAAGCTGAAGAGCCCTAGCCACTTTAGTCTTTCCTCATAGGGAAATCGTCCCATCCCCTTTATCATTTTCGTCACCCTTCTCTGTACCTTTTCTAATTCCACTATTTTTTTGAGATGTGGTGACCAGAATTGCACATAATATTCAAGGTGTTTTCGCACCATGGAGAGATACAAAGGCATTATAACATTCCCATTTTTGTTTTGGATTCCTTTCCTAATAATTCCTACTGCTTTGGAATCCTTTGAGTATATGTTCTTATTGTAACCCATAAGGGGTTAATTAAATTAGTGTACCTGGGCTTCTGGTGCTGATGGGGTTGGAGTGGAATGTTGGGGCTGTGTCCGCCCGGGTTGTTGTTGGCGTGTTGGCGCGTTGGCGCTAAAGCGAGGAGTCAGGATGGAGGGGAACTGGGGAAGACCCGATTGGCCATTCGTGAGCGTCTGACGTCGCGTCATGACGTCAGACGCACGTTTTGAGACGCAGGGCCTCTGTTCTTAAAGGGAACCGGCTCTTTTAATTTTCAGAGCCGGTTCTGAAGAGAGGAGGAACTCAGCGCGGGACAGAGTGGAGGGGAAGTTTGGAGAAGTGCTCCGGTGCCCTTCCCTGACGTTTTTATTTTATTTTTTATTTAATTGAGTTGGTGAGTGAGTGACTGGGTGGCACGCGCATGGAAGAAGCCACGAGGACGGAGGAAAACAGCTGATGGCACGAGCCGGTTGCTGACTCGTGCCGGAGCAGCAGGAGGCTCGTGCCAGAAGTAAAAGTGGAGATTTTCGGGTTTCAGAGGGAAAAAGGTACTAATATTTATACTTTTAAATAGCTGTGTATTTTTACATGCTTAAAAAGTGTTTAATATAAGGTTTGAATGCTTTATGTACATTTTGGGAAGGTGTAGAGTTACTGGGGCTCGTGCTGAGAGCTCGAGCTCTGGGCAGAGTGTGATGAGGTTCTAAACGGGGTCTGTTGGCAGTTGGGAGGTGAATTGAGAGCTGAGCAGACATATAGTTTGGGTTTCTGTTCAGTGCAGTAAAGGAATTTGTTTTAAATAAATTCAAGAGGTTTGTTTAACTTACTGAGAGGGTTGGTATTGTGACTGCAGTGTGACGATATTTAAAAAAAAAAAAAGAAAAAAAAAAGCCACTTGCGTCTCTTCAAGGCTTTGTAGAAGTGATGGTAGGGGTGAATGGTATCTAAACGAGACAGCTCTGGAGAAGGATTGGTTTTGTAATATTTAATGTGGCTCTGTGGAAAATTAACAGATGGCTGTCATTTTGAAATAACTAAATTTAGGGAAGGAGCTGCTGTGAATTCTGAAAGCAGTATCTTGTGAGGGAGACTTAATAGTGCATCCTTCACAGTTGTCTGAAGACTTGTTATTAGATAGGGAAAACTTTTACTGAGTCACATCTGACACTGCAGAAGCTGAGAATTATTTGGTTAAAGGCGTTCTCAGGCCTTTGTGTCCAATGGTCATAAGGTTGATCCCTATCAGTGAGCTTAATAACTCCGGTGACAGGACCGGTCAGTGGGGGTTCGTATATATATATTTAAAATATAGCAATTTAATGGGAGGAAAGCATAGGGATACATAATTATAATTTATTTTACCGGGAAAGCTAGATAGGGAAGTGTAAGAACAAATTTTTGGGTCTGTTTTTCTAAGTAACTTTAGAAAAAAATTTAGATAGCCTAGGGTTTTCCTTTATTGATTTTTAAAAGATTAGCGCAGTAGGTATACCAGATCTGTTCCGGACTCCTGAACCTGTTTGTGGAGATGGTACCCAACGATACAAGAAAGATGAAGAATTAAACAAGAAAGCTTGAAGGCCAGCGAAGTTAAGCCAGGAGCGACTACAGGAGGAGACTGAGAGAGAACAGCGCTGGGTAAATAAATAAAACAAAATAAAAAAAAAACCATCAGAGCTATACTTACCTGTTCAGTACTGAAACACCTGTAGAAGAGAAAAGAGAAAGAAACCACAAAGCATCAAATTCTTTAAGACTGAATATCATTGGAGACAGCAATGTGCACATTTTGCAGTATGTTATATTAAAAATTATTTGCCTTATGAACACAAATACGTATCTGATAATAACTGTTGGGAGCATCCATTCTTAGAGAGTTTAAAACCTGTAAAAACAAACCAAAACAAAACATGAGTTAATTAATTTAGTTGTGCAAAAATATATATATATGTGCATCTGGAAATAAAAATAGCAAAATTTATTCAATTTTAAACTCATTTTAGTCATTTGTTTCTTAAATTGTTTATTTACTTTGATTAGATTACATTTTCCTCATCTATTTTAGAAATAGATGAGAGAGGCTAGTTTAATGTCTGTGCTTTAACTCTGTCAGATACACGATGCTTTGCCTGAGGTATGCTAAGGGTATTGTAGGGTAAGGTATCGTGCCCAGGGTGAGTTCACAGTTACATTATCCTAACTTGCGTCTTTTTTGAGATTCTCTTTGGCCCACTTGCCAAGCAGTATCTCACTTTTCATGTCCATATATTTATGAGATTATTTTAAAGTCAAAATTACAGTGCTCTCTATAAGGGATTCATTGGGAAATCTGATGTGATTTTAAGAGAAATATTGAAGTTCTGCAGACAGTGGGTCTACATGAGTACTAAAAAAGGGAAAACCCAGGGTTAGTCCTTTTCTAAAGAGTGGTTTGCTGGGGAGAGGCTGGTAAAGAATGCCCTAGTGTGCACAGATATCTAGTATCTACAATATTCTGTGGACTGTGACTATTTTTGTTTGGCTTGCACCAGATAGTGTATTTTTTTGTCTTGTCATCTATCCGTATCAAGTTTCCCAGTAAACTACTTTTCATTGGAATATCCCCAACTAGTGTGTGATGTGGTCTTTGTTTTGCTGGTTCTTGGCAAGAGGATTTCCCATGAGTCTCTCCTTCTTGCCAAAAACATGGCCTGTTTAATGGCCTCCAAGTCAAAGAGCCCCTTCATTCATCTAGAGGGCTGTCTAGGAGCTACACTCTGATAACTCTGGAGCCCTTTTAAGTTCTTTCTTTGCTTCATCTTTCAGCATCTCTTCTGAACGCTTAGCTGCCAATACACGGTGGTTTTGCAGAAGGCGGGAAAGACTTTCTAGAACTAGTTTTATTTATTTATTTAGAACATTTATACCACGCTTTTTGCCACTGAAAGCAGCCCCAAAGTGGTTTACAATGAACTGAGAAAACAATGACAGGAGAGGAGGTAGAGGAACAGAGAAAGAAAGGGGTATGTCAGGGGCAGAAAGTGTGCATTCCCTCGCTAACAAGTTTTGAGTTTGCGCTGTTCCATTTGGCACCATCAATTCGAGTCTCCAGCAAATTTTGTCTTTTTAAAGACAAGGGTGTTTTTCAACACTGAATGATTTACTTTCTTGGATTTAGATACCATTATTAGACCCCTGATGCAGGTGTTTTTTGCCGAAACATGGACCATTTTGGATCTGACCAATAAAGCAAGGTTGAGACACCCCTGCTCTTGAAGGCTCCTTTTGCTTTGGTAATTTTATAAGAAGCATTTTACGCATGTATCCTATCATATTGGCCCATAAATATCCACAGCTTCATTTTAGCTACAACTTCTGTAGATTTCCTGGGGCAATTTTTTAAATATACCTATATGTGCGTATAAAGTAGGCACCTTCTTGCCCTCTCAACTAGATGACCGGTAATATTACCCTCCATGTAACTTGGTTGCCTGTGTGTGTTTCCATACTTTGCTACTCCATCTTGATGGGTTTTGGAACTGCATGCACAGTTACTAATTTTCAGAGCTCCTCAGCTTGAATCATGCTTCCATTTGTTGTTTGGCGAGTGATCAAATGTTTCTCTCATTAATGACTTGTGTTGCAGAAAAGCAATAACTGTGTATCATGGATCAATAGCAGTCTAGAAGGCTAAAAAACACATTTTTCAAAACATCGTTCAGAGGATATTTTCATTGAACCAATTATCTACTTAAGAGACTTCCTGCTATACTTCCTATTTTTTATCCCCCCTCCCAAAAAAAAAAAAGTTAAAATATGTTTCCATAAGGATTGCTCATATAAATAACTGTTCTTTAAGTACAAGTAGTTTTCCAGTAAACCTCAAGAAAGCAGTAATTTGCCTTTATTAGATTGACGTAAAGTAGACAATGACAGACCAGTTTCGAACATACCAGGGGCATTATTATATATTATCCAGTTAATTCTGTACTGGATATCCATATCTGGTGATCTTAGCACCAGTGAATAAAGAGGATTAATGATTACTGGATATCTTTATCTGTTTATTTTAGGCCTACTGTATCTTTGGCCTATATATCCAAATAAAGCTAACCAGACAGCAGCTGAATATAACTACCACCCAATTAACTTGAAGTCATGTCCCTGGAACACGTCTGATGTCTCCTTTTATTTGGATCATTTTTGGCCAGACACTCTAATGTCTAGCCAAAATGTATCCACTCACTGGCCCTGAATATTTAAAGCAAAAGATTTATCTGGTTTATTATACTATCACAATAAATGCATACTAACAATTATTGACTTGTATTATTTATTTCAGATCCCATATATGGGTAAATTCTATAAATGATGCCAAAATGTAGGCGCTATGATGATGCCTGCTGAGCGTGAATTCTGTAATAGCATTTCTGTGTGGAACTGCTGTTATAGAATTACAAGTGCAAGTTCAGTTTTGCACCTAACTTTAGACATCAGCGTTTACGGCTGGTGTAAGTGCTCACGCCTAGCTGTTGGCAGTAAGGCACATAACCCCTAGCATTCTATAATGTGCACATAACTCTGTCATAACCCTGATACACTCATTCACTGCCCATAGCCATGCCCCCTAGGAGATGTGTACACAACTGACCATAGTCGCTTTGTGCAACTGTCAATTGGTGCCAAGTAATTCCAATTAACATCAATTGAAGCCAATAATTGTCTTAATTCCAATTAACAATCAATTATTAAATTAAGTTAAACCTGCAGCTGATCTTATTCTATAAATTGGGCCCCCAAGTTTATAGAATTAAAGGAACAATGAATGGGATCTAATTGCTCATAAAATCCGTTAACGGTGTTGACATGGCCTAAAACATTTGTGTACTAAAGTAAATCTAGCAGTTTGTTGAATGAGCAGTGGCTTCCAAATTCTTGCTTTTATATATTTCACACAGGGTCAGACAGAACACAGCTGTGGCATAGCCACGGAGGGAGGGAGGCCTTGGGGGCCTGGGCCCTGTTCCCACTTTGTACTCCTGCTCTCTCCAAAATTGTGGCACCAAATGCATGCCTGGAGAGGATGCTCACACCCTATCAGCCAAAGAGATTCACTGCCAGAGCCTGCTCATGCTGTCTGAGCAGCACAAAGTTGATGGGGTGCTCTAGCTGCCGGCACTTCAGTGCATGCTCAGTTCATGCAATTGAGCTGAGCATGCACCTAAGTGCTGACATTGGAGGCTGGAGCATCCTGCTTGCTTTCTTGTTCCTCAGGCCGCATGGCTCCAGGCTCTAGCAGAGAACGCCTTCGGCTGGTGGGGTTTGAGCATCCCTACCAGAAAACGCAGGATGGGGGCAGCAGCAACAGCAGAGGGGGGAGTCTGAGGGGAAATACTGCCCCCACCAGTCCACCCTTAGCCTCCCCAAAAAGTCAAGTTCTGGCTATGCCCTTGGGACACAGTACAAAAACTGTACTAATTGTTGGACTTTATGGCTTATTATGGACTTTTGATAAGAATATGGAACATGAGCAAGCAGATCAATATATTATCCAAAATATTTTATTGAAGATACCGTATATAAGACAGTTGCCCGACACAGGCCATGTTTCGCCCACTAAAGGGCTGCATCAGGGGCTAGTCTGTATCTCTACGAATAAGAACAATTGCAAATTGCATATCAGGACAAGGAAAAAGGAAATGCAAAAAAACCAGCACAAACAGCATGTCCTGTTGTGTTTCCAAATCACCAGCAAGTAGTCTGCTATCAAAGCCAAACTGGGTCAGACCAGTGGTCCATCTAGCCCAGTATCATGCTTCCAAAAGTGACCAATCCAGGTCACAAGTACCTGGCAGAAACTCAGTTAGTAGTAACATTCCATGCTACCAATCCTAGGGAAAGCAGTGGCTTCCCCCATGTCCATCTCAATAACAGACTAAGGACTTTTCCTCCAGAAACTTGTCCAAACCTCTTTTAAACCCAAATACGCTAACCACTGTTACCACATCCTCCGGCAGCAAGTTCCAGAGCTTAACTATTCTTTGAGTGAAAAACTATTTCCTCCTATTTATTTTAAAAGTATTTCCATGTAATTTCATTGAGTATCCGCTGGTCTTTGTACTTTTTGAAAGAGTGAAAAATCGATTCATTTCTATTTGTTCTACAACACTCAGGATTTTATAGATCTGAAGATGTGTACCCTAGAGGAAAGGAGAGACAGGGTTGATATGATAGACATTCAAATGTATTAGTCTACAAATAAACCTATTCCAGAGATGGGTAGGTGGTAGAACTAGAGGACATGAATTGAGGTTGCCGGGAGGAGGAGGAGCGCGATTCAGGAAAAATGTCAGGAAGCAATTATTCATGGAGAGGAATACCCTCCCGTGGGAGGTGGTGAGGATGAAAACAGTAACGGAAAATGGAATCTTGTGTAGAGCATGGAACCAAACAAGCTTAGCGGTGATTAAATGGCAACACCAGTAACTGGGAGGCAAAGCCAATTCTGGGCAGACGTCTACAGTCTGTGCCCTGACATAGTCAGCTTCAGTAGCTGGAGAACAAGATCAGTGCCGGGCAGACTTCTATGGTCTGCCCTGATCGTGGCTGGACAGATTTGGATTGGCTGGAGTGGGGCTTCGATGATAACTGCCGAGCAGACTTCTATAGTCTGTGCCCTGAGAATGGCAAGGACAAAACCAGATCAAGTATACATATGTAGTATCACATCATACCTTAAGCAATGAGTTTATCTTGTTGAGCAGATTGGATGGACTGTACAGATCTTTATCTGCCCACATCTACTATGGTGCTGTGTTATTTGAATGCCCAGTCTCCCAGTCTCATAAGGTCCTCTTTCAATTTTTCACAATCCCATTGTGATTTAGCAAAATTGAATAGCTGTGTGTCATCCACAAAGTTAATTACCTCACTAATTATTCCCATCTCTAGATCATTTATAAATGTTTAAAAAAAAACACCCATTTGTCCCAGCACACTGAATCACTTTCTGGAAGAGATATAGGAAATCATTTTAAAAGCCTTGCATGGCAATTCTGAAAACAGCACCATTTACATGTATAGATTAAATACACATTTGAAATACAGTTTTAAAAATATACTATGCAGGGAAAACCCAGGCTAGGTCCTTCTCTAGACTGGGTTTACTGGGAAGCATTGCCACAGATTCAAAGAAATATTCTGGATATGTTCTACCCAATACAAAAAACATATATTTTCTATTTTATAGTATATATATAATTTTTAAAAAATTCCATCTCAGCATTCACATCTGCTCCAAGACAGATGTAAGTGTCAACTGCATTACTTGCTTGAAAACTGGGCTTTCCATTAGTATTTCAGAAGGCAATTATGCTTACCTCAGTGGTGTGTAACACCTTCTCAGAGTTTCAAAAAAGGAGTAATTTCACTTGACTCTTTAGCCGGCTCCTTTTCTACATATAGTTTTATGAATTCTGGCACTTACACATTTAAGTGATGGCAAACACACATGTATGTTGCAAGCTTGGCACGTATACATGTAGTTGCCCTCACTTACCTGTGTAAATCCCATGTGAAGCTGCTCTTTCATAGAACATATAGGTTTGTGAAATTGCTGTTGCCGCTGTACGTGCCGACAAATTCATGCGCATTTGCAGGTGTCTTCATATAAATTTTACAAAAGGCTGCATGTTCAGGTCTTGTAAAATATTTGGAACTGTGAATATCCTGACATATATGCCCAAACTCTTACCAAGATAGCCTTTATAAAAATGGGTTTCCAGAATTGGTTATTATCCAAATTCTATTAAAGGGGGAAGTTATCAACATGGGATACTGTTAAGGTGTGTTATTTAACTGTTAACCCCAATTATTAGTAGCTAGGTTTCATTGCATAAAATGGGACACGTGCTAAAAGTGTACAGGTCCCATACATCTAAACCCAAAATACCAGATGTGGGCAAGGATGCGTTAGATAAAATGGAACCTCTTCCTCCATTCTCCAGATGATAATATTCTTCTTCCAATTAAACATCCAGTTCAAAATTTAGATGTAGAAATTAATCAGGTTGCCAAATTTGCCTTTTTGTTTTTCAAATATAGCACATTTGTCTGTTACAGTTTTTTTAAATAACTCAAATTTAGCAAGATTAATATCTGCTCGGTTTCAAAACTAGATTACTGTAATTTTTTGTTCCCGGGCCTTTCATTAGTTTAGTTTATTAAAATTTAATATACTGCCTTTTACAGAGTCAAGGTGGTTTACGATCATTAAAAACATCCAATGGAAACATAAAACAAACTACAACAAAATAAAGCAAGAGGAAAGGAAATGAAATCAATACTAGAATAAGATCAGGAGAAAGGTGCAGAGACTCAACGCCACTGCCCAAAGGGCAGCCTGCCCGTTGCATCAGATCAGATCAGAGTAGATCAATTGCAGTCTGCAGCTAGTGGAGCTGATATTCAGATTGTGCGAGGTGGCTGGGCTGCCTCCCACGGTCAGCACTGAGCCCAGATATTCAATGCTGAGCTGTTTCCAGTGACCGGCATTGAATATCTGGTTTAAATTTGGCCGGTTTCAACTTAACTGGCCAAGCCGATATTCAGCGCTGGCCGATTAAGTTGGAGCTGGCCAATGTTATTTCACCTATTGTGGCTTCAAATATGGCTGCCAAACTTAGCCAGCTCTGTGCTGAAAATCACCAGATAGTCAGTTATATCAGGTGATATAACTGGCCTAACTGGCAATATTCATTGGAGAGGAAAGCTGGCTTTCTGCCGCTGACTATCACCGGATAGCCACCTAAGTGCCGTTTAGCTAGTCATTTCATTCTGAATATCGTAGGGAGTGAAATAAATGAAAAAAGAAAGCCACACATACCATGCTCCTGACTATAAGAGTATGTTGCACTGTTGGCATATTTAAAAGGGGGGAGCAATGTCAGTTTGAGAGGGGCAGCATGGGAATCCCAGGGTCAGGGTTTGGTGTTGGCTGAGACTGCCACATGGTTGATGAGGGTCAAAATTAGTAGCACTGCTGAGCCGCAGAGGTTAGTAGCAAATAAGATTGCCACATTATGGAAAGAGGCTGCTATTCACAGTGAATGGTTGGCTCTCTGAGCATGTGCGAAGAGTCCCAGCGTCAATGGCTGGAGGTACCCTGCGGACTTCTGGATTGCTGAAGCAGCACAAAGAGGAGGGAAGCAGCTCAGCAGGGAATTACTTTGGCTGGCGAGACTTTGGCATCCCCTCCAGCCATTTATCGGGTGCAGTGCAGGTTTGCAAGGGGGTCTGAGCCACCTTTTATCTTGCTGCACCATATGCCTGGAATAGACTTCCTGAGCCGGTACGTCAAGCTCCATCTCTGGCCGTCTTCAAATCTAAGCTAAAAGCCCACCTTTTTGATGCTGCTTTTAACTCCTAACCCTTATTCACTTGTTCAGAACCCTTATTTTATCATCCTCACTTTAATATTCCCTTATCTCTTGTTTGTCCTGTTTGTCTGTCCTAATTAGATTGTAAGCTCTGTCGAGCAGGGACTGTCTCTTCATGTTCAAGTGTACAGCGCTGCGTACGTCTAGTAGCGCTATAGAAATGATAAGTAGTAGTAGTAAAGTGAAGGAGACCCAGGTCCCCAAGACAACCTGTTGCTATGCCTCTGTATTAAAGACCTTCTTTAACAGGGGGGCACGGTCTGACCATGTTTGGGTGGGGCAAGGACGTGTGATAGGAGGGGATTAAACATCTATGTTCTAAAAGATCAAGATAAGATGTTATGCCTGCTACTAAGCTAACACAGAGGCAGCACGTCACAGGAGGCATTAGAGGAGGTTACTCACCTTAATCCCCCAGTGTGTTTTTTCTCCTCTCCCTCCAAGGCCATACTGGCAAGGGAAACTGGTCTCAGTGACAACGCTGGGGAAAATACATTTATTTTTCTAGACTGGCAAAGATAAATGTGTATATGCTGGCACATACGTATTTATACTGCTGTTTATGTGCTATCAGAAACACATGTGCTGGATTTCAACCTGTTGAAATTTTTACCGCCCAAAATGTAAAACTATTTAACCAACCAGGAATGGCTCCTGGCTGGTTAAATGACACTTCTTAACCTACTATCTGATAATATTCAGTGGGAGATAGCCGGTTATCTCCCGCTGAATATTGCCGGTTAACACTTAGTGGATAACCGGTTATATTGCACAATGTAACTGGCTATATGCTAATATTTAGCGCATTGCCAACTAAGTTTGGTGGTCAAATTCAGCCACCGAAATAACAGACCTCTATTTGGCTGGTTTCAACTTAACTGGCCAGCGCTGAATATTGATTTGGCCAGTTAAGTTGAAACTGGCTAAAAAAACACCCGGATATTCAATGACAGTTACTGGAAATGGCCTGGCATTGAATATCCGGGCCCAGCATTGACTGCGGGAGGTAGCCCTGCTAACTCCTGTGTTCTGAATATCGGGCCCATAAAGGGTTTTTTTCCCCCCAAGAAGGGTGTCTTGACCTGGACGTCTCTATTCTGACTTCTTTATTCTTTCTAAAATGGGGCTGTCCATTATTAACTTTGGGGGCAATTCTATTCCAGAGCACTCCGTTTTAGGTGCCCCAATGCCAGGCAGAGAGGGCTTATTCTATAACAGGATCTGGGTGCACCTATTCCAGCTATTTAAGCCACAGTGGTAAATTGTTAGGAAGTTGTACATAGTTATTAATTGATTTTCCTATAAGTGTATATTTGCCTTTTTATTGTAAACCACTTATGGGGTAATAATATAAAGAAGCTGCTCACATTTATGTGGTAAATAGGTGTGTGTAAAGGACCTGAATACCAGCATCTATATATGTATGTTTGCACATATGCATGTAAATGCCAAAAACCCAGCTAAAGGCTATTCTGTAACTACACGCATATCATCAGTACTACATAATTTGCAGGCGACTGTACACACGGGCTGCATCTGGGTAGAGCATTGGTGTGGCTCACACTTATGCACATGGGGAGAATTCTATATATGGTGCTGAAAAAACCTCGCTTAGCACTATTCTATAAACCTCGCCTAACTTTAGGCACGGTCTATAGAATATGCATAGCGACCGTTCACATGACTACAATTTAGGTGCAGCAATTTACACCAACTAAAACCTGGTGTAAATGCCCACATCTTATTTTGGTTCAGATTGGGCATATTCTGTAGCAGTGTGCACAATTTTCAGCAACGCCCATGGCCCGCCCCTCCCATGGCCACACCCCCTTTTGTGATCCACACATTAGAATTTACGCACACCACTTTACAGCATACGCTTAGAAAGTTGTGCATGTAAATTCTAGTTAGTGCTGATAATCGCTTGTTATTGGCCAATTATTGGTGCTGATTAGCTTGTTAAAAGTTGTACATGCAAATCGGCTAAGCGTGTGCAACTATAATCACTATATATACAATCCAGGGGATAACATACATTATAAGTAACACATATATCTCCAGAATCTAAGTGCTTGCACATAAGAGTATTTCTGTAACAGCCTATGAACTCTAGCTAAATTACTTTAATGGATCAATCTTTACATCAATATTTGTATCTGCTTTTACTTAACTGAGGCACAGCCAGACCCAATATTTTGACTGGGCCCAGAGCTAACTTAGATGGGCCCTTCCACGGCACTCCACAGCTCCCCCCCCCCCCCCCCCCCCCCCCAGAGATATGAAAAAAAAAGAGATTTTTTTCACCTACCCCACATCAACATCTCTCCTCCTCCGCAGTGTCATGGCTTCTGCCCACCCGTCGCTGAACCCTGTCCCTCCCTAGTGTACCTTACAAGCGTCCCTGGTGCCTGCTGTGATTCATTTATTGCTGCCTGCACCGGCCCTGCAGGCTTCCATCGGCTGGGTCCTGCCAGACAGGAAATGATGAAAGCGAGGGCAGGACCCAGCCGATGGAAGCCTGCAGGGCCGGCACGGGCAGCAATAATTGAATCACTGCAGGCGCTGGAGACACCTGTAAGGTACACCAGGGAGGGACGGGGTTCAGCGATGGCTGGGCAGATGCCGGGATGCCGCAGAGGAGGAGAGATGTTGATGTGGGGGTGCTGCCGCTGGGTGGACCTGAGCCAAGTGGGTGGACCTATGCCCACCCACCCATAGCTACACCACTGCTTAACTGTTGTAAGCCACTTAAAGCTGAATAATTGGTATTCGGATTATGTGGTATATAAGAACCAAAAGAAAAAAACAAAAATAAATATACCCAGTTACACTAGTATTCGATAAAGGAAAGTAGACACTTACTTTTCTTTAATAGAATAGGCTCCAATATTTTAGGCATCCTCTAGGCATCTACTGTATATCTATATGCCCCCTTATAGAATTGACCTCTTAACCCATTAGTGCCCAATGTTCCCATAATGTGCCCATATGGGAACATTGGGCACTAATGGGTTAATGCTTTACGAAAAGTGGCATACTGAATAAATAAATAGCATTATATAATAGATGAGCAGAGCAAGGATCTTTTGTGTTGGTCTACTCCCTTTGATGTGGGGCATCAGAACAACGGAGTCAGAGGAGGAGGCCATTGGTGAGTGAATTCCCTGAATTATCAAGGGCCCCCCACACAGGCAGCTTCAGTTGACAGTACTGCATTAACAAAAGGCACACAGGAGAAAACATGGTACTCTTTGACTTCCACATTTAGCATCCCCCAGAAGTCTGTCTTGCTGTAGCATGAGGAGTTTCTTTGAACCCACTCCATTGAGAGAGAAGAGTCAACTATGGAAACAGTGACAATGCTGGAGGCAACGATTTTGGAGAGAATCCCTTTGAAAGCTGAATTTGAATTAGGTTTGCCTAACATAAGAACATAACATAAGACCATAAGAATAGCCATACTAGGTCAGACCAGTAGGCCATCTAGGCTAGTATCCTGCTTCCAGCAGTGGCCAATTCAGGTCACAAATAGTAGCAAGATTCATGCTACCGATCCTAGTGACAAGCACTGGTTTTACCCATGTCTATTTCAATAGCAGACTATGGATTTTTCTTCTAGGAACTTGTCAAAACCACATCCTCTAGCAACAAGTTCCAGAGCTTTACTATTCATTGACTAAAAAAATATTTTCTCCTGTTTGTCTTAAAAGTAGTACCATGTAACTTCCTTGAGTGTCCCCTAGTCTGTGTACCTTTTGAAAGAGTAACAAATCGATTTACATTTACCCATTCTAGACCACTCAGGATTCTGTAGACCTCTATCATATTCCTCATCAGTCATCTCTTTTCCAAGCTGAAGACTCCTAACCTCTTAAGCCTTTCTTCATATGAGAGGAGTTCCATCCCCTTAATCATTTTGGTTGCCCTTCTTTGAACCTTTTCTAATTCTGTTATATCTTTTTAAGATATGGTGACCAGAATTGCATACACCATGTTGTGGTCGCACCATGGAGCAATACAGAGGCATTATAATATTCTTTGTCTTATTTTCCATCCCTTTCCTAATAATTCCTAGCATTCTGTTTGCTTTTTTGAACATCGCCACACATTGGGTAGAATATTTCAGCGTATTGTCCACAATGACACCTAGATCTTTCATGGGTGCTGACTCCTAGGGTGGAACCTAGCTTTAAAATAACTATGATTTTGATTATTCTTCCCAATGTGCATCACTTTGCGCTTGTCCACATTAAATCTCCTCTGCCATTTGAATGCTCAGTCTTCCAACTCCCTAAGGTCTTCCTGCAATTTTTCACAATCTGCGGGAATTTTAACAACTTTGAATAGTTTTGTCATCTGCAAATTTAGAGGGGCATTTTTGATATGAGGTCTAAATCCAGTTTTGGAGGTTTTGCAAAAAATGTGCAAAAATCCAGTAGTGAACAAGGCTTCCGAGCTAGATTCCTGTTCCCTCTAAAACTTTAGAATTACATTCAAATAAGTGATTGACTGTGTTTTCAAGGTTGGAAGCTTTGGGGGGGGGGGGGTCTTTTACAAAGGAACATTAGCATTTTTAATGCACGCTAAGTTTTAGTGCATGCTAAAAAAAAAAAAAAATGGAAGCAATGCAAAGAAAAGCTACGAGGATGGTATGGGATTTACGTTCCAAGACGTATGAAGAGAGGCTTGCTGACCTGAACATGTACACCCTGGAGGAAAGGAGGAACAGGGGTGATATGATACAGACGTTCAAATATTTGAAAGGTATTAATCCGCAAACGAATCTTTTCCGGAGATGGGAAGGCGGTAGAACGAGAGGACATGAAATGAGATTGAAGGGGGGCAGACTCAGGAAAGATGTCAGGAAGTATTTTTTCACGGAGAGGGTGGTGGATGCTTGGAATGCCCTCCCGCGGGAGGTGGTGGAGATGAAAACGGTAACGGAGTTCAAACATGCGTGGGATATGCATAGAGGAATCCTGTGCAGAAGGAATGGATCCTCAGAACCTTAGCTAAAATTGGGTGGCAGAGCAGGTGGGGGGAAGAGGGGTTGGTGGTTGGGAGGCGAGGATAGGGGAGGGCAGACTTATACGGTCTGTACCAGAGCCGGTGATGGGAGGCGGGACTGGTGGTTGGGAGGCGGGGAAATACTGCTGGGCAGACTTATATGGTCTGTGCCCTGAAAAGGACAGGTACAAATTCAAGGTAAGGTATACACATATGAGTTTGTCTTGGGCAGACTGGATAGACCATGCAGGTCTTTTTCTGCCATCATCTACTGTGTTACTATGTAAATGCTAGAGACACCCATGTATTTCTATGGGTGTCTCTAGCATTTAGCGCACCCTTATTTTTAGTCCACGCTAAAAATGCTAGTGTGCCTTTGTAAAAGGACCCTTTATAAGCCAAAATAGACTTGTAATTTAATGTTGATATGAAATTTGAGGAACAAGTTGCATCTTCTGAAGAATCCAAGAGAAAATAAAGAAATTGTCGCTGTTAAATGATAAACCTTTCTATGTCTGTTAAATTAAATTTAAAAAAAATTACTTCTCATCCAGAAAAATGTAACATATCTTCACATAATAATATTGTAATTAGACATCAGAGAAAGCTGAAAATTATTTTATGGAGCAGTAAATTACATATACTTAATTTTAAGCTTTAAGGTTTATTGTATTTGATTGACTACTATTCATCAACAAACAGTGCTGGCATTTAAATTAATATGTATGTTTAGCTATACAAATAGCTGTGCTGAACATAAACATTATGCAGTCACTGTGCCGTCACTAATGCAGCAGGCCTAAACTAAAGATATAACTTATCCAGATAGCGCAGAAAAGTGCTGCTGTCTGCATAATTTCTTTGCTTGTTTTCAATCTGCCCTCAGCCCGCCTCTTTACTGGACAGAAAAAATCAGGGGAAAGTTATCGGCATGTTATTTTGCTTTTAACCAGGGTTATTAGTAACTAGGTCTCATTACATAAAATGGGATCTGTGCTAAAATAGCACGAGTTAGTGGTAAATAATTTATCTTAATGGTAACCCACATTCATAATTTCTCCCTTAAAGAGAGATTTTTGGATCTATAATATCCATACAAGAGCCAACATCCAGAGTTAGGGCAATTATACATTCACTGGCTGCCAAACCGCTAGCAAGTGGTAAGTGGGATACTGTCTGCTATTGACCCAATTAATGCATTGAGTTTTTTTTCCACAAATAGCTATTTTAGCATTTTTGTTCTTTTGCAAATTCAGTGCTAATGCCTGACCATAACATGAAATTATGCAAAGGAGCTCATTAGCGGTGAATACACACTTAAACTACATGCCAAAGATATTTTGCAAAGTGATTTCACAAAAAAAAATGTAAGTACAGCTCAAGGAGGGTTAATTAAACCTTTTGCAACAGTCTGTAGAAAAGCTATGCACATTGTCTTGCTAAGATAGCAAACTAACACCCAATATAGGTCATCTTAAAAGTGTTGCATGGCATTTACATGAATTAATAGCAGGTTTGCACATACTAAAAACTCTATACATGTAAGCAGTGATTTCAGAACAGCTGCTACTTACCTGTTTATACCTACTACACTCACGGATTTGAAGGGGGTGTATTTTGGGCATGATTTGGAGGGGTCTGAAAAGCAGGTATTTCCTATTTTTTAAAAATCATTTGTATTTATTGGAAATTTCAACATATTTTTACAAGCAATATTACTTGTCCAGAACATAGGATAACTTCATAGCAAATGCAAAAAGAAAAAGGTAATAAGAAAGAAAGCCAAAGAAAAATTATCCTCCTAGACCCCAGTTACAGAGATTATAGCGTGGTACAACTATATCCCAGTCATGATTGTCTGCGAACCATGTCTCTGTGATTGCCACTAAATCCAAATCAGCCTCTTCTATCACAGCCTCAAGAGCTACAATCTTATTTCTCATACTTCGGGCATTAGTATACACTGCTTTCCAGACGTTGCCCCTTTTCCCCATTTATGCAGAGATATTTAATGCTTCACTTACCTGAAGGCTTGCACTTCCCTGGGGATTTTTATCACCATGCCACAATGATTCTAGTTTAAAGCCCTGTTCAGTAGGTCAACCAGTCTGAAGACACATCTTCCCTTCTTTGATAGATGGACACCATCTCTGCTCAGCAGCCCTTGGAAAAGCATGCTATGGTCCAGGAAGCCAAAATGCTCTTGATGACACCATCTTTGCAGCCACATATTCATTTCCAGGATGCAACCTTCTCTGCCTTTGCCTTTACCCTCAACAGGGAGGATCGACAAGAACACCCCATTGAGGGGTGCACCCTCGCTCTCAGAGCCATGCATTGGCTTCTGTTATTAATTTTACAGGTGACTTTGATCCTATAGTGAATGCAAATTCTCCATAAACTCACTGCTACTTGTGTTCATAATAAAAGTGGGTTGGAGATTGAGTTCTAAAACCTGTAAGGAGATAGTTTCACTCTTGTATAAATCATTGTAAGAATATTGGATTAAAGGCTTGAGTCATTAACCCCCAGATTCTATAAATCATGCTGAGATTTCCATGCGGAAATTGAAGCATATTCCATAATAATGTGCATAACCTAACTGGTTAACAAGCCAATCAGCGCTGATAATTGCCACTTAAGCAATTATTGACACTAATTTGCATTACAATTTACGTATAGAACTGTCTAAGCATATTCTAAAATGTGCTGTGCATAAATTCTAAGTCACATAGTTAAAAAGGGGGTGTGGCCATGAGCGTGGAACAGATGGGTCATGGGCATTTCTAAAATCAATGCGAATTGTTATATAATATACCCGGTCCGTACCTAATTTAGGTGTCAGCATTTACACTTGGTTTTACTTGCCTGTGACTAAATTTAGTCATGCAGACCAGCGCTCAACATATTCTATAAACCATGCAGAAATGTAGGCTTATTCTATGAAGTACACCTAAATTAAGACGTACATTATAGAATGCGCTTCGGTGAATTTCATTTTGGCACCGGTTTTAGACCTGATATATAGAATCTAGACCTAAACCCTTTCCTCATACACACAGCATGTGAAAAAAGCCAGATTTAATGGGCTCCTGTTTGTGAATAAACTTCTTTAGTCAACTTCAGTATTTAATTTTAAAAAATGGAAGGTAATTTTGAAGTAGCTCTACAGTAGGAGTAAAATATGATTGAAATCCTATTAACTAATCCAAAATTGAATGCAAAGTAATACACTTAGGAGTAGAAGGGAAATGTAAACCTTATATGGAAGTGTCTTAAAGAATTTAAAAAACATATTCAGTGGTCAAGTTTGTAATTGCATAGGGGGGTCTCTTAAGATGTACTGTTTGTACTTTTGAAACACAGCACAGTACACAGAGATACTGCTTACAGAGTATTTTACTGTTTATACAGTACAGAATGATGGGTATGAAGAAGATGAAAAATACGGTACAATGAGAAATTCCCTAAGAAATAATTTACTGAGCCAGTGAAGCAATAAATTAATTTCCCCATCTCTGTATTAAATTAAAGTGACTTTAATTGGTACAGCAAACAGAATTTTGCCTGAAACGCAACATAAGTGAAAATACATTCTACAGCTTGTTTTCATTACACATGTACTTTTGGCACGCTCACATAGCCTTCATTAATTAATGAGATTGTTCTCTTTCTGCACATGCAGTGCCCAAATGTCATTCTGAGTAAGAAATGTCTCTATAGTGACGTCTTATGATCCAAAGAGGGATTGTTGAATTTTGTGGAAAGAGACCTACATAGAAATCTTGTGTGGGCATGGCACCAAACAGACGATCATCATTCCATTCCAGAATCACTGAGAGGTTCACAGCCATTTGCACAGCATGTTGTAAATCTTAAAATATAATCGCATGTTGCCAACTATGAGTGTCTTGCTTTCCCAACTTCTTAGTTACAAGTATTCAACACATCTGCAAAAAAGTTTTTTTTTTTAAATATAAAAGGGGTTCATGTACAAGGAAAGCACTAGGCTAGTTTGAACCCCTTTCTGTTTGTAATAGACTATGCACAAGTCTTCCTCTCTATGATTCCCAATGTGTCTCTAACACATGAACCTTACCCGACCACATCAACTCCTTGTATTTGTTTCTCTACCTGAGATGGCTAACGCCTCTACGGTACAATGTAAGCCACATTGAGCCTGCAAATATGTGGGAAAATGTGGGATACAAATGTACCAAATAAATTACAAAATGTCAGGTAAGCATTAGTTTAGATTTAAAAGCCAATGGTCTACTATTCAAACATACTTATCCATGTAGCAGCAGCCGCTATCCTCCAGTTCTATAAAGTTGGGTGCCCAAATTTACACTGTAGGCTGGAGTCAGTAAATGGTACCAAAACTTAGGTGACGAAAAAATTCAGTATTAAGCGCTATTCAATAAAGGGTGTATGCCTTATATAGAATAGCATTTATCACAGATCTCAAGCCTAACTTTTGGGTGCCGAACTTATTTATTTATTATTTATTAGGATTTATTTGCCACCTTCTTGAAGGAATTCACTCAAGGTAGTGTACAGTAAGAATAGATCAAACACGAGCAATAGGCAATTACAGCAGTAAAAATATTCAACTAACAATACGTGGAGGGGCATTTTCGATATGACGTCTAAGTCTGAATTTGGATGTTTTACACAGAACGACCAAATCCAGAACAGGAAAGAAGGTCATTTTCGAAAAAGAAAAACATCTATCTTTTTTTTCAAAAATACTATGGACGTTTTGTATTTTGGACGTTTTGTGATATGGATATTTTATTTTTTGGTCCATTTTCAAACAAATACATCCAAATTCAAAATGTGCAAGATACACAAGAAAATCTACAATAAAGTGAAACCATTCACATGTTCTAAGTGTGGTAAAACTTTGGCTGTAATGTAAATCTCAAAGTGCATCAGAAAGTCTACATGGGAGAGAAACCATTTGCATGTATAAAGTCTGGTAAAAGCTTTGGTCAGAAGGTAAACCTCACAATGCACTAGAGAATACACATAGAAGTGAAACCATTTACATGTCCTGAATGTGGTAAAAGCTTTGGTTGGAAAGAAAGCTTCACATGGCATCAGAGAATCCACATAGGGATGAAACAATTTACATGCACTGAGGAGGTAAAAGCTTCAGCTGCATTGGGACAGGTAATTAAGGAAGGTACACTCTTGCTATGAAGTATGGAAAAATAGCACTCTGGTATTTAGATATATGTAATGAGATCTCTTTTTCATCTATAGATCTGAATTCAAAGCCCAACTGTAATGATAAACGATAGACACAAGGCTCAGATGTTATAAAAAAAATAGAAAGTTTGGCATCAGGTAGAATAGTGGAAAAGTTACATCCCAGGAAAGCAATAGGGCATCCTTGGGGGCATGTAATGGACTTTATAAAATGCTTCCAGGTACACATCTCACCATTGCTCTCTTACCTTGTCTGCTGAGCCCCCCCAAAACCCACTACCCCCAACTGCACACCACTACCATAGCCCTTACAGATAAAGGGAGCACCAATATGTGGGTATAGTGGGTTTCTGGTGGGTTTGGGAGGGCTCACAGCTTTCTCCACAAGTGTAATGAGTAGGGGGAGGTAGAAGCCTGGGTCCACCTGTCTGCAGTGCACTGCACCACTACTAGGCTACTCCAGGGACCTGCATGCTATTCTAATGGACCTGAGTATAACATCTGAGGCTGGGATAGAGGCTGGCAAGTAATATTTTTAAACACATTTTTTTGGTGTGGGAGGGGGGATAGTGACCACCGGGGGGGGGAGTAAGGGGAGGTGATCCTCAATTCCCTCCAGTGGTCATTTGGTCATTTGGGGCACCTCTTGTGTGGAGCAGAGGAGTACCCTAGTGGTTAGTGCAACAGACCTTGATCCTGGGAAAGTGGGCTCAATTCCTACTGTAGCCATTTGTTATAAAAACAGGTCTAGCTCAAAACATCTAAGTTTTAGTCCTGGACGTTTTTGTTTTGTTCCATCATGGCTTAAAAATGTATAAGTCTTAGGAACGCCCAAGTCCCACCTTGAAGACACCCCTGGCATGCCCCCTTGAGATTTGGACGTACTTCTGATGGACTTCAGAGAAAAACATCTAAAAAGAGGTTTTGAAAATACTGATTTGGACGTTTTTGTGAGGAAAAACATCCAAATGCAGACTTATGTCACTTTTTGGACGTTTTTCTCTTTTGAAAATGAGCCTGATAGTATACTACTTACAATGTCAACACAATACGTAATAGAATATTTTAATTGATAGTGAAGGGTAAAGCAAAGATGGAATATATAGATAGGCAAGAGAGTAAGAAGAGTTAGAAAGTAAGGTGACTGATTTAAAGAAAGTTGCACATGAGGTCAGAGAGATGGTTAAACTTATGCCTTCTAAAACCTGGTGTAAATGCTGGCAACCGTTAGGTGCAGTTAGGCAGTATTCTGTAATTCCATGCACAACTTTTCAAAGCACCCCTTACATGTTCATGGTCCTGCCCCCTTTTGAGATACACTCCTTGGGAGTTAGGTCCTGTGCCTTATAGAAAAGCTGTACTTATGCATGTAAGTTACATCAGTTGGATGTGCGTAGTTACTCCAGCCTAAAGTTACATACATAAATGGACACTTACGCAAGTATTCTATAACAGCAATTATGCACATAATTGCCATTAAAGAACGTGTTTAGAACGTTGTATCAGAGCACCTAACTTTAGTGGCTCAACTCCTAGCTAAGTGGGAATGAGGCTTAACTCAGCTGAGTCGACACAGTGTCAAGGCTGTAAGGGTAAAATGGTTGGGGGGGAGCTAGTGGGTTGTTGGGGGACAGATCTAAGATCTGGTTTCTGACCAGTTAGAGGTAGATGCAGGCGTCAAGGTAACAGGCTTGGAAAGCTTTTTGGGACTGTTTGTTGTGAAGAGGTTGGGAGGGATGCTGATTGTAGATAGATACCCCCTTTTTTTTCTTGGGTTGGGTTTGTCTGGACAGTGGGTGAGTGGGTTTAGGGGCATTGTAGCAGCAGAATGTTCCATTCAATGTGGAAACTCAAACGCGTGAAACAATTTTTCCCGAGGGAAACATTTCGCAACTTGATACAATCAATGGTACTAAGCCACGTAGACTACTGCAATGGAATTTATGCAGGATGCAAAGAACAAACCTTAAAGAAACTTCAGACCGCTCAAAACACGGCAGCTAGGCTTATATTTGGTAAAACGCGATTTGAAAGCACAAAACCCCTCCATGAAAAACTACACTGGCTCCCAATCAAAGAACGCATCGCCTTCAAAATCTGTACCCTGGTTCACGAAATCATCTACGGTGAAGCCCTGAGATATATGACAGACTTCATCGACTTACCATTTAGAAACACATTCGAATCAACATGAACTTATCTAGATCTGCACTACCCAAACTGCAAAGGACTTAAATACAAATCAACTTACGCATCCAGTTTTTCCTACATAAGCACACAACTGTGGAACGCATTACCAAAACCCCTGAAAACAACGTACGACCACCTAAACTTCCGGAAATCACTAAAAACTATCCTGTTTAAAAAGGCATACCCTACCGATCCAACTTAAATGCCTGATCTCTGCAACACAACCAAACTAAAACATGTAATGGACGTAACACAACTCTTCCATTCTATGATTCCCTAATGTGGCTGTGCCACATGAACTTTATCGTACCACATCATCACTTTGTATTTGTTCACACCGGAGTCTGCAAACGCCTCTCCGGTACTATGTAAGCCACATTGAGCCTACAAATAGGTGGGAAAATGTGGGATACAAATGTAACAAATGAAAAAGAAAGTATAAGGGCAAGGTTACAGTGGGGGTTTATTTAGAACAATACTAAAGGAAATCTAAGGGGGAAGGGGTGGGGTTCATGTATGATACCGTCATGAACCCGGGATTCGGCAGGACTAGGTCACTGCAGACGCTGCTTTTGACACTGTCGATCACAGCATACTTCTCGATACCCTGTCCTCACTTGGATTCCAGGGCTCTGTCATTTCCTGGTTCTCTTCCTACCTCTCCCTCCGCACCTTTAGTGTTCACTCTGGTGGATCCTCTTCTACTTCTATCCCTCTGCCTGTCGGCGTACCTCAGGGTTCTGTTCTTGGTCCCCTCCTCTTTTCTATCTACACTTCTTCCCTTGGTTCATTAATCTCATCCCATGGCTTTTCCTACCATCTCTATGCTGATGACTCACAAATCTACCTCTCTACCCCTGATATCTCACCTTGCATCCAAACCAAAGTTTCAGCGTGCTTGTCTGACATTGCTGTCTGGATGTCTCAACGCCACCTGAAATTAAATATGTCCAAAACCGAGCTTCTCATTTTCCCCCCCAAACCCACCTCCCCGCTCCCCCCGTTTTCTATTTCTGTTGATGGCTCTCTCATTCTCCCTGTCTCCTCAGCTCGAAACCTTGGGGTCATCTTTGACTCTTCTCTCTCCTTCTCTGCTCATATCCAGCATATTGCCAAGACCTGTCGTTTCTTTCTTTACAACATCTGTAAAATCCGCCCCTTTCTTTCTGAGCACTCTACCAAAACCCTCATCCACACCCTTGTCACCTCTCGTTTAGACTACTGCAATCTGCTTCTTGCTGGCCTCCCACTTAGTCACCTCTCCTCTCTCCAGTCGGTTCAAAATTCTGCTTCCCGTCTTGTCTTCCGCCAGGGTCGATTTACTCATACTACCCCTCTCCTCAAGACCCTTCACTGGCTCCCTATCCGTTTTCGCATCCTGTTCAAAGTTCTTCTACTAACCTATAAATGTACTTACTCTGCTGCTCCCCAGTATCTCTCCACACTCGTCCTTCCCTACACCCCTTCCCTTGCACTCCGCTTCATGGATAAATCCTTCTTATCTGTTCCCTTCTCCACTACTGCCAACTCCAGACTTCGCGCCTTCTGTCTCACTGCACCCTACGCCTGGAATAAACTTCCTGA
Organism: Microcaecilia unicolor; assembly: GCF_901765095.1. NCBI lineage: Eukaryota > Metazoa > Chordata > Amphibia > Gymnophiona > Siphonopidae > Microcaecilia > Microcaecilia unicolor. The sequence continues at coordinate 229,092,127 of NC_044031.1, read as the reverse complement.
GCCCCTACGTCTTGCCCCATCCTTGGCCACCTTTAAATCTAGACTGAAAGCCCACCTCTTTAACATTGCTTTTGACTCGTAACCACTTGTAACCACTCGCCTCCACCTACCCTCCTCTCTTCCTTCCCATTCACATTAATTGATTTGATTTGCTTACTTTATTTATTTTTTTGTCTATTAGATTGTAAGCTCTTTGAGCAGGGACTGTCTTTCTTCTATGTTTGTGCAGCGCTGCGTACGCCTTGTAGCGCTATAGAAATGCTAAATAGTAGTAGTAGTAGTAAAGTGCCTTTGCAGTTGTGATTAGTTCAATACCGCCTAACCAACAGTTTGAATATTTGTTAAAGATTAATATGTTGAAGATGGTAATTTGGAATTTATGGAAATATAGGGAATGGTTATGAAGCTTGGAATCTGGAAATATGTTAAAAAAAAAACTGTGGCCAGTTATTGCCACATGCAAAAATGTCTGAGTGTCTATTATGTGTATGATATTTATTTATTTTATTTATTTATTGCATTTGTATCCCACATTTTCCCACCTCTTTGCAGGCTCAATGTGGCTTACAATACATCATGAGTAATGTAAATATATCAGAAAATAGACATTTAAAGTGTTACAGCAGGATTTTGGGTAACATGAGAATGATAGAACATGGTAGTAATATAACAAACAGTTATTGTAAGACACTTCTGTATATATGTGGGGGAGTTGTGTATATTCACATTGGTTGATTTTTTGTTGTATGCCATGTTAAAGAGATGGGTCTTCAGTAGTTTGTGGACGCGTGGAAATGTGAATGCCTGAGTTAAGGCATCCTTTCTTGAATTTACCCTTATGTGGATAAGTGCCCTTTCCATCATTTAGAGGCACAGTGGATAGCACCACTGAATATAATTAAAAACCACCATGATACTATATGATTGCACCTAGGTGAAGCATGAACATTCTCCCTAACCCTACAGATAGTTGGCAATATTCAGTCACTATCCAGATAGCTCTGGAGAGTTAGGCCAGCCAAAAGATCCCCCTAACTTAAAATGTGTAGGCATTTATTTTATTAAAAAAAAACATTTATATTGCACTCATTCCACTGTTCATGGTGGATTGTAATAAAACATACACGACTAATAATAGCAACATAAAATATAGAACAACATGAGAGCTTTATCCAAACTCTACAACCAGAGTCCTTCCAGGCTGAGTTAAATAGGCTGTCATGAGTATGATTTCTGAAACAAATAGGTTTTAAGGTCTTTCCTAAATTACATCCAAGTTGAAGCTGAATATCACCACTCTCTGTAGAGCAAACAACAATCAAATTCAGCATTGCTTGTTCTCCAGAGGGCAGCACTAAATATATGGAATAGATTTAAACATTACAATGAAATATAATCACGTGTTAATGATTTCCAAGTTGAATGAAAACCTACAAGAAATGGTGTACTTTCGTAACCTCACTTGTTCTGAAATGTACTAAATTTGCTACAATGCGGCTACCTTGTCATGCAGATGTCCTTGGTGGATAAGTCCAGCAGTGAGAGGTAATGTTCTGAAGATTTATCAGGTTTTGATTAGTGTACTTAGAATTCTGGCTGAAATTCAGAGGTATTTAACTGACCAGGAACGGCACCTGACTGGTTAAATACCCTCAAGCTGGCTATCCGCTGATATTCAGCAGGAGATAACCGGTGTTCTCCCACTTTATCCTGGTCAGCAGCTATGTCGTGTGACATAGCCGGTTACCGTCAATTTTCATCAGCTGACTGGTTAAGTTTAGCAGCCAGATAGACCTATGTAAATAGCAGGTCTATGTTTGGCTGCTATAACTTAGCCGGTTAGCCGATGGCCTGTTTCTGTTTGTAATTTTAAAAATTATATAAGCACTCAGTTTTAAAAGATTTCTGTTTGTGTTTTTAAAACTGAGGTAAGCATTAGGCTACTTTTAAAAGATTTCTGTTTATGAAACGCTTCCCCCACTTGAGGTTCAATCTTTAATTCACAGGTTTTAAAGCCAATTAAAAAGATTGTGGGAAATGTTTCACCACAGGGCTTCACTGGAGTTGTTTTTTTTTTTTAATCAGCAAATGGATAACCCTCATCAATAGATTAATTCTAGGCACTTTTCAGTTAATCAAGACGAAAACTCAGATTTATGTGCCCAACTACCAGAACACGAGGCTTTATACTAGGTTTCAGTAGGCGTAAGTTCTTATGCCCAAAGTTAGGACTCCATGGTAAGCACAGTTCTATAAAGGTTGCATCAAAATGACACTTAGCATGGATCTTAATGGCACCTAAGTTTGAGTGCCATTTACTATATCTGGCCCGAAGAGGGTAATTCTATAAAAAATGCAATAACATTTATGCGCTAAGTACATGAATAAATGATTACAATAATAGCATTATGAGGAAGTGCCTGGTATAAGGCAGGGTTTCCATATGAACACTCCCTCACTGCTGGAACTGAGCTACCTTAAGGCAGGGAACGTCTCAGTTAGCCTGTCAGACCAGGAGGGTGGCACTCAAGCAGAAAGCAAGGCGTTAAAAGCCCTCTCTCGCTTTTCTTCCAAATCCAAAGTATACATATTGAGATCTTTGTCTGTCCCCATACACTTTTTGATGAAAACTGACCGTTTTAGTAGCTGCCCTCTGGACCGACTCCATCCTGTTATAGCCTTTGAAGGTGCAGTCTCCAGAATTGTACACAATATTCGAAATGTGGTCTCATCAAAGTCTTATAAAGGAGTATCACCACTTCCTTTTTCCTACTGGCCATTCCTCTCCCTATGCACCCAAGCATCCTTCTAGCTTTTGCTGACACCTTTCCTACCTGTTTGACCACCTTAAGATTATCATATATGATCACCCCAAGTCCCACTCCTCTTTCGTACACAAAAGTTCTTCACTCCCTAAGCTGTACTGTTCCCTCAGGGTTTTGCAGCCTCCTTGCATTTTTTAGCATTAAATCTTGGCTGCCAAATTTCAGACCATTCTTCATGCTTCACTATGTCTTTCCTCATGGTATCCACATCATTAGGGGCAGTGCTTTTTTTGTGCCGGTACAGCGTACTGGCACCTTTTTTTGTGAGGTCCGGCTCACCCGCCCGCTCCCTTCTGTTCATGCACCCGTGCTCCCCACACCCGCTCCCTTCCGTTCATGCATGCACCCGTGCTCCCCCCCCCCCCGCCCTCCCTCAGCTCCCCGACTTTCCTTGAAATCTTTAATTTACCCAAAGTCACAGAGAACCGGCAGTAAAAACAGCTGGCAGGCAGGCAGGCTTGCCTCCTCGTCGCTTCCCTTCCCTCTCAGCACGTCCCACCTTTCTCTGATATAATTTCCTTTCCGCGAGGGCGGGATGCGCTGAGAGGGAAGGGAAGCGACGAGGAGGCAAGCCTGCCTGCCTGCCAGCTGTTTCTACTGCCGGTTCGCCGTGACTTTGGGTAAATTAAAGATTTCAAGGAAAGTCGGGGAGCTGAGGGAGGGCGGGGGGCTGGGGTTTGAACGAATCGCTGGACATGGAGGGGATGGAAGGCAGGGGAGAGAGGAGAATTGCTGGACATGAAGGGGAGAGAGGAGAATCGCTGGACATGGATGGCAGGGGAGGACAGGAGGCAGAGGAAAATTGCTGGACATGGATGAGAGGGGATGGGATGGGAGGGGAAGTCAGGGGAGATGAGAATTGCTGGACATCAATGGCAGGGGAGGACAGGGGGCAGAGGAGAATCACTGGACATGGATGAGAGGGGAGGTCAGGGGAGAGAGATTCGCTGGACATGGATGTCAGGGGAGGACAGGGGGCAGAGGAGAATCACTGGACATGGATGGGATGGGAGGGGAGGGCAGGGGAGAGAGGAGAATTGCTGGACATGGATGGGAGGGGATGGGATGGGAGGGGAAGTCAGGGGAGATGAGAATTGCTGGACATCAATGGCAGGGGAGGACAGGGGGCAGAGGAGAATCACTGGACATGGATGAGAGGGGAGGGCAGGGGAGAGAGGAGATCACTGGACATGGATGGGAGGGGAGGGCAGGGGGCAGAGGAGAATCGCTGCACCAAGTGGATCTCAAAAGGGGGTGTGGCTATGGGGTCATGAAAGTTCCTAATATTTACAAGCAGTGTTATAGAATACACTCGTTCCACGCTTAACTAAGACATCCGCATTTACACCAAGTTTTACTTGGTGTAAGTGGCTACGACTACATTTAGTCGCAGGGACAGGCATTAAATTTATTGTACAAACTGTGCCTAACTTTAGGCATAGTTTATAGAATACGCCTAGGTGTATTTTTTTAGACGATTTTTTAGGCGTGATATATAGAATCTAGCCCTTGATGTCTAGCTATAGGTGCCAATTTATACAATTACCCTTCATGAGAATGAGTCTGCATTGGACTTTTCCACTACAGTTCTGTAAGTTGCCAAATGACTCTGGTTTCTCAGGAACAAGGTGGCTTAGAAACCGGCTTAAGACTTCTAATTCCCTTTTTACAGTTCACCAAAAATCATTAGCAACAAACGAATTTCTGTCATTATTAACTTGAGCTGTATTGATCATGCAACCTTTAGGAAGACTTAAGATGCCATTTCCAATCCAATGAATCATTTAGTCCTTAGACTTTTTTTTGCTGTTCAGGATGTAAGCATATCCAGAGAAATAAATCACAGATAGAATAAAGCAAGAAACAAGATAAATCACATTCACATGTCTAGCTGGGAACGTCCTTCCATTAATCTCTAAAGTAATGGGAATAGAAAATCTAATAATGCTACAGTCAGATCATGCTCTTTTCATCCCCCAAGAACATAATAATCACAAACCATAAGAAAAGACAGAGATGACCACTGAGTCTGCATACACAATAGAGAAGAGTCAATGACAAGCTGCAGAATTATCAAAAGGAGTGCTGTTGCTATCTGATGAGGTTTAAGGATGTGCAGGGAGGAAAATTCATTGTATTTGGTTTCCATGTTTACAGCATTCTTAAAATTTTGTTTCATTTTATTTTTTAAAATGTCCATTTCAAGGGCAATGTCAGTAAGCATACACATTATTGAAAATTAGTGTGTGCGTGCGTGCACTTTTATCACATCTGTTTGAGCTATTTTTCAATAGTTTGTACTCTGCAAACAGTGCACACTCTTTTGCACGTGTAAAAACTCTACAAATGGCAAAAATTGCTAGAGAGTAGCCCAGGGAGCTAGAGAGTTTTCAACTGCCCTGGAGCTAGAGTCTTCTCTTGCCCTACCTGCCAAGTGCTCACTGCCCATTGATTTCTGTGTATGTTGGAGCTGTTTTTTCAGTGAAGGTAGGTGCAAGCTTTCATTCTGCACAGGCCATAACATAAATATTGAGGTAATTTAATACATTTTATTACAGTACAGCGTAATAAAGCATGTTTTGGATGCAGAAGAGGGCTTTTATAAAATTGGGTGGCCATATAGTCACATATAAGTACTTGTGTCAACAAGAGGGTGTGCCCAGTGTAAGAGGAAACAGGGAGCCAATGTGAAGAGAGCTAATGTGAGCATGGCAAAACTGGCAGAATATAAGTGTCATGCAGCAGAATTTTGAACAGAGAGATGGTTTAGTGTGAGACAGCTAAGATACTTGAGGCAGATGTTCTCCTAGGATAGCAGGCATGTGTTCTCACATGTGAATGATATTATCCACAGAGCCTGGTACAGACACTGCCAAGTGCACTGTCACTTTAAATCTTTGAGGCAGTGTCCATGCATGCACAGGTGCCTTCCCCACCCAATATTCGAGCGTGGGACCAGCAATACACTACTAAAGCTAAGAAGACAACTCCAAGGGGAGGTGGGAGGGATGTGAGAATATATATGCCTGCTGTCCTCGGAGAACACCTTCTACAGGTAAGTATCTCTTAGCTTTCTCCAAGGACAGGCAAACATAATATTCTCACTTGTGGGACTCACCAGCTACCAGACTCACAATAAAAATCAATTTTGTACCTAAGCAGCTAGCCTGGTGGGAAAAAAAGGGCTAAAGGGCGGAGTTGACTTTTAAGTAGTAAAAAAGATTCTGCAGGACTGCTTGTCCAAACTAGCCATCCTGCCTAGAATGCTGCTTCAGACAATAGTGAGCACTGAAATGTGAATAGACCATGTTGCCACCTTACAAATGTCTTCAATGGAAGCAGAGCGGAAATGGGCTACTGAAGTTGCCATGGCTCTTACATTGTGAGCAGTGACCTGGCTATGAAAGGTCAGCCCAGCCTGAATACACATGTAGGAGAAACAGTCAGCCAGCCAAGTTGAGATTGTACATTTGGTAATGGGAATCCCCAATCTGTTAGTGTTGATGGATACTAAAAGCTGGGCGGACTTCCTGTGAGGTTTTATACATTCTAGATAGTATACTAGAGCACACTTGCAGTCTAAGGTATACAGTGCTGCTTCTCCAGGATTACAGCGTGGCTTAGGGAAGAAGATAGGTAGTACAATGGACTAATTGAGATGGATGATACCACTGTAGGAAGGAATTTGTGGTGGGTTCGGAGGACAACTCTGTCATGGTAAAACCTTGTGTAAGGTTGGTCTGCCATAAGGGCTTGAAGCTCATTGACTGTTCTGGCAGAAGTAAGAGCTTTTAAGAACACTATCTTATATGTGAGGAACTTTCGAGAACAGGAACAAAGCAGTTCAAATGGACATTTCATGAGAGCTGTTAGGATGACATTCAGATCCCACAAAGCAACAAAGAAGGAACAATTTCCACAACTGAAATAATAGCAAACAGACAGTAGAGATGACCAAGAATCAGGGTGTGACCAAAAAGTCTCCTAAAGCTTTAATAAATACATTTATATAAAACCATACAAGGTGAATAACAATAGTGAGGACTGAACATCAGACCATGTTTCGGCAATAACGCCTGCCTCAGGAGTCCACAGTATGCAAATCTAAATAAAATATACATACATTTAAAAATAAAGACTACATTAATATCTTTGTAATATATGTAATAAAAATAAAGAAAAAGCAAATATTCAAAAAGCACATTAAAACAAAATATTCAAACACCAATCAAGACAATGTGAATTGAGAGTACAGGATAACACATGGAAATAGATCCAAATATTTGTAAGAAACAGAGGATGATGCGTGGCTGGGAAGGATTGCAGTAAGAAGCCTGTGGGAGGAAACAAAAGGAAATTATGGAAAAGAGGAGAGTGTGAAATAGAATACTGAAGCGTAGATTTTCCAGTCCATACTAGGGAAGATCCAAAGTAAAGAAATTCAATGATTAACACCATCAGGCTTAGTTTCGAAAGAGAAGGGCGCCCATCTTTCGACACAAATTGGGAGATGGGCGTCCTTCTCCCAGGATCACCCAAATCGGCATAATTGAAAGCCGATTTTGGGCGTCTTCAACTGCTTTCCATCGCAGGGACAACCAAAGTTCATGGGGGCATGTCGGAAGCATAGCGAAGGTGGGACTGGGGCGTGCTTAACACATGGGTGTCCTCGGCCGATAATGGAAAAAAGAAGGGCGTCCCTGACGAGCACTTGGGTGACTTTACTTGGTCCTTTTTTTTTTTGCGACCAAGCCACAAAAATGTGCCCTAAATGACCAGATGACCACCGGAGGGAATCAGGGCTGACCTCCCCTTATTCCCCCAGTGGTCACTAACCCCCTCCCACCCTAAAAAAATTAATATTTTTTCCAACCTCTATGCCAGCCTCAAATATCATACCCAGCTCCATGACAGCAGTATGCAGGTGCCTGGAGCAGTTTTAGTGGGTACTACAGTGCACTTCAGGCAGGTGGACCCAGGCCCATTCCCCCCTACCTGTTACACTTGTGAAGTCCACTGCAGTGTATGTTGCCCGGTTGGTGTCCTGGCATGTGAGGGGGACCAGTGCACTACGAATGCTGGCTCCTCCCATGACCAAAGGGCTTGCATTTGGTCATTTCTGAGATGGGCGTCCTTGGTTTCCATTATCGCTGAAAATCGGGGATGACCATCTCTAAGGTCAACCTAAATGTTGAGATTTGGGCGTCCCCGACCGTATTATCGAAACAAAAGATGGCCGCCCATCTTGTTTCAATAATACGGATTTCCCCGCCCCTTCGCGGGGACGACAGCGAGAACATCCTCAGGAAAACTTGGGCGCCCCGTTCGATTATGCCCCTCCACATGGCGTATGAAGTGTATACCGAAATGCTGCCAAGGTTATAGCTAGAAATATGCAGAGCAGAACAGGTATAGATGTTTCAAAATGACATGCACAATGATTGTGGGAATAACCAGTGACAATGCTAATCTCAAACAATACAAGACGCAAATATCAAGGGCTTAAAAAAATTAAAAGAATTAGATGTAATTCCCATGTCTTTTTGGTATGAGAATATATCTAGAATAGAACCCTCAACTCCTGTCTGGCAGAGGAACTGGTTCTATTGCATTCTGGTTGAGGGCTGAGAACTCCTCTTGAAGTAATTTCATTTTGAAGGAGCTGAAACGAGACTCTCTTGGTGGATGGTTGGGAGATCTTCTTTGCTAACACAGAGAGTAGCTGTGCTAAATGGTTTGTAACACCTAATGGTCAGAGGTTACGAGAGGTCACCTCTGTTGGAAGAGAACGAGCCTCCCTCCGACAGGTAGGTTGTTTGGCACAGACAACTGTACAGTGGCAATGCTCTTTAGGAAGGAGTCAAAAATTAGGCTGCTGCTTAGACTGAGAGGGTGTCTGTGATTTTTTATCCCACGGCTGCCTTGGACGTGAGCATTAGGGTGTAGTCCTTTGAGGTGGAGGAGGAGAAGTGTAATGACAAACATAGAGGCGGTTAATAAATCCCAATAATAACTAAATATAGAGGTTGATATTCAAAGCAATTTAAGTGGGCAGGAGCCTCTCCAGCCTGCTTAAATAGCTTCCCGCCGCCTAACTGGGGATATTCAGCGGCACTTAACTGGACAGTGTCGCTGAATATCCTCTGAGACCACCCAAACAAAAAGTGGTCAGGTCAGGGGTGGCGCTGGGGGTGACACTGGGGGAGGTGAAGGGGGGGGGTTGGAGATGAAGACAACTTAAGGAGAGAGTTTAGAGTGGCAAAGAGATGGCAAGTGCTGGAACCAAAGTTTGTCAAAGGGGTGGGGTAGTCTTGTTTGTCAACTGAAAGAGCAGACTGGAAGGAGGGCAGCAAGAATTTTAAATGTATGAAGTCACGGGATTTTAGTCAAAGGCATTCAGCAGATCAGGCACAGGAATGTAGGTTGCAGATTCTAAAGGTCAGCCAAGGTTGGGATTTGGTACACCTTATAGATTGGGGAATGGGAAGAGCAAGAGTGTCCAAAGCAGAGGAGAGAATAGTATTATAGAAAGAGACAGCCTCATTGACAGATAACATAGTGGTTGAGAAGAGAGGTGAAACAGTGGTGGAGAGAGTACAAGAGTCAATAGCCTGAAGATTCCTAAATGTATTGGAGGAGATTGGATGACACTGGGGGGTGATTAAGTGTGACTCTAGGTGTGGGGGGTGATTAAGTGTGAAAGTTACCAGATGATGGTTAAAGAAGGGGAGAACTGAAGCGCAGAAATTGAAGAGTGAGCAGCTAGATTGAATGACTTCCTTTTTTTGAGATTTATCTATTTGAAGTAGTTGTAAATGAGTAAATAGGCCTCATTTTCTAACCCTATATCCTCTGATTGGAAGTAAAGCCTTGCTAAAAAAAAGACTAAAACAACTGACATATACCCTGTTCTGTACATTTTATTTTTCCTTGGTCATTTTGTAACTGCATTACTCTTCTAGATTCCTCCCAAGATCTGACTAGATGAGCCAACATCCTTCCAGTTTTATTTGCATACTTACATAATTGGAACCTATAGTACATAGCAGATCTTCTTGCCTTTATCATGTATCTGTTCATTTAAAGCTAACTGATCATTACAAGACTGGACTTGTTGGCACTTACAGGGATAATCTGTAAGCCTTCCTATACCCCCCTCCCCTGAACTTGAGATTCCAGTCTGATAATCTCCTTATCTCAAGTTTATACTATGTGCAAGGAATAGAATATCATTTTACCTCTTAAAGTCACCTTTGCAGCTTCCCAGAAAAGCACTGTCCTATCTTTAAATGCTAAATTATGCATTACATATTCTATCCATTTTCCTATCTATAATCTGTGGAATTTGGGGTCAAAATATAATTCTTCTGGAAATCTCCAATCTGGTTATAACCATCTGTCAAGGTTATTCATATCATTGTATGATCACAAACAGCCACAGGGCCTATCTCTGCCTCCTCTACTATAGTAGAAACATTTTCATAACAAAATATAATTTATACGTGATTGTGTTGAGTGGGCCCTGGAGAGGTGAGTGAAATCCTTATCATTAGGATGCAAAGTTCTCCATATATCTATAAGTTCCAAAGATCACCTAACATTGATCCCTCTTCTAGATATCTATAGGTGAGACAGAGGATATTTGAGATTTGTCCATAAAAGAATCAAATACACTAATGAAATCTCCTCTGATTATTATCAGAATATTTTGAAACTCCTGTAGATGGGATAACAGCAATTTGAAGAAATGCTTGTCATGATGTTGCTATTATATATATCTACCTTGTGTATCTGCAATACTTTTGTTTTTCTAACAGTCCTTTTCTAAATAATATAATTATCACTGCTTTCCTATTAAGAATGGGTCCTTTAATGTAATCTTAATGCACCAGCTGTAATCTTAATGCACCAGCGGCACAGTTTACTATGTCCAGCTGAAGTAAGTTGAGATTCTTGCAACATTGCTACATGTGCCTTGTGTCTATTGAAAATCTGGAGTATCTTACTCCTTTTGATGGGTGACAATATTTATTTATTTATGCATTCTTGTATCTCACTGCTATCCAAAAACAGGTTTTGGTTCAAAGTGGCTTACAATTTACATTTAATGAGTTACACGGGGGGGGGGGGGGGGTCTTTTTACAGTTGGTCGGGGAGACAACTGTAGTTTTATCAGTTACCTGTAGAATTTTTTTAAGAGGTAGGTTTTCAGTGCTTTTCTGAATTGATGATAGTTAATTATGTTTAATTTGGTTTTTGGTACTGAGTTCCACCATTGGAAGCCAGGTAGCTAAATCCTGCTGTGTAGATGGTTTTGTAGGTTATGTTTCTGCAGTTGGGTAAATGAAGAAGTAGATATTCCCTGGTTTCTGGGCTAGCATTTCTTGGAAATAGTTTTATTAGATCTAGCATATATTCAGGAGCCATCCTAAATAGTATCTTGTAAATGAGTGTGCATACTTTGAAAAGTAGGTGTGCCTTGATTGGCAGCCTAGTGTTTTTGAGCAGTGGGGTCGCTTTTTCGTATTTGGTTTCTTGAGTTTGAAACTTGCTGTCATGTTCTGGACAGTTTTGTAGCAATTTTAGTGTGCTTTCTTTTCATCCTATGAATGCTGCGTTGCAGTAGTCTAGTTGTGATAGTATTATCGATTGAACCATTATCCAGAAGGATTGTTTGGTAGAGTGCTGCTTTTGACCTCCTAACCACTACTCACTTTCCCTGTACCCTTTTATCCCCACCTCTTTAATTCCCTTACCTCTTAGTTTGTTCTGTCTGTTTGTCCATCTTATTTAGATTGTAAGCTCTTTGAGCAGGGACTGTCTTTTCATGTATGGTATACAGCGCTGCGTATGCCTTGTAGCGCTATAGAAATGATAAGTAGTAGTACTAGGGCGAACGCACTTGACATATAAAATTGTAGTAATAGCATATTCTGACCTTGGCTTATTAAACTTCAGAACTTCATTATCAGGGTGGTTATGACCGTCTCGGTGCTATGTTGTGGTCTAAACCTGATTGGGAGTTGTGAAAGAGTGAGAAACGTGTCAAGTATTCCATTAGTTGCTGTTCTGCAAGACCATTGTTTTGATCAGTAGTGGAATTGAGGCCACTGGTCTGCAGTTTGTAATGTCGTTGGTTTTATTTGTTGTATTTTTTGGAACGGGGGTTAGTACGATGCCACCTTTGTCTGCTGGGAATTGTCCTATTGAGAACATATATGTGATGTGTTTGGTAATACCTTCGATGAACCATTCCAGTGGGGTCTTTCATCAAATAGTTGGGGCAGTTGTCTGGCAGGCAGTATGCATGTGCGTATTTTGTCAATCTTGACTTTATTATGCTTAGTTTGGGCTTTTCAAAGTAGGACCATATTCTGTCTGCCATGGGGTAAGTGTCTTTGGTTTCACATTCCTGTAAGAAGTCAGTGATAGATGTTTGTGCTGGCTGATGTTTGATCTTGTAGTTACTATTTTGTGGTTTGAAATGTTGTGCAAGCTCATCTGCAGTTGGTGGTGTTTCATTTGATGCCAGTATCTCTTGAGTTTTCGTTAGTTTGTACATGAGTTCAAATATTTTTGTTTGTGTTTATCTGTTCCAGGTTTGTATATGTGCTGTAATATACTGCCTTGGCTTTCTTTATGTTGTTTGTATATGTTCTTATGTCTTTTCTCCATGTTGTTTTGTTTCTGTCTGTTTTATTTTTGGCCCATGTTCTTTCACGTTTCCTGCACAGTTTATTCATGTGTAGTAGCTCATCATTAAACCAGGGACATGGTTGTTTTTTAATTCTTGTTTTCATTTTCAGTGGCGCTATCTTGTTTAGTGTGCTTTCACTTGCTTAGTCCCAGTTTCTCATGAATTGTGCATCCATGGGTGAGATGTTTCTATGTTCATTTACCACTGTCGACCCGAAGATATTGTTGTCTACTTTCCCTCTGGTTATGTATGTGTGTGATGTTGTTGGTTCTCTGTTCTTGCCGCTTTTTTTCCATTGTAGTATAAGGTAAGTTTGCTATGTCTGACCATAATACTTCTTCCCATTTGTGGTTTTCTAATTATGTGGTTGTTGTTCGCTGAGCATCTGTATGCTAGTATATCTAGTAGAAGGCCTTTCGTGTGGGATAAAGTGCCTTGTGCTGTATTGAAGTTCCTTTGGTTTAGGAAGTTCATAAAGATTCTGGTGTTGGTGTCATTTTGTTTTTCTAGGTGTAGATTGATATCTCCTATTAATATGATATTTGGTTGTTTGGTGCAGATGCTTGATATTGTCTTGAGCATTTGACCAGTTTCCTGGGGGGGGTGGTATAATAGTATGATTCACAGTTGATAGTAAGTGTTGTATCAGTGACTTTGCATGCCAAGATTTCAAGTGGTGAGGCTGTGTGTTTATCGACAGTTTCTATGGTGAAGGTGGATTTGTTTAGTATTGCAACTCCACCTCCCTCGTTTGTTCTGCTGATGTGTGTTGTTTTATATCCCGATAGTCATAGGCAGTGGTGTACTGGTAAATGTTTAACAACAGGCTCTTTCCGGTCCACCCTCTGCGCCCCCCCCCCCCCCCGGCCACCTCTGCACCCCCTCAAAATTGCAGAGCTGGCTATAGCCGGGGACAGAGCCTGGGAGAGGGGGGCAATGCGTTACTCTTTTCAGGAAAAAAGAAATCAAATGATCCTAGGTTCCAATCTAATTCATGTTTAATGTGGGATAAAATGCCATTGATAAGTAAATAAATATAAACTTTTAGTGGACATATTCCAAACACTATAATGAAAATGAAATGATTTTTTTCTACCTTTGCTGTCTGGTGACTTTGTTTTTCTGATCATGCTGGCCCAGTATCCGATTCTGCTGCTATCTGTCCTCTTAACTCTGTTTCCAGGGCTTCCTTTCCATTTATTTCTTTACTTTCCGCCTTTCTTCTTCATTTCTTGCCCTACATCCGTAAGTAAAAGCTGGGTCCTCCACAGACTTGACTGTCCAGTGGATCCAGCTTCTGCCTATTTTCTCCATCCATGTGCAGTTATATCCTCTCTTCCTTTTTCCTCATCTCATCTCCTTCCTCTCTCTTCCCTCCCCTCCATCCATGACCAGCATTTCTTCTCTCTCCCTTCCCTCTCCTCCATCCATGTCCAGCATTTTTCCTCTCCTCCCTCCATCCATGTCCAGCATTTCTCCTCTCTCCCCTCCATTCATGTTCTTCTCACTTCCTCTCTTTTCCCTCCCCTCCATCCATGTCCAGCATTTCTTCTCTCTCCCCCCATCCATGTGCATCTCTTTCCTGTTTTCCTTTAGCTCCCCTCCATCCATGTCCAACAATTCTATCCCCTTACCTCCATCCACCTATGTCCACCAACTCTCCTATCCCCTCCCTCCATCCACCTATGTCCAGCAACTCTCCTCTCCCCTGCCTTCCCCTCCATCCATCCATCCAGCAACTCTCCTCCCCCTCCCCTCCATCCACCTATGTCCAGCAACTCTCCTCTCCTCTCCCCTGCCCTCCCCTCCATCTACCCATGTCCAGCAACTCTCCTCTCCCCTCCCCTCCATCCACCCATGTCCAGCAACTCTCCTCTCCCCTGCCATCCATCCATACCCAGCAATTCTCTTCTCTCCCCTGCCCCCCTCCATCCATCCATATCCCGCAATTCTCTTCTCTCCCCTGCCCTCTTCCATCCATCCATACCCAGCAATTATCTTCTCTCCCTGGTCCCCTCTATCCATCCATACCCAGCAATTCTCTTCTCTCCCCTGCCCCCCTCTATCCATCCATACATAGCAATTGTCTTCTCTCCCCTGCCCCCCTTGGTCCATCCATACCCAGCATTCTCCTCTCTCCCCCTGCCCTCCCCTCCCGCTCCCCATCCATGTCCACGATTCTCCTTCACCCCCTTCTTCCCCTCCCATTCATATCCACCTGCCTGCCCTCTTCTCCCCCCAACATCCCCCTTTTTCTTCCTGCCACTGTGCCACCCTGCGGGGTTTAAATCTCTTTTATTACCTCCGTCGAAGCGGCCGCTTCATTGAAAGCCCTGCCCACCCTCATGGAAAGAGGAAATGACATCAGAAGGCAGGACTCTGAGGGAACGAACTCACGAAGGGAAGGCTAGAGATGGGCAGGGCTTTCAATGATGCGGCTGCTTTGACGGAGGTAATAAAAAGATTTAACCACCCCCCCCCCAGGATGGTGCGGGGCAGGCGCAGGCAAACATGGACTGTGGGAGGTGAGGTAAGCATGGCTTGTGGCGCCCTCCTGCCATGCTTACCTCATTTACTGGAGCCAGCTCGCCGTGCAGAACAACCAGCTCGCAAGATCTTTAAAAATTTAACAACCGGCTCTTGCGAGCCAGTGCAAGCTGGCTCCAGCACACCACTGGACATAGGTCAAGCAGTGCTGGGTCATTTTCAAGACACAGCCATGTTTCTGTTGAGTAGTATTCCTAGTTTTTCCAATTCTAACCAGTCTCTGAGTAGTGCTGATTTATTAACTGCTGATCTCGCATTTATATATCCTATGGTAATCTGGGAGTATGTATCATATTTGGTGTTGTTTGTATTTATCCGTTTGTAGTTGTCTGTGTGGTCTGTTCATTTTGGGATTGTGGTTTTGTTGATTGTTGTTGAGGCCTCATTGTTGGTTCAGTCTCATTTTTGTTTTGTGGGTTATGATTTGGCTCCTACGTTCCAGGGTATGATTTTAACCATTGTCCAGCCCATTTGTGAAATAAAATAAGCATGACCAACATAACTCCACGTGTAAGGAGGAGTGTCCCAGCCTCCACCCTCTCCCCCCATACATAAAGGAACGCATACAAAAACAGACAATATTCATTCCACCAGGTTGTCTGGGGGTTGCTCACCTTTATTTATTTATTTAGATTTTGCTCACACCTTTTTTCAGTAGTAGCTCAAGGTGAGTTACATTCAGGTACTCTGGATATTTCTTCTGTCCCAGGAGGGCTCACAATCTAAGTTTTGTACCTGAGGCAATGGAGGGTTTCAGTGACTTTGCCCAAGATCACAAGGAACAGCAGTGGGATTTGAACTGGCCACCTCTGGATTGCAAGACTGGTGCTCTAACCATTAGGCCACCCTCCTTTAGTAAATGATATTCTACCCTCCAATATCTCAGAGTTGTCTCCTCTGTAGGGAAAACCTCCCTGTTGAACCACTCCCACCCTACCCCCTTAGCCCATCTTTCTTTACCTCAACTTGCTCTCATATCGCAAACTTTCCCATCACCAGAAATCCTCCTCTATAATGTCTCTACAGAGACCTTCTGCCTGGGAACAGCAAGCCTCCAGTAAATCTTCCCCAAATAAATATTTAATGTATTGTTTTACCTAATACCTCCCCAAGATTTATCTAGTATGTTACACTGGAATATCGTAGCTTTTATTACATACCCAAAATAACAGAAGATAACTTGAAATTGCGAGAAGCCTATCATTTAAAAATCATTTCAATCTGCACCCTAACTGGTTGCTCATTGAATACATTGAATACACTAAATGTGCAATAATTCTATAAGGACAGGTCAAGCCTTCTAAAATGACTAATTATAATCTGCAGCCTATCAACCAGAGGCAAACATCAGTGCTATACTCTATACCACACCATACTAGAAGGAATAGCCAGACGTGAGAAGGCCCTCTTGTGTACAGCAGCAAATAGTTGTGAGCATCACTGTTGAGATCCAAATTGCCTTGAGTTTTTTCTTTTTTTTGTGTGTGTCCAGCGTTGGTCAAGTTGCATTAATGAGACCAATAAAGTTAAGAGTGATGTAAACATGAGACAATGTTCTCCAGTCAGTTAAAGAGGCTGCAATTGTATCATAATAGGTATGTCCACCTAACAGCAGAATTGCAGAGTTAACAACAACAAAATCCTTAACCCAACAGGAGCACTCAGATCTGTGTTGATTCTTCTACCAGCTGGTCTAGAAACTTTCTAGTCTCCAGCACAGTCTCAAGTTATTCCTGCATGACCTGGTTTCAAGTTTATTTATTTATTTGGATTTTGCTCACACCTTTTTCAGTAGTAGCTCAAGGTGAGTTACATTCAGGTACACTGGATATTTCTCTGTCCCAGGAGGGCTCACAACCTAAGTTTGTAGCTGAGGCAATGGCGGGGCCGCTGAGAGATTAGGCCGGGCCAAGGCCACCCTGCCTCCACTGCCGCAAACACCCCCCCCCCCCCGGCCGCTCCCCCTGCTGCTGCTGCCCCCCTGTCTCTGCAGTCCTTGGTCTCACCTGCCTGCCTCCATGGCTCCGGGCCCCCTGCATTCAAGGCAGCAGTCACAGATCGCCTCTCTTCTGGCCTTCCCTCCCTGTGTCCCGCCCTCGACTGATGTAACTTCCAGTTTCCGTGAGGGTGGGACACAGGGAGGGAAGGCCTGAAGGGAGGCGATCTGTGAGTGCTGCTTCGAATGCAGGGGGCCCGGAGCTGAGGAGGCAGGCAGGTGAGACCGGGGACTGCAGCACCGGTGGCCTGGCCCGGGTCTGTGGAATTTTGTCTCTCCCCCCTCCCTCTCTCTCTCTCTCCCTCTCCCTCCCCCTCCCTGCGGCCCTGGAAGGTTTAAGTGACTCGCCCAAAATCACAAAGCACAGCAGCAGGATTTGAACCAGCCTGGATTGCAAGACCAGTGCTCTAACCACTAGGCCACTCCTCCATCCTCTTTCTATTCCAGCGCCTGTATTTGCTTAGCAATTTTATCTTGCACATGTGTTTGAAACAGTTGATGATCTTCCAACATGCTCGTGTGTTGCTGATACACATCAAACTCTAAACTTAAACTGTCCAGGCTTTGGTGAGCATTATCAATTTTATCAAGGAATTATTGAAGTTTTTTGTTAATTGCCACTTCCACCACAGCTGACACCTGTGCAATTATTTCTGCCATTCAGGCAGAGCTGACAGTCAGGGTCAGGGGACTAGCAGTCTACGTCATTTTTGATTCAGAAGGCCATGGTCTTTATCTCTTCATAGAGACTTGCTTGCCATTATGGGGAAAGAGTTAAAGTCTCCTCCAAGGCACAACTCTGGCTGCAGGTCTGCCCTTCTAACCAGGGCCGCCGAGAGGGGGGACAGGGGGGACAAAATTCCCTGGGCCTCCAAGGGGGGCCTGGCGCCGGGGTTTCTCTCCTTCTCTTGCTCCCAGGCCGCTGGCACTGCAGTCCCCAGTCTCACCTGCCCGCCCTCGGTTCCGTCGATAGCCCCCCTCCGTCCGCCACTGTGACTGGGCCCCCTGCATTCAAATCGGCAGCGCCTCACCTCCGTGTGAAGGCGGCAGATCGCCTCCCTTCGGGCCCTCCCTCATTGTGCCCCGCCCTCACGGAAACAGGAAGTGACGAGGGTGGGACACAGTGCGAGAAGGCTCGAAGGGAAGCGATCTGCCACTTTCACACGGAGGTGAGGCGCTGCGATTTGAATGCAGGAGGCCAGGTCATGGTGGAGGATGGAGGGGGACTATCGACGGAGCCGAGGGTGGGCAGGTGAGACCGAGGACTGCAATGCCAGTGGCCTGGAAGCAGGAGAGGGAGGCGACAGTGGTAGGGATGGGGGGCCCGGCTCGGTGGCCCTGCTTATAACCTCGGCACGGTCTCCAGTGTTTAGTATTTCACCACTTGTATGGAGAAAGAAAGCCATTTCACCAGTGTAGCTCAAAACTATAATAATATTTGAGGTGTTTAGTGGGCTCAGGCAACCAGAGTAATCAAGCTGTGTCACTTCATGGCCTGCACTTCCCAGGGCTTATGCACCTGTACCTCATTCCATCTTAATCTTACTATGCGGGCCACAGCCCTTCTCAAGCAAGGCCTCACAGTAATCTCTGGTGAAAAATATTCTCTCAATCTTAAAATGATGGCTGCTGAAGTATTGGCACAGATAATTCCATGAAAGAGTAGTACCAACAATAAGCTTGTGCTCCAGGCAGAGTGTTGCAATAATATGCAGAAACCAACAGTATTAGGTTCACCTTAGCACAGAAGAGCCCCTCTCCTCATGCCTCTCCACAGTCCATCGTGAGGTCTTTCCGGGTTAGTTTACACCTGATTGGGACCAAGTTGAGGCAACAACAATCAACGGGACCCACGCTCACTCAACCTCTCCCCAAATGGTATGCAGGTTCTCTCTGCTCATATTCCCCCCCCCCCCCCCAAAAAAAAGCACAGGCCTCCCACTCTGGCAGCCCTTGTTACTTTTCTGGAGACCAGCTGGCAGGGTGTGTAGCAGTAGCTTTGTGCCCTACGTAGGCCTCAAAATGAGCTCAGACATCTGTGTTTTGAATATCGTTGCTCGGCCCCTGCAGTCCATTATAAATATCAGTGATCAGTCCTCAATCCTTCACAAAGTATATGGGGCTCTACTTAGTAAAATATTAATGTTAGCTAGATGGGGGGTGGGGAGAGAAAACTGGAGAGAGATCCTCAGGAGCTCACTTTATTTGCAGCCATCTTGGTTGACAGCCCTACTGGAAGTCTATAATTTTTTAAATGAAATGTTTTACTCCATGTTCTGATGAATTAAAGGTGTAACAGAACAAGTTTTCTTAAAGATAATCTAGTTCCAATTCATGCATGGCTTTAGAAGCTTTGGACTAAAAAAAAAATGCACATACATAGGCAGCCAAGGTAGTAGAATATATTACTGGTTAACTATGATCCCTTCACTTTAAACCCCAATGACTCTGACTGTGGTGTTTTTTTTACATCAGTTGAAAAAGGGCTGAAATCAACAAAAAATATTTCCATTCAACACCCTTTGCATATGCTGCTACTTCTGTGTGAGGTGATGCACTCCCTTCTTGAATTCAACAACTTCTTGTGTTTTCTCAGATAGTTTGTCTCTGCAGAATTCACAAATAGAAGACTACAGGTCCCGGGGTTACCTTTCAATGTCAGATCCTTTCAGGCAATTTTAATTTTTTTCTTGGATTTAGTTCCTACTACCAAGGCAAGGTCTTGATTTTGTAACTCCCTAACCAATTTCAAACACATGTTACATTTTAATTAGGGTTTGTAATAGTTCCTGCATGGTTCCATCAAACATAGACTTTCCCTGTAGTTTTAAGCTGTACTTCTGTGCAGTTCGCAACCTCAGGCTGGACTTTTTATTCCCGCAGAGCATTTTTTTCTGGACTACTTGTTGCATATAGTCTGAATTTGTGCACTCAATTCCCACGTCTTCCTTCAAACAAAGAGTTTCCACCTGCCTGGAACAGTCCAAATTCCCTGTACCTACAACTCCTAGGCTTCTGTTAATGAGCGATTGAAGGGAGGTTGCTGTTTTTGCAGTGATGCTTGATTATTCTTTAAACATAAGCTCATCAAATCTATCAACATTTTGGAATCTTATGGCATTTCTTATATTCTTAGTCACAAGAGGCACAAATCATGTTAGAAATGGCTGTCAGTTTAGTAAAACTGTTTCTACATAAGACTGTTTCATGTTGCACATTTTAAATGTTATGATATTGAAGTTGGCAGAGCTTGCAACTTATATATAAGATTTGCAAATCCTGCATAAAAGAATGAATGAGCTCAGCCTTATTGTTTGATGTAGAAGTCTGTCTCTCTCTGGACAGGCAGCCAGCCTCACCACTTCAAGGCCTTATTTTTTTTAGGAATTATATCAAGCCTTTCCAGTTGCTTAAAACAAGGCAGCGTATGGCAGTGCTTCTCAACCCCAGTCCTCAGGGAACATCCAGCCAGTCAAGTTTTTAGGATGCCCACAACGAATTTGCATGAGATCAATGTGCATATGTCCTTGGTTTGCAAATATATCTCGTACATATTAATTGTGGATATCCTGAAAACCTGACTGGCTGGATGAGTCTTGAGGGCTGGTTTAAGAAGCACTGGCTTTATGGTATTCACAGCTTACAATTGAGTGAATGCAGAATGCGAAGAAGTGTTCCAACTCCTCTCAGGTACAGCATCCAGAGCAAGATCTGCACTAGGAACTCATTGACAGCAAAAGTAAAAGCAAAAAGCAAGAGAGCTCAAAGTGAAAGTCTAGTCCAGTCTCTCATTCAGTTTTTTTTTTTAAGTATTGTGATAAACACAGTGTCTGTCCTTACTTGAGGAGGCCGCCAGAGGGCGCTCTCCCACTGCAAACCGGGAAAATGCCCATTCTGGTCACTAGAGGGAGCTCCAGGGATCTAGCCAAGTATTGACTTGCATGGGCCAGTAGAGGGAGCTCCAGGGAGATAGCTGGGGGAGTGAGAAGAGATTTCCGGACCCAGATCTTTCTGGAACCAGAGGGGCGAGGTCTCAAGAGGTGGAGAGGTTTATTGGACACCTCATAAATAGCTTCCTCTCAGTAAATGAGGGAGGTTTGCCTGAAGGAGAAGCAATTAGAACCTGAAGACCCTGAGGCCTGGAGGAGGAGAGGGTCCTGAACTGATTGGCAGCCTGAAGACATCAGGGGGAAAGGGCAGGTACTTCCCAGACTCAGGGGGCTATGGTATGGATGGACTTGTGGTGAACTGTGTGTTCAGAGGGAGGAGGACTGTGTGTCCCACGTACTGAGAAAAGCAGGCTGCAAAGCCTGGGGTTAGAAGTCCCCAAAGTATTGATGGTAGGACTGAGCCCAAGTATTTGTGTGGAGAGGCTCAGTGTGAAGACATGTGAAAATATAAAGTATTTAAGCTGGAAGAAGTGTGCCAAGGGGCTGGAATAAAGAGCTGCCTGAGGAATATGCGGTTGGTGAGGACTGTCTAATTTGTTTATTGAGAACCAGGTCACCCTGAGCGAGCAGGGGTAGCACACTAATCTGCATACAATTTGCATATTGAGAACCAGGTCACCCTGAGTGAAAGGGGAGGCCCAAACAGAGAGGCCTGAGTCACCAGAATCCTAGAGAAGTCTACCTTCAAGGTTGTTCACTGAAACTAAGGGCTGGTGAGACCAGGCAGGAGCCACTAGAGGGCCGCTGCACACCTGAGAGCACCCCTGTGGGCTTACACCATGCCTGTATTCCATTGCATTTGAAGAAGATTCATTTTCTTATTACCAGTTCTTTCATGTATCCAAAAGCAGAGCACATAGATACAACACTGATGAATCAAATATTACCAAATTCCTTCCTTTCAGAGAAGTTCTCTTTTGAAATGATTCTGGAAACTCCATTCATTTGTTTTTATTGTTGTTGTTGATTAGTTTTATTTGCAGCTTGACCTTGCCTAATGGTTGAAAAAAAAAAAAAAAACAGTCTTAAGAACCAGGATAATCTAGACATCAAATCCCACTAACACTGCTTCTGATCTTGAGGAAATAACTTTGGAGTCCTTTAACTGAGCTGCAGTAAGAAATTGCCTTAGCATACCCTTATACAGGTCTTTCCTGCACACTAAAGACGTTTTTAGTGCAGTTATTAAAAAGGGGCTATTTTCTATTTAAGGATCCCTTTATCCTCCATTTCCTCAAATATAAACTAAAGACCCTATTTATTCATGTGTATTGCTGTGAAAATTGAACTGTGGGATTCACTAGCCTGCGGTACCTCAGGTTAGTGAATCCCACAATGCATTAATTTTTGCATTGCTGCAGAAATATCATCATCTTGGTCACAGAAACACAATGATAGCTTGCCCCAAATTGGGGACTGGATTAAGCAGAATTGCTTGGCAAATCAAGTTTACCTGTTCCACTCCACTCAGGAACATCTCCCCTCATCTGTTTCTTCTCCAAGATGAAGAGCCCTAACCTCTTTCGCCTTTCCTCATATGACAGTTGTTCCATCCTCTTAATCATTTTGGTTGCCTTTGTACCTTTTCTATTTCCATTTCTGCTGTATCTTTTCTGAAATATGGCAGCCAGAATTGCACATAATACTCAAGGTGCAATTGCACCATAGACCATAAAGCAGTATAGAGGACTTATGATATTCTTTATATTATTTCCTATTCCTTTCCAATAATTCCTAACATTCCGTTTGCTTTAGCTGCCACTACACACTGAAAAGATTTCAATGTATTGTCCACCATCACATCCTAGATCCTTTTACTGGGAAGCGATGTCTAATGTGGAATCTAGCATTGTGTAGCTATAATTAGTATTATTTTTCCCTATATGCGTCACTTTTTGCTTGTCCACATTAAATTTCATCAGCCATTTGGATGCTCCGACTCCCAGTTTCCTGAAGGACACTTCTTGATCCTGAGAAGGCAACTAGGGGAGGCCCATGGCAAGATTAGTACTGTGGAGTGAAAGGTGAGCTGCCAGCCCTTCATTGTGGAAGGGCAGACTGCTGTAAGGAGACTGTTTTGAACATTTGAATACTGAACTGGATACCCCCTTGGGGGCTCAGCACAGGGCCCACAGACTGAGTATTGATGTTGAATAATGGACTGTGTATTTTTGCTTTCTTGTGTGTTGCTGGACCTATTGGAATCCTTTGCTGGCTGAAATCAAGGGGGGAAACCTGGAACAGGTCACTTTGCGGCCTTGACCTAGACTTGGGGGAATTACAAGGTTGGGAGTGGTGTACAGCAGCCTGGAGGGCTAGAGGAGCATAGCTGAAAGCTTTATGTATGGGGGTCAACACAGGCACGGGTTTGATCATTTATGCTTTTACAATCATTAAACATTGCTTGATTTGAGGATTGCTTTGTTAAAATACTAACATTTGTCTTCTTTATGATTTTGATGTGTTCTACTTTTTATTTAATGTTAGCTGTTCTCTATTTTATAAGGATTGTTTACTTGTAAATGATTGTTGTTATAATCTGTTTAAACACTGGGATGTTTCTGGTAAAAAATAAATATAAATGCCAAACTGAATTGAATTAAGTAATCACATTGCATGCTTTCCATTTTTCATTGTAACATAGTACAATGCCATTTAGGATATACTAGTTAAAGAGAGTGTAATTTAATTTAGTTGTATTTAATATGTCAAATCACATTAAACTTGAGAGAAAACTTTATTTTCAAAAGGCTTTATCCTGTTCTGAGACTGTGTATTTGGAAAGAAATGTTGCCTTTCTGTGTTTTGGCAGTTCTGTACTTGATTTGGAGAACTATAGTGTTAGAGGCTCCTTTAGGACAGGAGATCTGTGGGTATGGAGTTCAGCAGACAGTTGTTCCAGAGAGAATAGGAGTAGAGAAACTTAAGGCTCTGAGGGCCACATGAGAAATTCTATATGGCACCTAAATTATGGTGTCAAGGGGCACCTAGATTCTATATATGGTGCCGAAAAAAATCAGCACTGAAAAAAACGCTATTTGATAAGCCACTCTTAAAGTTAGGTGCAGTTTACAGAATAGCGCTTATGGCCAGAAATTGCACCTAACTTTAGACATAAGCCATTTCCACTAACTGAAACATGGTGGAAATGTACGTGCCTAAATTAGGCATGTATCCCCGTTATTCTATAACAATGCACATAAATGCTAGGAAGGCCCCCATTCCATCCATGACCCTCCCATTTCTGTGCCCCTTTTTTTACTCGTGTTTACAATTTAGGCACAGATCCCATACTAAACTTTATGTACATAAATTCTAATTTAATCTAATTAGTGCCAATAATTGCTTGTTAAAAAGACAATGGCGCTAATTAGCTCATTCAATTAAATTGCATGCTCAAAGTGGGCACATGCCTAAATTTGCATGTGCAATTTTTGACTACTTTTAAAGAATTAGGGAGTTAATGCCAATTCTATAGTGGCATTAAAGCACCTAACTGGTTATGGAATCATAGTGCACAAGTCGCTCTGGTGTGCCTGAAACTTAGGCACGATAGTTTATGCCAGGTCAGCTAATAGTGCTCCATAAATTGCACACGTTGCTAGGTGGAACGCCAATGACACAACCGTGGCTCCAACTATGAGAACATCCTTCTCTCAGTTAAACACTAAGGTGCTCATTCTCAAAGTAGATGGACATCTTAAAATACCTATAAAAATGTCCGTCTGCTAAAAACATCCAAATCCTGATTTTGGAAAGTCAGAATTTGGACATGTCATATTGCAGTTCATCCAAATAGCAAGGAGACATGCTCTGGGTGGGATTACGGAGGGCCCAAAAGTAGGACATACAACAAGGATTTTCAAATGTCTAAAAGAAGTACGACTTATCTAGACCTATTTCTGTCAATTCCAAGTTACAAAAAGTTGCTCTAATTGAGCAGCTGACCACTGGAGGGATTAAAGCATGACCCCTCATGAATCGCCAAGTGGTTGCTGTCTCCTCCCTCTCTGTTTAAAGTGAAACTAGAAAGGAAAACCAGGCTCTGTGTCAGCTGCAGATATTACGGCCATTCTGAAGAAAGTAGGGAAGCAGCTCAGAGAAGTAGCCTAGTGTCTAGTGCAGAGGCCTATGAGCCAAGGCACCCAGGTTCAAGTCCCACTTTAACTCTTTTTTAAATTATTATTATTATTATATTATTATTGTAATTCTGAGCCTTCCAGACATAGAAAAATACCTATTGTACATAAATATGTAAGACATTCAAGCCTGAAGGCTATTGAAATGGTGTACATTCAGGTATAGTGGGTATTTTTCAGGTTCTCCATGAATAATTTTACTGGGTTTGAACCTGTGTCCCTTGGTTTACAGTCCACTATATTAACCACTAGGCTACTCCTCTGTTCTGCTCAGATATCTGTGTAGCCATATTTGTGAAAATGATTCAAGACAGATATTCATGTCCCTGTTTTTTTGTCATTCAGACGATGGATGTTTCACTTTGGAAAATGACTATTCATTTTGGTCGTTTTCAGTGCAAAAACTTCCATCTCAAAGTCATAATCAAGCAGGATATCTAGGCATTTTTCCTGGTTGATTATTGAGATGTTGTTTTTTTTTTGGGGGGGGGGGGGTTATGTTATGACTAGTAAGGGTTTTCTTTTTTTTAGAGTTCGACTATTTTTTGAAAATGCCCCTCCATGCCACTTAAGCACTCTTTTTATTGAATAACATCTAGCATGTATACACACAAATGGCAATTAGTGATGTCATTTATGTACATATGGGTTGCTATTCAATCCAGTTGTGTGTGCAATTACCCCCAGATTCTAGATAGCACAACTGAAATTAACAAGCCAATCAGCACCGATAATTGCAACTTAACAAGCAATTATTCACACTATTTGACATAAATTAGAATTTACATCCACAACTTGCTAGGCATATTCTGTTAAGTGGTGCATGTAAATTCTAATGCGCACTGCCAAAAAGGGAGTGTGGCTATGGGCATGGAATGGGCCAGTGGCGTAGGGCCCACCCAACAGTAGCACACGTTTAACGGTAGCTGGTGGGGATCCCAAGCTCGGCCAGCTGAAGGACTTCCTCCTGATGGTAATGAAAACGCTACTCTCCACGATACTGGCACCTGCGCATGCTCAGTTTTCAGCGCATGCCTGCTGTAGACTGCCTAAGGTGGAAAGAAGCATTTTCCCGCCAGGCTTGAGATATTTTTTGGGTGGTTGGAGGGGGAAGAACACTGGTGCCCACCCACTTCTTACCTAGGCCCAACCAAAATCTGTTGTCTGGCTAAGCCCCTGGAATGGGCGGGCCGTGAGCATTCCAAAAATCTATGCGCAGGGTTATAGAATACACCTGCTCTACACCTAACATAGGTGCCAATATTTACTCCAAGTTTTACTTGGCATAAATAGACATGCCTAGAGTTAAGTGCAAATCCCAAACTTCCAATATCTCCCAAGCACATATCAAACTTATTAATAAATATTAAGTGTTGTGAAGGATCTTCAGACTTTATGCATCCTGGCTGTTAAACCTACAGTTTTTCAAGCAGTTAGGTGCAACTCCTCATTGATCCTTTGGTTTATATATATTTATACAGTATATATATATTTTAGTGCATATTTTCTTTGAACCACTTTCTTACTTTTAGTACTCAATTCTTTAGCAGTCTCATATTTCACTTCAAAACTCATTTCTTGTTTACCACAAACTACTATTCAGCATATTCAACTACTTAACTGGCAGCAAGGTGCACAACAACAGGAACCTCAACCGACTTGGCCAGGTTTCACGACTTCATCAGGGCGGAGGTCCTCTGCAAACAACAACGTTCATATTAGTTATAGCTCATAGATCCACTTATATTCAGTTTCTTTAACACAGCTCCCTCCACAACGTACTTTTCACTCTCCTGTTTCCATCTTCTTGTTTAACAAAATGGCTGCGGCATCTTACCAGCACGCTAACCCTTAAATCTCTGTCAGCTGATTGAAATCACCAGGCTTCTGATAGGTGAGCAGGAAAACTAACTCCAACCAATCAGATTACAGACCATCAATCTAGTTCCGAATTCAACCCCGTAGGGTGCAATGTGTTTAGACTGAAAATCCATTTTTGCTCTTTATAGTTAAGATAGTGTTAAGAGCAGGCATGGCCGCTAGGTGTATTCTGTAAATCTGCCTAGGGATATTCTATAAACCATGCCTTAAAGAATACACGTAGTTGGAAACATTTGTGGCACCAATTTTTCAGGCGCCATATAAAGAATCTAGTCTTGTGTGCTTAAATATAGGCACCCTTTATAGAATTGCACTTTACGTCAATTGTATGCTGTTTTCTACATATTCCTTAGGGCATCCTGAAAACAAATAAACAAACAAAAAAAGACAGTGGCTCTTGAGGATCAGAGGTTTCTCACACCTAGAGTAGAGAGGGAAGAGAAGCCGCTAGACAGCCAGCATGGAGCAAGTAAGATTCATGAATAGCCTTGAAGAATTTCACACCTTTGCAAGAGATGGCTAAGTAGACTCTAGAGAAGGAAACAAAAGGAGCCCTATCTAATTTAGACATTTTGATCTTAGGGGGCACTTAAGATAGAAATTTCACTCTTCCCCTACACATCAAACTAAATGAAACTATTATATGAATAATAAATCTTTTTAACAATCTTTGAGGGAATTAACTAAAAAGCCAAGTGTTAAATTGCAAATAGCACTTTGTTGTGAGGATTTTACCCAGTTACAAAACTTTGGGTTCTTTTAAGATGTGAGGCTCCAGGCAATTGCCTGCTTTTCTACCTCCTAAAAACCCTCTCATTTTTAGGTGTGTGCTTTTCCATCATCCATATGCAGCTGCTAAACAGAAAAGCTTTGGGAATTTAGATGTCCAACTTTTTTGATATCTTTGTATGTTGCATATTATAGAACATTTCTGTTTCTCCATTGTTGCATTGAATGCACAGTTTGGCTTCTTGGGGTTTCCAATTCAATTTTTCTCTGAACATTTCTATTTTCAAGTCTTGGCACGTTCTTCTTATTTGGTAAGGATCTGCTTTGTTCTGTGTGTGTGTAACCTAAGTGAGATATTCTTTATAAATCTGGAAGATGAAATGGCGCAATTTGACAAACTGAAGAGTAGTAAATCGCCTGGAATGGATAGTACTCCCAATGATATTCGAATGTCTCGCACAACTCTGTTCAATGTAATCCATAACCTAGTCGTAACAAATGTATTTCTATTATTCAAGTCTTATTGTAAACCACACTGAGCCGCAAATAGGTGGGAAAATGTGGGATACAAATGCAATAAATAATAATAAATCCCAGAGTATTGATAGAATTGAAAAATGAACTTCCAGAACTATTGTTAGTAATATGTAATTTATCTTTAAAATCAAGCATGGTACCAGAAGATTGGAGGGTGGCCCAATGTAACGCCAATTGTTAAAAAAGGTTCCAAAAGTGATCCAGGAAAAAATAGACAGGTGAGCCGGTGTCAGTGCCAGGCAAATGGTAAAGACTATTATAAAGAAGAAATTACAGAGCATATTCAAAAGCATGGATTAATGAGACAAAGACAACATGGAGTTAGTGAAGGGAAATCTTGCCTCACCAATCTTTTACATTTCTTTGAAGGAGTGAACAAACATGGATAAAGGTGAGCCAGTTGATATTGTGTATCTGGATTTTTAAAAGGCATTTGACGAAGTACCTCATGAAATACTCCAGAGGAAATTGGAGCATCATGGGATAGGAGGTAGTGTTCTATTGTGGGTTAAAAACTGGTTAAAAGATAGGAAACAGAGAGTAGGGTTAAATGATCAGTATTCTCAATGGAGAAGGGTAGATAGTGGGGTTCCCCAGGGGTCTGTGCTGGGGACATTGCTTTTTACATATTTATAAATGAAGCTAGAGATGGAGTAACTTCGTGAGGGTAATTAATTGCTGACAACACAAAGTATTCAAAGTTGTTAAAATCACAAGAGGATTGATGAAAAATTACAAAAGGACCTTACGAGAATGGGAGACTGGGCATCCTAATGGCAGATGGGTATTTAATGTGGAGCAAGTACAAAGTGATGCATGTGGGGCAGAGGAACCCAAATTATAGCTACGTAATGCAAGGGTCCGCGTCAGGAGTCACCGACCAGGAAAGGGATCTAGGCATCATCCTGTCACGTCCCCTACCTTGGCGTGGGTGGCGTCCTCGAGCGACACGGGGTTCTGTGCTGCCTTAGCCCATGCAGCGCATGCTACTGGCTTCCTTGGGTGGCGCTGCCATTTTGTTTTTTCTGGTGCTCCCGTGCCGCAGCTTGCTTCGCATTGGCTGGTGCCCGTTTCAAACCAGGATGTCCCGCTCTGCCTTTCTCCTTGCCCTTTCTCCTCGCTTGGCCTATCGGGTGCTTCCTTCCCGCCTGTCCTTCTCCTGCTCCTCTCCTATTGGCTGCCAGCTGTTCCCTCCTCTTGCTCTCTACCCTATGGCAGCTCTCTCTCCCCTGCTAGACTCGTGCTCATGTCAGACGCCAGCACTTTATCAGCTGATCTTCCTTCTGGCACCTTGATTCGGCTTCTACCTCAGTAGGTTTTTGCTGTTGGCGCTGTTGTATGTTCCTTCCTGCTTATCCTATTTTCTGACCTCTGCCTGGACCCGGATTACTCTTGTTGCCTGCTGCCTGCCTGCTTGACCCAGCGTGTTCTTGGACTATTCTCTGTGCCTGCTGCCTGCCTGCTTGACCCAGCGTGTTCTTGGACTATTCTCTGTGCCTGCTGCCTGCCTATTGACCCAGTGTATTCTTGGACTATTCTCTGTGCCTGCTGCCTGCCTGCTTGACCTAGCATGTTCCTTGACTCTCTCATTGCTTGCTGCATGTCTGCCACTCTGAGGACTTCTGGCCGGACCCAGACCATCTCCTCCTCTCGGCTCCTGTTCCACTTGGCCCCTGCTCTCATAAGTCCTGCCGGCCGCCTACATCTAGGGGCTCAACCCCTGGGGAATGGCGGTCATTGCAGGTGAAGCCTCAGGGTTGCCCGACTGCTGAGTCAGGACCAGAGTCATCCTTTTTCAGGACACGTCCATGTTCTACTCAGCACAAAGACTCACTAGTCTGACACATCATTGAGGATACATTGAAACCCTCTGCTCAGTGTGCGGCATGGCTAAGAAAGCAAATAGAATGTTAGGTATTAGGAAAGGAATAGAAAACAAAAATGAGGATCTTATAATGCCTTTGTAATGCTCCATGGTGCGACCGCAACTCAAATATTGTATGCAATTCTGGTCACCACATCTCAAAAAAGATATAGTGGAATTAGAAAAGTTACAGAGAAGGGCGACAAAAATGATAAAGGGGATGGGACAACTTCACTAAAGTGGAATGGAATGGGTAGACGTGAATCGTTTGTTTACTCTTTCCAAAAATACTAGGACTAGGGGGCACGCAATAAAGCTACAAAATAGTAAATTTAAAATGAATTGAAGAAAATATTTCTTCACTCAACGTGTAATCAAACTCTGGAATTTATTGCCAGAGCAGTTAGCTTAGCGGGGTTTAAAAAAAATTGGGATAGCTTCCTAAAAGAAAAGTCCACATGACATTAATAAAATGACTTGGAGAAAATCCACTGCTTATTTCTAGCTAGAAAGTTGACAAGTGATCTCTGCTGATTTGTGCGGCAACAACCCCTTGAGAAAGCCAATTTGTGCGAAACAGGGACCTGTCGGGGAAAGTCCCGCACAGCACATCTAAAGCTAAGTTGAGCTTTTGAGTACAACGTTATTTGTCAAAATGATAAACTAAGCTCCTTAGAGTATGCAGTATAATGAAAGTATATTAAGGGTAATCCTTTTTACAAAAAAAGTTAAAAAGAAGATAAAAAGTAAAAACATTAATAAAATAGAATAAAGGAGGTTGGTAGGGTACGTCGATGATTATAACTGTCGCAAAATGAGGGTTTTACAACAATGGTAACCCTAGCGACCTATGAGACTTCCCTACTTTAAAAAAAACAGATATTTTCACTAACTGATAAGTGTGTAAGGTAGTGTTACCAAAATATAGTGGAACAGTGCCATTACTACTAGTAGATTATATTTCTAGGATAAGCAGCATAAATTGTATTGTACTGTTTTGGGATCTTGCCAGGTACTTGTCACCTGGATTGGCCACTGTTGGAAACAGGATACTGGCCTTGATGGACCTTCGGTCTGTCCCAGTATAGGAATGTTACGTACTTATATACTTATGATAGCATATAGGTTCTGTGTAGCAGTCTAGCTTGTTCTAATATCCCAATAAGATATGTACTGAAGTTCCAGGTACCAGTGTCACATTTGCAATGTTGAGTTTTCTTAGATTTTGCTTTCAGTTGCATAATGTTGGGGGTAGAGCCTTCTCCCCCAAAGACAGCCTTAGCACCCTTTTTCTAGGAAAAAAAAAGTGTATTTAAGATAAGTTTCTTCATACAGAGCAGGTGCCCTTCACGTCACTCTCTTACAAACACAAGGCAAAGTTATTTAACATGAAAACATGCAGTCAAAATATTGACCTGTGTTTGACTTTGAAAGTGGGTATGCCAGCTGCCACAGTTCATTTGGAAGAGTTTAGTTTGCTCTGATTGCTTTCCTTAACACATTTCAAACATTCAGATACATAAATGAGAGAGCAGCTGGCAGATCTGCAGATGATCATAATTTTCTCAACTTCTTACAAGTCTCCACATTTTTCATTTCTTCTGGCTCTGCATGTGGAATGGTGTTTTTGATCCTTTAATTTCACTCTTTTCTTCATTCCTCCTTTTGCATGCTGGAGTACTTGCTGTCTTTTGCTGCATACTTGAGCATTATTTATATTGGACTTCATATTTCCATTTGAAATCTAACAGGGAGATGATCAGAAACAAATGCCTGCACTAGAGGCTGTTAGCGCCATACTAGCGCCGGCATTTGCTAACGCCCCATGATCAGAGCACTCAAGCGAGTGAAACAATGCGCTCAAGAGCTCTGAACGCAACTAGCATGCAAATGCATGCTAAACAGGGCTAAGCATATTCATCCCCAATGATCAGCGGCCAGCACGCCAAAGATTGGGTCACTGGCTGCGGCAAACCCTATGCCAGCTCTGAGCTGGCATTAGGGTTTGCGGATCATTGGGGAGGAATGGTGAGCCCTGTCTACCATGCATTTGCATGCTGGCAGGACCCATTCCCCCCAACAGCAAACCTGCCAGCGACAGGGGGCTGTGTCCTATAAAAAATAGGCACTCACCTGCCCTATCACCTGTGGGCAGCCTTACCAAGCAGCCAGCTGCTGGTGATAATGGTCAGTCTTAAACCTCTCATATATTCCCAATTGTGAGATGATGTATGAGCAATGACAGGATCCTGGGATGGGTAATCCTCCCCTGGGCATTGTAAACTACATGTATATTTAGGGAGTACAAGATTTTTCTCTGCACTAGATGGCCTCTCTCCCTCTTGGGGGCCTTATGGGAACATGTGTTTAGTCTTTGTCCCCCCAGAACAGATGGAAAATATTCTGTCTCTTAGAAAAGGGCTATTATTTGATGCTTCTGCAGCTGCTGCACAATGTGAAGGAAGGTGATCTATAGGTGAACCAGCATGGTTGACTTCCTGTATGTAGAGGAGTGGAGGAGAGGCTCTAGCTCCTGGCAGAGATGGTCAATGGTAACTTTATTGAAGAGGAACCTGGTGAGGCACTGGCCATCTATGAGGTTTAGGAATTGGGTCCTGGGCCTCTATTTCCTGTGATAGAGATGTGTCCTAGTGGCCTTCCTCTCCTTCCTGTGTGCATCATGCAGTAGGGCCTGTACAGCCCAATAGTTCAGATTTGATGACGTCTGCCTCCCACAACCAGTACTCTGAAACACACAGGCACATATTCTACAGCAGAGACTAAAAGAAGGAAACACTAACACAGACACTGAGAGAACAAGCAGAGCTGGAGACAATCAAGCAGCAGGGCACAGCCAGACGGACACAAACTGGGCAGGATAAGCTCACAGATGAAAATTGAAGGATGCACAGGTAGAGAGGTATGGACAAAAGGTTTTCAGAGGAGATGGTAGACAGGTTATTAAAGGGGATAGGTCAAAGTGCAATAAAGGGTGGGCAACAACACACCTGGGTGGACAGAGATGACAATTGAGTCAATATACTCTTGTTGGTTATGGATTTCATATGGAAACAGCATACTGGGATGGACCATTGGTCTGGTCCAGTATGACATTTATTATGTTCTTCTATATTTGAACAAACAAAATAATAATAATTGTCAAAGGAATCTGCAATTACATTTTTATTTGTGGTATGTGCCTGAGGCAAAATGTATCTGGATAAGGTGCCAGAAAATGAAACACTGTAGTTAATATTAACTACTACTACTACTTATCATTTCTATAGCATTACAAGGCATACGCAGCGCTGTACACCATACACAGAAAGACAGCCCCTGCTCAAAGAGCTTACAATCTAGATAAGACAGGTAAACAGACAGATAACTAATATCAAAACAAACATAAAACACATTTCAAATGATGACTGCAAATAATCACTGCAAAATCAAATCTTCCTGTAAGGTTAACATGATGTTTTTCTTAATTAAATTTATCTATCGATTGATGCAGTTTTTCTCATTGGCTCTATATATTTAAACAGAATCTCTGGTTGCTTAACAATATGGTGATAAAATCCACTGCAGTGGAATAAAAAACTCAAGACCTTCTGGGAACTGCCATCCATTCACAAAATCCTAATTAATGTCTGATGATCTCAGGGTAGGAAGGAATATCACTAAGCGTTATTCTCAAGGACTGTGTCAGAATTTAAGAAAGTGTGGGACAGACATGTGGGATCCCTTAGAAAAGGAAGAGTTAGTGGTTACTGAGGATGGGAACTGGATGGGCCACTTGGCCCTTATTTGCCTTCACATTTCTATGTTTCTATATTTTGAATCTCGGCGTTTGTTTGTATATTAGGCCCTCAGACTTTGGTTTTCTTTTCGTGGTTGTTCTACAGTTTTATCATTGTTTAATTTTCAGTCAAAGGACTTGAAGTTTCACTCATATATATTTGAAACTTACACGAAATGTACTTCAAATTCATTTAACATGACATCTGAAAAAGGGATGTGAGCTGTCTGGAAAACTCATGTACTACAGTGCCTTGTTTATTCGCTTAGTAAAAGGTAGCATTGTTTACTAAAGTTCCAGTTGCCTCCAA
Organism: Microcaecilia unicolor; assembly: GCF_901765095.1. NCBI lineage: Eukaryota > Metazoa > Chordata > Amphibia > Gymnophiona > Siphonopidae > Microcaecilia > Microcaecilia unicolor. The sequence goes on along the minus strand of NC_044031.1, from coordinate 229,057,856 downwards.
AACCAACAAGGCTAGAAAAACTCTAAACTCATTTAAGGTGAAAAAAAATACATAAGAACCACACTGTGTTATTCTCAACTGCTCATAGATGCATCGTCTGTTGGCTCAAAATCATATGACATACAGGGCAGTGATAGAAAACAGTGAAATAGGGGGAATAACGCTTAGTGATATTCCTTCTGACCCTGAGATCATCAGACATTAATTAGGATATTTTGTGAACGGATGGCAGTTCCCAGAAGGTATTGAGTTTTTTTTATTCCACTGCAGTGGATTTTATCACCATAATGTTAAGCAACCAGAGATTCTGTTTAAATATATGTCTCCAACCGGGAGGCTATTCCATGCATCCACCACCCTTTCCGTGAAAGAGTATTTTCGTAGATTCCTCCTAAGCCTATTTCCTCTTAACTTTATTGTATGTCCCCTCATACCTGAGTTTCCTTCATTTGAAAAAGGCTCACCTCCTGTACATTAATGCCACTGAGGTATTTAAACATCTCTATCATATCCCCTCTCTCCTGCCTCTCTTCCAGCATATACATATTGAGGTTCCTAATTTTGGAGCCACCCTCTGAACCAACTCCATCTCGGTTATATCCTTTTGTAAGTGTGGTCTCCAGAATTGTACACAGTACTCTAACCTCACCAGAGGCTTATACAAGGGCACTATCACCTCTTTTATCCTGCTGGTCATCACTCTCCTTATGCAGCCAAGCATCCTTCTGGCTTTGACCGTCGCTTTTTCAACCTGTTTGTAGACACAATCACCCCCAAATCCCGCTCTTCTTTCATACACAGAAGCAGTTCACCCCCTATATTGTACCGCTCCCCTGGATTCTTGTAACCCAAGTGCATGACACTGCATTTCTTACCATTAAATCTTAGTTGCCAATCATTGGACCATTCTTCAAGCTTCGCCAGATCCTTCCTCATGCCATCCACACTCTCCGGTGTGTTCTCTGTATTACAGAGTTTGGTATAATCCACAAAGAGACAAACCTTACCAGACAGCCCTTCCATAATATCACTCACAAAGATGATAAAAAAAGCCAGCCTGAGGACCAACCCCTGTGGTACACCACTGATAACATCCTGTTCCTCAGAGCAAGCGCCATTTACCACTACCCTCCATCTCCTTCCATTTAACCAATTTTTAACTGAGTCAGTCACTTTAGGCCCCATACCGAGGGCACTCAGTTTATTTATTAGTCGCCTATGCAGAACCATGTCAAAGGCTTTGCTAAAATTCAAGTATACCACCTCCCAAGTCCAAATGTTTGGCCATTCAATTCGAGAAACCTCACAATCCTCCGCTTTAGAAGCATTTCCATTAGTTTGCTCACCACCGAGGTCAGACTGACAGGTATGTAATTTTCAACCTCTTTCTTACTTCCACTCTTGTGAGGAGGGACCATATTCACCCTTCTCCAGTCCTCTGGGACCACTCCAGACTCTAAGGAAACATTGAAGATGTCAGAGAACGGAGCTGCCAGAATCTCTCTGAGTTCCTTGAGTACCCTCAGATTTATCCCATCAGGCCCCATCGCTTTGTCTACTTTTAGTTTAGCTAGCTGCTCATGATCACAGTCTGAGAATCGGTCCTGGTCAACCATACATCCACCCCCATTAGCATTTGTTGTCTGTGGTCCTACCCCCGGCCTTTCATCCATGAACACAGAACTGAAATAATTATTGAGCAGTTCAGCTTTATCCTTATCAGCTTTTACATATTCCTCCCCCTCAGTTTTGAGTTTTACAATGGTATTATGGCACTTCCTCCTGTCATTTATATATATGAAAAATGTCTTGCCTCCCAATTTTACCGTATCAGCTACCTTTTCTTCCATTCTTTGCTCCTATGCGTAGATGTCGGCATCTTTTCACCAGTGGAGAGCTGTGAGGTATTTTGGAGCATTCAGCTCTTTGTATCAGGCAGAGATTTTTCACAAATAGTTTCAACATCTGAAGACACAATAGCGAAACATGGACCACGTTGGGTTGTCAATAATAGGCTGGTGACATTAAGCTACATTGGAACAAGAATCTGGCAGTTTAGCATTTGAATAATGGCATTGTGGAAGCCGAAAGTTGGCAAAAGATATTAGTGAACATCATCACAGTTGAAGATAGTCAACAAGGAAGTTTCAACATTGTTACTACAATTACAGATAAGTTAAAACAGTAACAGAGTTGCAATTTGAAAGTACGTCATAAAGACTTTGTAAGTTTGGACCACTGCTAGTTTGGAATCCACAAGTGACATTGGAAAGTATCCTTAATTATAAGAGGTGTAATTGCATTAGGAAAAATATGTGTTTTATTGTTTAATATAGAGATGGTTCTGTATTTTATATTTGTGGTACAATAAAATCATATGAGCTTAAGACTATTACTTGCATAGTTATGGTAAAAAAAAGTATATTTACAGTGCACTCCATTTAAGTGCCCATTGGATAAGCGCATGCTCTGTTTAACTGCATGCCTTACTTCCGTCCCGTTTTTGGCACCATCAATTTCTATGGGGACAAACTTCGGTTTAGCGCATCACTGATAAGTGCAAGATTTGCTTATATGCAGGGTTTAAGACCGCTCCTCTGCAGGAAAGACTCCGCATAAGCGTGCGCACGGAATATGGAAGCCAATTGGCGCATGACAACCAATGAGATTTTAAATTTACCACCCATTTAACTGCCACAGGCAGAATAAGCAAAAGAATCTTGTTAGAGTGTACACTGGAGTCGGAGTCATCGTCGCGGTGGAACTGTAAGACTTTAACACTGGCTGAACGAATAGAAGTTTTTAAAAAATTAGAAAACAAACAAAGTCAAGCATCTATTGCTAAAGAATATGGTGTCAATCCCAGTCAAATTTCATGTGTCTTGAAGCAGAAAGACCAGCTTCTGGGAGACTGGCAAAACAATACAAATTCACAACGGAAACAAAAATGGGAAGATGCTCTTCTTCGGTGGTTTTCTCGAGTCAGGAGCAGTTTCCTGTCAGTGGTCCACTGCTTATGGAGAAAGCTAACCAGCTAGCTGAAAGTTTTGGACTAACTGAATTCAAAGCCACTGTTGGATGGTTGGAAAGATGGAAGGAGAGGAACAACATAAAATTCAAGAAACAGCATGGTGAGAAACAAGATGCTGATGACTTTGGTGCTGAAAATTGTGTTGTTTCAGTTCTTCCTACCATCTTGAATGAGTTTGCACCTCGTGACATTTTCAATGCTGATGAAAACGGTCTCTACTGGTGAGCAACTCCTGATGGAACACTTGCATTCAAACATGCCGAAACAACTGGAGGTAAAACATCGAAGGACCGACTGACGATCCTCCTTTACTGCAATATGGATGGGAGTGAGAAGTTGGAACCCCTCGTCATTGGAAAAAGCAAACAGCTCCGTTGCTTCAAGAAAGTTAAATGACTTCCTGTGTCATACGAGGCTAATGCAAATTCATGGATGACTGGGGAAATTTGGAAGCAGTGCCTAAAGAAGTTAGACACTAGAATGCGGGTTCAAAAGCATCAGATTTTGTTGCTTTGTGATAATTGTGATGCACACAGGGATGATGTCAGGCTGTCTAACGTCAAGGTGGTCTTCCTGCCACCAAACACTACCTCTCTGATCCAACCTATGGATCAGGGCATAATAGCCAATTTCAAAAAACATTATCGTGCTCTTGTGCTACATCGTCTGAGCGTTATGGATGACCAGTCTGGCAAGGATAAATGTGCTGTTGAACTGGCTCATAATCTATCACTGTTGGATTCCCTACATATGCAGAAAGAAGCCTGGAATCATGTTACACAGGCAACCATTGTGAACTGCTACAAGCGGGCAAGCTTTTTTTAAGGATGTGGAGAGGGACGAAACAGATGCAGCTGTTGCAAATGCGTCAGATGAAGAGGTTATTGACATCCCAGCCGGTGTTACTGAAGAGGAGTTCCATCGCTACGTAGCTGTTGATTACGATCTACAAACAGCTGAAGACAGCACTGATGTCAAGATTTGCGCCTACACGCAGGCAACAACGGCTGATGATGGAACAGATGATGAAATGAGCATCGAGGCACATGTTGACGAAATTCAACAACCTCCTCCTGTCACTTTTGCAAGAGCGCTGGAGAGTCTCAACACCGTGCGGGCCTATATGGAGGCCACTGGATGTCAGTGCTATGACAGTTTTTACCATCTGGCAGATGTAGTCTATGGAACTCACATACCTAATAGTGTACAGAGGACTATAACTGATTACTTCAAGTAAGCCTAACGTCAGTTAACGGAGACTGTATACTGTACGTATAATAATAAACAGTACTGTACATATGTTTATCAGATGTCAAGCTTCTTTGGGTCACAACGGTTAACTGCATGCATTTCTTTGGTCCCAGACTCTTGCACTTAAGTGGATTGCACTGTATATGTGATAACTATAATGGAATTTAATGAACCTTGATTCTGTACTAGTTTACCAGTTTTATGAGATAAATTTCCTTAGAGTTAAAGGCTATGTCTTGCAATTTTGTTTTTCTAATCATGTTGGTCAAAGTCTCCGGTTTTTCTCTTTCTCTGTCTGTGTTCTCTTAACTTTCTTTCCAGGGCATCTTCCTATTTTATTCACTTTCTCCATGGACCTAACCAGGATTCAATTTTTGGGGGGGTTCCCAGGGGTGGACTAGGAGGGGCAATGCATTTAATCTCTACTCTACCCGCCCCCCCCCCCCCCCACTCCACGCGTTAATAATTTTACCTTTGCTGATGAGGATGCCCAATCCCTGCCAGGGCATGAGATCTGCTGCCCAGAACTGCCCCAGTACTGCCTCAGCAATGAAGAAATAGGTGGACTCCTCGCGCATGCTCAGTTCATGTGCAAGGAGTACCTGTGCTGGTGGCTAGAAAGGAGGCTGCTGACGTCTTCGCTTCTGAGGCAGCACTGGGGCAATTCTGAGTAGTGGATCTCATCATCTGGCGGGGATTGGGCACCCCCACCATCCATTCAATAGGTATTTTGGGTTGTGGAACTGGGGGACCCTGGGCCTCAAGGCCCCCATCCCCCGTGGCTATGCCACTGGATTTCTCCCTTTCATCCATCTCAGAAATTTCTTATTTTTCTACTTCACTATCCACTCCGATTTCATCCCTCTTCATCATCCAGTCTTTAGGTTCCCTCTTTTATTATGTCTACCTTCTGCTTTCTATCTTTCTCCAGCCTTTCACTAACTCAGGAAGCCTTCACCCATATTCCTCCACTGGAAGTGGTGCTGAAATGTCACGGTTTCAATCAGGGAAGGACTGGTCTCTGGGATTCTTGAAGAACTTGCCTGCCTTTTTCAATTGGAACCATGATATTGCTTTACCACACCTACTGGTAGGAATGATGGCGGGGGACTGCTGCTCACCTTAGGGAGATCATTAGTATCCAACATCTTTCCCTTGATTTCCTTCCTACCACTCCCCCATCATTTTGCCTTTACTTCCCTTCCCAGGCCCTGGATGTAGGATAGCTCCTGATTTCCTCTCCTCCCCTCAAGCAGCACCTCTATTTCCTTTCCCATCATGCAGTGTCTCACCTCACTTCCCATCCCACTCCCTTGTAGGGTCCTTCCCTTCCCCCTCCCCCCCAGCTGCATCATCTCTTACTTTCCTTCCCTTGACCACCATACTGCCTTCCAAACTGAAACACAGTGTTGGGTTTTTCAAACCCTTCCTGCACTTAACTTCAATCACTCCTGCCTCCTGGAAAGCAAACTTCCTGTTTCAGAGGGAGTGGGACTGATGAACTTAGTATAGGATGAATTAGTCATTGAGCCCAGAACTCACTAACTCTGTGTGCTGAAGTGACCATAACCAAAAATAAGACCTTCCAGATCAAGTTCTTCAGTTCACAGTAGGCATGTGGTTCAAAGCTGGGAGATTTCATTAGTTTAAATTAGAGCAGTGAGGTCACATAACACATTGACAGGATTGACAGGAGGCTTCCATAGAAACAAACCGGCATAAACCAAAGAGTGTACAGAAATGGGTTTTTCTTTTACATGATGGTGATAAGCACTAATTACACTAAGGTGAACTCTAACAAAGTATGTCTTTAAACCCTACTCAGAGAGATGTAAAAAGTATTCAAGCAATTTTTGTTTGAGACAGGAAAACGGCCTTACCATCACACCAAATAGCAAACATATTTCATTTAAAACCACATGAATCCCTAGTGGAGCTTCTTCTGGAGCCAGAAGGATCTGTACTATGTTTTTGGACATATCTTGAGAGCTATGATTACCCTCTCAACATGCAGGCTGAGAAAGAATGGGACTTGATACTGAGAATTCCCCATTTGATTATTGTTCCTATGGCGACTCCTGAAAGAAGAGAATGTCACACATCCCTAAAATGTAACTAGCTGCAAACTGTGCCAACATATCTCACAGGATCCCACAGTCACTCACATGGGAAAAATATTCAGCATAAGGGGATCCTTCACATTTTCATCTTCAAATGTGGTATATATCATTCAATACAAAAAGTGTTACATTTGTATCCCACATTTTCCCACCCATTTGTAGGCTCAATGTGGCTTACATAATTCCGGAGAGGTAGTTGCGGACTCTGGGGTCAGCAGATACAAAGTGTGAAATATAGTAAAAAAATAGATCAGGTATGGACCGTCCTGAGCAGATTGCAAGGGGTGGGATCCTATGGCGGGAGACTAGGTTTTGTTCATTTCCTATTTTCGGTGCTGTCATTCATTTTTGATGACTATGTTGGTATGCCTTTCTGAAAAGGTGAGTCTTTAGGTTTTTTCGGAAGTTTAGAAGATTGTTCGTGGTTTTCAAGTCTTTTAGTAGTGCATTCCAGAGCATATGTAGGAGAAATAGAATAGTGTAGTTTTTCACAAAGGGGTTTCACGCTTTCAAATCACGTTTTACCGTAGATCAGCCTGGCTGCCGTGTTCTAAGCAGTTTGGAGTTTTCTTAGGATTTGTTCTTTGCATCCTGCATATATTCCATTGCAGTAATTGACGTGGGATAGTACCATTGATTGAATCATGGTACGAAATGTTTCCCTCGGGAAAAATTGTCTTATGCATTTGAGTTTCCACATTATGTGAAACATTTTCTTTGTAGTGATTGCCGCTTGAGTCTCTAATGTTAGGTTGCTATCTATGGTAATTTCTAGTATTTTCAGATTATTTGAGATTGGGAGAGTATAGTCTGGGGTAATTATGGTTGAGGGGTGGTTTGAGCTATGTTGGGAAGATAGGATGAAGCAGTGTGTTTTTATTAGAGAAACAAGCCAGATGCTAAAGACTCAATCTACATAGCCATAATATTAAATATTCCAGTGCCAACCAGGATGTTACCTCTGTGGGACAGCACTTTATAAAACCAGAACACTGGTTTGAAGTCAAAATCATGAAATATTTTGACACCTACCCGACAGGACTTAACAAAGATCTGAGCTTCCTATCCCGCTATAAACCATAAAATTATACTTCTTTGTCACCCTCTTGTCAACCAACCAGTTCTCCCTGTTTCTCACCTAACCCATCCTACCCTCTTCCTGTGAGACTGTCATTGGAATGCTTTTGTTTTTCACTTATATATTCTGATATTTGTGAACATTTGCTTACTTCTGAGCTGCTGAAGAAGAAGGGATACCTTCAAAAACTAGTCACAAATGTATTTAGTCAAATAAAAACAGTATCATCTTATTTTCTATGTTTTGATTTATTTCTATTTATTACCTTATGTAAGAATGAAAATTGGATCAGAATAAACAATTTACAGACCTGAATAGAATAAGAACTAAAATTGCTAATTCCCCTTAATGAAAATTCCTTACAGTAGAATGAAAATTATCAGTGCGTAGTGCTGTCCACAGTGTCTACCCCTCCTACGAGTCCTTCTACCTGAGTCAGGGCTGTGGCTGATGCTGAGAAAATGCTGCTCTTTTGCGCTGCAGTCTACTGTCAGGCTTATTTTCGAAAGAGAAGGGCGCCCATTTTCGACACAAATCACCCAAATCAGAGTCGCCCAAATCAGCATAATCGAAAGTCGATTTTGGGCATCCCCAACTGCTTTCCGTCGCGGGGACGACCAAAGTTCCCAGAGGCGTGTCAGTAGCATCGCGAAGGCGGGACTGGGGCATGCTTAACACATGGGCGTCCTCGGCTGATAATGGAAAAAAGAAGGGCGTACCTGACGAGCACTTGGCTGAATTTACTTGGTCCAGTTTTTCTTGCGACCAAGCCTCAAAAAAGTGCCCGAACTGACCAGATGACCACCGGAGGGAATCAGGGATGACCTCCCCTTACTAACCCCCTCCCACCCTCAAAACAATTTTTAAAATATTTTTTGCCAGCCTCTATGCCAGCCTCAAATGTCATACCCAGCTCCCTGACAGCAGTATGCAGGTCCCTAGAGCAGTTTTAGTGGGTGCAGTGCACTTCAGGCAGGCGGACCCAGGCCCAACCCCCCCTACCTGTTACACTTGTGGTGGTAAATGTGAGCCCTTCAAAACCCACCAGAAACCCACTGTACCCACATGTAGGTACCCCCCTTCACCCCTTAGGGCTATGGTAGTTTTGTACATTTGTGGGGAGTGGGTTTTGGGGGGCTCAGCACCCAAGGTAAGGGAGCTGTCCACCTGGAAGCAATTTCTGAAGTCCACTGCAGTGCCCCCTAGGGTGCCCGGTTGGTGTCTTGGCATGTCAGGGGGACCAGTGCACTACGAATGCTGGCTCCTCCCATGACCAAAGGTCTTGGATTTGGTCGTTTCTGAGATGGGTGTCCTCGGTTTCCATTATCGCTGAAAACCAGGGACGACCATCTCTAAGGATGACCTAAATGTTGAGATTTGGGCGTCCCCGACCATATTATCGAAACGAAAGATAGCCGCCCATCTTGTTTCGATAATATGGGTTTCCCCGCCCCTTCGCCGGGACGTCCTGCGAGGACGTCCTCAAGAAAACTTGGGTGCCCCGTTCGATTATGCCCCTCTGTGTCTCCCTGAGGGGTCGGCACAAGTCAGGGAGATGCAACAGACTGCAGAGCTATGATGCCTGCTGTCCTATCTGGGCCCACCCAATCTACCATCTGTATGCAGTGCTAGCCTACTCATGCCTCCCTAAAATGCTGTGTGCATGTCTGCTGGTCTACCCGGGTCCACCTAATCTGCCATCTGCATGCCTGCTGGTCCACCCAGGCCCAAGTGCTGACTGTATGCCTGCTCTTGGTGGCTCACCCAATCTGCCATCCATGTGCCTGCAGTGCTGGCCCACTCAGGCCCACCCAATCTGCTGTTTGCATGCCAGTGCTGGCCCACCCAATCTGCCATCTGCATGCCTGATGATCCACCTGGGCCTAGCCAATCTGCTGTCTGCGTGCTTACTCCTGCTGGCCCTCCTGATCCCAACTTTCCTGCTCGCCCACCTGGGCCTTCCCAATCTGTTGTCTGCTGAACTGTAGAACAGCAGCATTTATTTTAGCACCAGACTACAAGGCAAGAGTGACCTGTTTTCTGTCTCATAGTATTAGTTGAACAATGATATGGCAATAGTTCAGCTCAGCAAGTCAGAACAGTTCTTTTTTTTCACAGAGCATTCAGTCTGCCTCACATTGTCAGCTACTATAATAATCATATTTTCTAGCCACTAATGTGTGTGGGTTAGTTGTTGTGCATGCACTGTTCCTATGTTTACAAAGTGCATTCAGTCTGTCAGTCCTTCTGTGCCTCGCATTGTCAGCTATAATCGGATTTCTGGCCATTAAATTCTGTCTGTGGGTTCGTTGTTGTTCATAGCTTTAAAATGCCCAGTCGAAGATCAATGTTTTATGTGCTGTTAGGAGAATAAAATGAGTCAGTCCAAGTTATTTGCTCAACCTAACAGTGAAAGTGGCATGTGGGAATTTTTGGAATATTGTGTAGATACGAAGAAAAGCAGATGCCTGATCAGGCTTACAAGCGACAGCAAGTGTGAATGCAACATGCTCATGCACAGGAAAACCCCTCAAGTAATAGTAATCAAGAAGGAGTGGGAAATAGACCAGGCTAACCGGAGACAAACAAGGAAACTTCAGTTGATTGTAGACACTTTATTGGTGAAGACTTGATACTGTACTGTGTTACGGCTAGTAGCCTGCACCAGGAGTCTTTAGGGTAAAATACGTGAATAACATCTAACGGTCAATAAATGTAGACCCAAGTGGATGGAACAATGTGGTCTTTAAAAAGACCTCTAGAATATGCATGGGTTCTGAAACGGGCTGACACGGCTCCAGACAGAAGAAAAAACCCAACCAATCTTACAAAAAACACATGGAGTGTTTCCATAAAACAGAAGCTGAATCTTACAATCACAGAAATCGGCAAGGAAAAAAATTAAACTGGATAATTCAATGACCACCAACCAAAACAATCCGGTAAGCCTGAATCCTACCATTTCTGAATTCACGAGTCTCATATAGCCAGCAATCTGACAAGTATCATGTGTGCATGAAATCAGTTCTGAATATGATCATTGTTATAGCAGTTCAATGACGATTATTGATTCACCTGAATTTAGAAACACGCTTAAAACCTTGGATCCCAAATTCAAACCTTGTGGCAGAGCCAACGCCTTGAAAATGACACAACAAAGCACAGCGTCCATAGCAGAGAAGCTGAAAGTGACTGAAGACTACTGCTCCAAGAAACTGTCAAAGTGCAAACAAACAAGAATAATACCGCAGAATGTTTTTCAGTTTTGGCATGAAAGAAGTGGGGCCTATGACATATTACTTCCTATTGCACCAGCATCACAAGCCTATGTAGAAAGGATCTTTTCTTTGTGTGGAATAATGACTGCTGGACAAAAAATAGACTCGAAAGTATCTTGGAAATGAGAGTATTTCTAAAACTAAATGGTAAACTCAAACAGTTATAGTGGACATTGATATTCTTTTCTTGGTTTGTGTGGCTTTGTTTTTTTTACTAAGAAAGCACTAAGCCATGTGCTGTTTGTTAAGGTTACAGACTGCATGAATAGCTTTTAAGGTTTCTGGAAATGAGAGTACTTCTGAAACTAAATTCAAACAGTTTTATGTTCATGTGACATTCTGAAGGCTGTTCTTGATATGTTTGTTCTGCTCTCAATAAAAAAGAAAGCAAGAAATAAAATTTGTTGTGAGATTCCTGAACTGAATAAGAACTAAACTTTCTGGGAGAGAACTGAACAACAACTAAAATTATCATTGCCGCCAAGAACTAGAATAAAATAAGAATAAAAATTACATGTTTTGCAAATAAATAAAAACTCAAACTAAAATTATTTTCCAGACTAAAATATCACTGCTGGTGAGATGTCACATGTCATTTGGGAAGCTCAACCAGTCCAGGGTAGCCATGTCTGAATCCTGATTGCACATCATCAAGGCAGTTGTATGGTCATATATGACCTTATTATTTCAGCTAATGTAGCCACCTTGAACACTGGCTGATAATTAAAACATAACAGTTGCTCTACTGGGTTAAAGCAAGGGTCCATCTAACCCAATATCCGGTTTCCTACAGTGGCTAGTGCAGGTCACAAATACTTGGCAGAATCCTAAAAAATAGTATAATTCCATGCTCCTTAATTCAGGGATAAGAACTGGCTTGGTAGATATATGAGCTGTAGTTAGAATGCTCCCTGTTTTTGTTTCTTTTTCGTTTTCATGTCCTCTTCTATTTATTTTTTTGTTGATTCTAGCAATTGCAGATTTTTCTTCAGCCTCAGAATACTGATCTTACAGTTCTCCTCTTCTTCACTAGGAGTAGCCTAGTGGTTGGTGCAGCAGACTTTGATCCTGAAGAACTGGGTTCAATTCCCACTGCAACTCCTTGTGACTGTGGGCAAGTCACTTAACCCTCCATTGCCCCAGGTACAAAATAAGTACCTGTATATATGTAAACCGCTTTGAATGTAGTTGCAAAATACCAGTTTAGAAAACAATTGAAAGCTCATTTATTTGTGCAGTCCTTTGCTTCTGTTTAGGTGATTATTATGGACTTTTTGCACAGCCTATAATATATTTATTTACCCCTGATGCAGGCGATAGCACCGAAAACCTGTTGGTTCAGTGATCAAATTGTTATCTCCACTGGACGTTTTATGTTGTACTCACCTTCTTTTTGAGTTGTTGAATAGCTCTTGCTGGTTCTTCTTTCTGCTGCTTTTTTCTTATTTTAACATATATTATTTGCCACAGACCAGTCTTATACAATGAGTCTGTGGGAAATAGTGTAAGCTAATAGCATTTGCATGCATTAATTGTTAACAAATGGTTCTACTATCTGGTTAAATGCAGGAGAGGAGGAGGGTAGCCAAGGCTGCATAAAATCTTTAAGGGTCCTTTTACAAAGGCATAGGGAAAAGTGGCCGTAGCATGCCCTTACACTGTCTTTCTAGCATACTAAGGCTATTTCTTCCCGCAGGTGGAAAGTGGCCAATTTCCAGCATTCATGGCCACATGCTAATGTTGTCATTAGTGCTTGGCCATTAGAAAAGATTAGTGCATAAGCTTTTACTGACACTATTGTGTTACCTATTTTGTGCTAATTAGCATAGAAACGCCCACTCTCCATTTCCAGACATGCCCCCTCCATGAAAAAATGTTAAAAACGTTTTGTGCATGGTGTGCGTGCACAAAGTGCAAAGTTACCGTAGGACACCTCAGCGGTAAGACCTTTGAAGCTGCAGTAAGCGCCCGCCAGCAGCTTCGTAAAAGGACCTCTCAATCAGCTAGTACAAATAGCACTATCCAGTCAAAGTTTATTCAGTTAAGTTAGACTTCATATATTACACATGGCAGTAAGTTAAGCAGGCAAAAATTGAACTGGCTATAATCAGTAGTACTGACATAACCAGATATTTCATTTCATTTCATTTATTCACTTACAGACCACCTATTTAATAAAATCCTAAGCCGTGAACAATAAACGTGCATAATTCAGCAGAACACAAACTAAAATAAACACATCTTATCATACACAGAAGGCAAATCAAATGCTACCATCAATAAATGTGTTTTCAATTTATGGCTGAAACTACTTAAATCAGTTTCAGCCTGGACTGCAGCCAGCATTCATTTCAGGTTACAGAGCCCATAAGAGAGAACACCCATGCTCATAATGTTGTTATTCACACCCCTGTAGCATCTGGGCATGTTAATAAATTTAGTTGGTTAGATTGCATGTTACAAGTCAGTACATGGGCACTCACTGAAGGGGCAAATGAGCAGGAGGAAAAACCCTTAGCATCTTGCATATCACAAGAAGTAACTTATATAATCTGAAACTTGATTGGTACCCAATGTAGGTCAGCAAGAAACAGAGAGACAAACAGTGCAGAATAAATCACAGAAAAAAGGCAGCTTTGCTGACAGCCAATGATATCAAAATTTCAAGTTTATTAAAAGAGCAACTTTCAAACAGAGCAGAAGCATAGCCAGGTTGAGGGTCAGGGGGAGCAGAGAGTGGACTGCCTTTGGCACCGGCATGTACTTTAAATGTGACAGATCAAATGAAACATAGACACCGGTGCCGTCGAAAGTCCATTTGGGGGAGCGGCCGTTCCCCTGGCGACCCACCTAGCTATGCCTCAGAAATAGAGATCTACTTGTCCAAAGTCATTAATCAAATGCCCGACATGTTTCTGCACAGAGTGCCTGCCTCAAGGACAAATTCAGAACCAGAACAATTCTATCAGGAATATGATCCCACCTAGGAAAACATACAAATATAGGACTTACTAGAACACTTTCAAAAAAGACTTATTACTAATAATTTAGAGGCCCTTGTATGAAGTAAAAAGTGGCCTGCTGTATCCCCATCGCGGGTCTATCCTGCGCTCTAAGGCCACTTTTAGCACTGCCAGGAAATGGCTGATTTTTCTATTTCTATAATAATGAGCATGTGCTAATTTTCTCATAAGTGCGTGAGCACTTACTGACACCTATTTTGTAGGCAGTAAGGGCTCATATGCTAACCACATGCTAATCAGTTAGGGGTCCTTTAACAAAGGTAGCGTTTTTAATGCACACTAAATGCTAGAGACACCCATAAGAATATATGGGCATCTCTAGTATTTAACGCATGCTTATTTTTAGCGCTCACTAAAAACGCTAGTGCGCCTTTGTAAAAGGAACCCATATAGGGGCATAATCAAAGGGGACGCCCAAGTTTTGCTGAGGACGTCCTCACAAAACATCCCGGTGGAGGGGCGGGGAAACCCGTATTATCAAAACCCTCCAAAACCCTCTACCCACCACTGTACACCACTACCATAGCCCTTAAGGTTGAAGGGGCACCTAGATGTGGGTACAGTGGGTTTCTGGTGGGTTTTGGAGAGCTCACATTTACCACCACAAGTGTAACAGGTAGGGAGGGGATGGGCCTGTGTCTACCTGCCTGAAGTGCACTGCATCCACAAAAACTGCTCCAGGGACTTGCATACTGCTGTGATGGACCTGAGTATGACATCTGAGGCAGGCACAAAAGAGTTTTAAAGAGGTTTTTTGAGGGTGGGAGGGGGTTAGTGACCACTGGAGGAGTAAGGGGATGTGATCCCCGATTCTCTCCGGTGGTCATCTGGTCAGTTAGTACATAAGTACATAAGTAGTGCCATACTGGGAAAGACCAAAGGTCCATCTAGCCCAGCATCCTGTCACCGACAGTGGCCAATCCAGGTCAAGGGCACCTGGCACGCTCCCCAAACGTAAAAACATTCCAGACAAGTTATACCTAAAAATGAGGAATTTTTCCAGTCCATTTAATAGCGGTCTATGGACTTGTCCTTTAGGAATCTATCTAACCCCTTTTTAAACTCCGTCAAGCTAACCGCCCGTACCACGTTCTCCGGCAATGAATTCCAGAGTCTAATTACACGTTGGGTGAAGAAAAATTTTCTCCGATTCGTTTTAAATTTACCACACTGTAGCTTCAACTCATGCCCTCTAGTCCTAGTATTTTTGGATAGCGTGAACAGTCGCTTCACATCCACCCGATCCATTCCACTCATTATTTTATACACTTCTATCATATCTCCCCTCAGCCGTCTCTTCTCCAAGCTGAAAAGCCCTAGCCTTCTCAGCCTCTCTTCATAGGAAAGTCGTCCCATCCCCACTATCATTTTCGTCGCCCTTCGCTGTACCTTTTCCAATTCTACTATATCTTTTTTGAGATACGGAGACCAGTACTGAACACAATACTCCAGGTGCGGTCGCACCATGGAGCGATACAACGGCATTATAACATCCGCACACCTGGACTCCATACCCTTCTTAATAACACCCAACATTCTATTCGCTTTCCTAGCCGCAGCAGCACACTGAGCAGAAGGTTTCAGCGTATCATCGACGACGACACCCAGATCCCTTTCTTGATCCGTAACTCCTAACGCGGAACCTTGCAAGACGTAGCTATAATTCGGGTTCCTCTTACCCACATGCATCACTTTGCACTTGTCAACATTGAACTTCATCTGCCACTTGCACGCCCATTCTCCCAGTCTCGCAAGGTCCTCCTGTAATCGTTCACATTCCTCCTGCGACTTGACGACCCTGAATAATTTTGTGTCATCGGCGAATTTAATTACCTCACTAGTTATTCCCATCTCTAGGTCATTTATAAATACATTAAAAAGCAACGGACCCAGCACAGACCCCTGCGGGACCCCACTAACTACCCTCCTCCACTGAGAATACTGGCCACGCAATCCTACTCTCTGCTTCCTATCTTTCAACCAGTTCTTAATCCATAATAATACCCTACCTCCGATTCCATGACTCTGCAATTTCTTCAGGAGTCTTTCGTGCGGCACTTTGTCAAACGCCTTCTGAAAATCCAGATATACAATATCAACCGGCTCCCCATTGTCCACATGTTTGCTTACCCCCTCAAAAAAATGCATTAGATTGGTGAGGCAAGACTTCCCTTCACTAAATCCGTGCTGACTTTGTCTCATCAGTCCATGTTTTTGTATATGCTCTGCAATTTTATTCTTAATAATAGCCTCCACCATCTTGCCCGGCACCGACGTCAGACTCACCGGTCTATAATTTCCCGGATCTCCTCTGGAACCTTTCTTAAAAATCGGAGTAACATTGGCTACCTTCCAGTCTTCCGGTATTACACTCGATTTTAGGGACAGATTGCATATTTCTAACAGTAGCTCCGCAAGTTCATTTTTTAGTTCTATTAATACTCTGGGATGAATACCATCAGGTCCCGGTGATTTACTACTCTTCAGCTTGCTGAACTGACCTTTTTGTGGCTCGGTCGTAAGAAAAACAGGACCAGATAAAATCGTTCAAATGCTCGTCAGGGACGCCCTTTTTTTTCCATTATGGGTCGAGGACGCCCATGTGTTAGGCATGCCCAAGTCCCGCCTTCACTATTCCTCCGACATCCACCCGTGACCTTTGTTCATCCCTGCGACAGAAAGCAGTTGGGGATGCCCAAAATCGGCTTTCGATTATGCCGATTTGGGCGACCCTGTGAGAAGGACGCCCATCTTCCGATTTGTGTCGAAAGATGGGCGTCCTTCTCTTTCAAAAATAAGCCTGTTAGTGTGTGGCAATGTAGCTGTGCTACCTGATGCCTAATTTCCACCCGCAGACCCATCCCAGTGCTAGTTTTTGCACACATGCAAAAACTACTGCAGGTTACCTAAGTAGTGCATTTTAACCTGAGGTAAGAACATTAGTGCTTACTGCAGCTTAGTAAAAGGATCCCTTAATAAATCAGTCAGTTTCTCTGCTTAAGAAAATTGTGTATCTGTCCTCCAGAATGACCCAGGCTAATGATATGTTAAAGAGATATGAAGAAAAAGGTTACCGCTTGATGTATTAATGATGTATATAGGAGGGTGAAAAGTACAGATCATAATACCTTGTTGCCCAAAATGACATTGAACCAATTTAGGGTCACAAGATTCAGGGCAACATGACCACACACATTACATCCAGTCATTAATCTAGATGTAACTTTTTTTTTTTTGCTAATTGTAAAGTTTTAACAGTGAATTTTGGCAAACCTATTAGCAATCCATTCTAATAAGTATGTGCATTTGTTAGCATTCAGTTGATTAGTGCATCATAAGCATTTTAGTGCATGCAAAATTACTTTAACATGAAATAACCTACAAATTCACACTTGTACAATCAATTTGCAGGCATTTGAAAGTAAGTTCTAACTCACATACATATCAGACTAAACTCCTAAAATACTACTTTTATATTGATGACATTTTCATCATTTGGACTGAGAGAGAAGAGACTCAAACAATTTCACAGTTTTTTTTCCAATACATCCCATCCTGCAATCAAATTCAAGATTGACTACTCCCCAGAAAAAGTCAGTATTTGGACACCACAGTTTCCATCAGCAATAGCAATATACAAACATCTATAAAGAGGAAACCCACAGACAGATGCAGTTATCTCCACAACTCCAGCTTCCACCCACAAGCCACAAGATACCATCGTATCTGCTCTGACCCAAGGGATAGAGATAAACACCTCAACATCCTGACTGAATCTTTCAACTAAAAAGGCTACAACACAAAAATAATCTCCAAGAAGGTTTGCCTTTTCTCTTAAAATACCTACGGAAAACCTATTGCAGTACAAGCAAAAGAAAGCCACAGAGAGAATCTCCCTTGTAATGACATATAACCCAGAGCTAGAAAATTTGAGAATCATAAAAAAATTCTACAGCCACAATTCCAGGAGGATGAACTGCTGAAAGAGATATTCCCATCCCCACCAGTGTTGGCCTTCTGACAGCCACCCAACTTAAAACACAAACTTGTGAAAAGCAAGCTCCCAATAGAAACTCAAAAAGAAGAGTGTGGCACACATCCCTGCAATATATCTAGCTGCAACACTGTGCCAACATATTTCACAGGATCCCATAGTCATTCACATGGGAAAAATTTTCAACATAAGGGAATCCTTCACATGCTCATTTTCAAATGTGGTATATATCATTCAATGTAAAAAGTGTGCAGAAGGTTCTATATTGAAGAAACAAGCCATATGCTAAAGACGAGATTTAATCTACATAGATATATGAAAAAATGCCAATGCCACCCAGGATGTCACCTCTGTGGGACAGCACTTTACAGAACCAGAACACTACATCAATGATTTTATGGTGAAAATACTATCAGGAAACTTTTAAAGACAATCCAGGAACATGAGACCTTTGAAGTCAAAATGATGAAATATTTTGACACCAACCAGATAGGAATTAACAAGTCTCTCATCCACCGAGCTCCCCCTGTTTCTCACCTAACCCACCCTCTTCCTGTGAGACTAATCATTGGAATGCTTTTGTGTTTCCCTTATATATACTGATATTTGTCAACATTTGCTTATTTCTGATCTGAAGAAGAAGGGTTACCTTTGAAAGCTAAACACATGTATTGAGTTAGTCCAATAAGAAAGGTATCATCTTATTTTCTTTTCTATGTTTTGTTTTATTTCTATTTAATAATTTTAATAAAAAGTGTGAAAGAAACTGAGAAAACAAATGCCTAAAAACCAGAAAAAACTCTAAAAATGAGCTTAATTTCTTTTGCCTATGCAGATCCCTAACTTACCATGCTAAAAAGCTTTGCAAAATTGTTGTTTAGTTTAAAACATTTTTTATTGAACAAACAATAAATCATTACAACCATAAGTCTGTATGAATTATTCATTTTTCTTCCCCCCTATAGCCCCTCCCCCCAATACCTCTTGTCTTATCCTTCTTTGTTACAGCATCATTTCTTCTTGTATATTAACAATTTTAATGTAACTCCCTTCGCTATAGAATTTACATAACTTTATGATTAAAGAAGGACTTACATACAGAACTAATCCCTCTTTATGTTAAATAAATACATATGTCATTTTTTTATTAACTGTTCTTCCCTTCCCCCTCCCCTGTTTCCTTCCCTCCTCCTTTTCCTACCCGTACTTCCTCTCCCTTCCCATCCCCCCCTCCAAAAAAAGGTCAAGAGTTCTTTATATTGAGATTGACTGTCACCAGCTTGTAGCGGATATCACTCCCTCTTTCATTAAAGGCCTCCTAATCGGTTGAGAAGAAAACTGCGTGCTCGTGGAGCCAATGCTTGTATGTACGGTTTCCAAACTAAGTAAAACTCTTTTTGTCTTTAATTTCCATTGCACTTCTCGGAGTTCCATTAATAGTAACGCATGCAGTCTATTATGCCATGCAAAACTGTTGTTTAAAGAACCAACCAGAAGTCAGATTGTCTGACAAATGGTTCAAGCCTACATAAGAGCTGAATTTTTAAAAAGACATCCAGTTTTCTTACAGCAGGACTCAATGTCAATCTTTAATCTGTTTATAAGTGCCTTCTATACCACCTTTCAGAACAAATCAATCAAAGTGGTTTATAAAAAACAAATTAATATGGAAAAGGAAAAGAAAGCCAGTCAGGATGATAGGACAGAAGAGGAAGAAAGCAAAAAGAAGAGAAGGATGTAAGATTGTGGTTACCTAATAGAGGAGAGTGAATCTAGAAGAACCCAAGATAACGAACCTTGAAATGATTATAACATCTCCTACACTTCCTTGATCTGGCACAGAAAATTCACTTTGACTCTCTCTGTGCTTTGGTGTGGCCAAATTAGGGGAGAAGTTACCATGCTGCATTAGGGCAATAAACCGTGTTACTTTCTCCTCAACATGACTTAAAGGGCACTAACACAGGTTGTCCTGCTTTATATCAGTGCATGTAAAGCAACTCAATACTATGTAGATGTTATACCGTGCTTGCAGTATACACCAGGTGTACACCATACGGCATGGTATAACCAGTAAAATAACCCCAGCTGAGGTTACCACCCATTAGCCTCAGGCCTCAAAGCCGCAGCCTGATGCTCCTGGGCTATAGGTTAAAGGGCTATGAAACCCACCCCCCCATGAGCACTCCTACCCCCAATCCTCAACTGACACCCCCGCACAAGACCCAAAAGCCCCGATGACACCTAACCCCCAAGCAGAAGATCCCAATCATCCAACCCCCCAATCAGCAACCACACACACACACACACACACACACACACCACCCTCAAAAGAAATCCCTTCCTTGGACCCATAGGGCCTACCTAAACAGGTCTCTTGTGGTCTTTTTTTTAAATTTATATTTATTAATTTTCATTATTATACAAAGATACACTCTTTGAAAAGATACACCAATATATAGCAATTATTCAGAAGAAAAGAAAAACAAATTTTCTTTCTATCACAATCAAAACTATATTAGTTGAATAGTCCACTATTATAGGAGAGATTCAAGATTTAATCAATATACCAAAGGAAGTTGGCTGAACAATGAGAATATTTTCTAAAGAAAATAAGCAGGAGGTTACCCCTATTAAATAAAAGACTGCTTCATATCTGAGCATGATCCTTGTTACTTTGCATATTAAGAAATGTAAATAGTTGTTCCGGTTCAAAAAGTCCAATGAGTTTTGCTTCATATCCAGAAATGTTTTCCTTCTCAGTTGTGTCCATCTGGAAATATCTGGGAATATTGAAACTTTACTGCCTTTAAACTCTGGATGAATATTTTTAAAGTAAAGTCTTAACAAAGCTTCTTTATCTTGTAGAAATACAAATGACACAATTAAAGTTGCCCTAGTTTCAATATTCTCCCTCTATTGTTTCAAAAAGTCCGTTATATCAAGTGTGTCAGTTAAATTATCCTGTGGTATTGGAACATTTTGTTGTTGATTTGGCTTCATAATCAAGTAATATATTTTCTGTAAAGGTGGAAGAGATTGCTCTGAGTATTTATAAATCTCTTTTAGAAATTGAACAAACATTTCTCTTGGCGTAATAAATTGAGATTTTGGAAAATTTAATATGCGTAAATTCAAATTTCTTAATAAGTTCTCTAAGTTTTCTATTTTCCGATGGAGTAATAAATGATCCCCAGAGACTTGAGCTTGTTGATCTAATATTTTAGCCATTTCTGTTTCCAAATTAGTCTGCTTTGTCGAAACACCCTCCACCTTTTCTTTTAGAGTTCTTATTTGAGTAGCATTATTTAAAGATACTGATATAAAAGAAGTACAGACCTTATGCAAAGACTCCAAGGCAGTCCAGATTGATTCCAACGACACCTCTTGGGGCCTAACCATTGCACAAAAGGGAAATTTCTTCTTGCAAGCCAGCAATTCGAGGCATATCCGCCGTGGCGTCCCCAGTTGCCATTCAAAAAGATACAAACAGGATGGAGTCGGTTCAGAGGGCGGCTACTAAAATGATCAGTGATCTTTGTCATAAAGCGTATGAGGACAGACAAAGATCTCAATATGTATACTTTGGAAGAAAGGCGAGACAGAGGAGATATGATAGACATTTAAATACCTATGCATCTCTTTCAATTTAAAGGAAGCTCTGGAACAAGGATGCAAATGATGAAGGTGAAAGGGAATAGACTCAGAAGTAACCCGAGGAAATACCTTTTCATGCAAAGGGTGGTTAATTCGTCAAATGACCTCTCGGTGGAAGTGGTGGAGACAACAACAATATCTGAATTAAAGACAGCTTGGGATAAGTATATAGGATCTCTAAGGGGGTGATAGGGACAGTAAATGGCATGAATGGGCAGACTGCATAGGCCATATAGTCTTTATCTGCCTACATTTTTCTATGTTTCTATGTAACTGAAGGCCCTTTGAGCCTACAACTGGCAAGCATATCATAATGTCATCAGCATGAAAACACATAGCAACCCACATTCTGTCAAGAAAATACACAGTAAGGTCTGGAAATCAGTCTAGATGACCCTGTCAAGGTAAGCAGAAACACCTACACCCATATTTGCAGAGGGAAGATTGGTGAGGGACAAATGTGGTCCCTCTCAAAAGCAGAAGCAAGGAGGAGGTTGGGCACTTCAGGCCAAATCAGTATATGGAAACCAATGGATTACAGGACAGTGAGAGTACATATGTATTAAACAATATCAGGGATAAAACTTACACTTGTGGAACACCCTTCCCCAGAGCACTGCAGCCTGAAGCCTCATTTCCCACCCTCCCCTGCTGTACACAATTTGCAAGATAGTTGTACAACACAAAGACCCCTGAACCAGTCCCTGCCAACCTTTCAAACAAAACAGAATTGTTAATCACATCATAAACTGCTGAAATATCAATAAATGCCAGCAAGATATGTCTCTGAAATATGCCCTTGAAGATAGCAGAATAACCTAACTAGTTATCTTTAAATAGAAACAGCACAACTGAATATTGACCTCTATTGGACTGTTGCTTTCTGTAGCTGCTGACTCATGGTTTCTGCTTTTATTCGCCTGCACACTGTACTCAACACATCCATTCCAATATTTTCATTTATAAGGAACTATAGCTAAAAGATAAGTCCTGGCTTTCTAATTTGCAGATTTGTAGACTCTCATAAAATGCTTCTTGAAGTTTGTAGTCATGACTAAGCTCTCCATAGAGAGTAATTACAGTTAGGTCTTTAATTATTCAAGTATATCACAGTTATTGTTTAATTATAATCAATATATATAATGAACATTATTAGCTATTACCAAAACTATGTGTTCTACTTTTATAGATTTAGCATGGTATATCATCTTTCCAGAGCTATAAAGACCCATATGCCTTCAGTATTGAGCCATATTACTATCAAAGTGCTTATAATCTGTACAAGTAAAAAACTGAGGGGCCTTTTTTTCTAAAGCACAGAAAGTGTTGCACTTACTGCATGTGTCACAGCCACGGCCACGCTCCGTTCCCCGGCTCACCTTCTGCTGCCAGTGGGCATCGGGGCTGGGTCATGCAGCTTCCCCCTGTGCTCCGGGCTGCAGCGGGTCACCATTGCTGCTCCCTCAAGAGGTCCGGGGCACCCTGCGGGTCAAGTGAGCTGTGTTCTTTCTACTGTGTCTCCAGTCAGATCATCAAATTTGTTAAATTGCAAGAGGATTGCGAAAAATTGCAAGAGGACCTTACGAGACTGGGAGATAAGACATCCAAATGGCAATTGATGTTTAATGTGAACCAGTGCAAAGTGATGCATGTGAGAAAGAGGAATCTGAACTATAGTTACTTAATGTAAGATTCCACATTAGGAGTTGCCGACCAGAAAAAGGATCTAGGTGTCATTGTTGACGATATGTTGAAACCCTCTGCTCAGTATGCAGTGGCGGAAAAGACAGCAAATAGAATGTTAGGTATTATTAGGAAAGGAATGGAAAACAAAAATGAGGATGTTATAATGCCTTTGTATTGCTCCATGGTGCGACCGCACCTCGAATGATGTGTGCAATTCTGGTCACTGCAACTAAAAAAATATAATAGTGGAATTAGAAAAGGTACAGAGAAAGACGACAAAAATGATAAAGGGGATGGGACGATTTCCCTTTGAAGAAAGACAGACTGAAGAGGCTAGGACTCTTCAGCTTGGAGAAAAAATGGATGAGAGGAGATTTGATAGAGGAATATAAAATGAGTGGAGTGAAAAGGGTAGATGTGAATCGCTTGTTTACTCTTTCCATAAATACTAGGACTATGGGGCACGCAATGAAACTACAAAGTAGTACATTTAAAACAAATCAGAGAAAATATTTCTTCACTCAATGTATAATTAAACTCTGGAATTCGTTGCCAAAGAATGTGGTAAAAGCAGTTAGCTTAGTGGGGTTAAAAAAGGTTTGGCTAGCTTCCTAAAATAAGTACATAAGTACATAAGTAGTGCCATACTGGGAAAGACCAAAGGTCCATCTAGCCCAGCATCCTGTCACCGACAGTGGCCAATCCAGGTCAAGGGCACCTGGCACGCTCCCCAAACGTAAAAACATTCCAGACAAGTTATACCTAAAAATGCGGAATTTTTCCAAGTCCATTTAATAGCGGTCTATGGACTTGTCCTTTAGGAATCTATCTAACCCCTTTTTAAACTCCATCAAGCTAACCGCCCGTACCACGTTCTCCGGCAACGAATTCCAGAGTCTAATTACACGTTGGGTGAAGAAAAATTTTCTCCGATTCGTTTTAAATTTACCACACTGTAGCTTCAACTCATGCCCTCTAGTCCTAGTATTTTTGGATAGCGTGAACAGTCGCTTCACATCCACCCGATCCATTCCACTCATTATTTATACACTTCTATCATATCTCCCCTCAGCCGTCTCTTCTCCAAGCTGAAAAGCCCTAGCCTTCTCAGCCTCTCTTCATAGGAAAGTCGTCCCATCCCCACTATCATTTTCGTCACCCTTCGCTGTACCTTTTCCAATTCTACTATATCTTTTTTGAGATACGGAGACCAGTACTGAACACAATACTCCAGGTGCGGTCACACCATGGAGCGATACAACGGCATTATAACATCCGCACACCTGGACTCCATACCCTTCCTAATAACACCCAACATTCTATTCGCTTTCCTAGCCGCAGCAGCACACTGAGCAGAAGGTTTCAGCGTATCATCGACGACGACACCCAGATCCCTTTCTTGATCCGTAACTCCTAACGCGGAACCTTGCAAGACGTAGCTATAATTCGGGTTCCTCTTACCCACATGCATCACTTTGCACTTGTCAACATTGAACTTCATCTGCCACTTGCACGCCCATTCTCCCAGTCTCGCAAGGTCCTCCTGTAATCGTTCACATTCCTCCTGCGACTTGACGACCCTGAATAATTTTGTGTCATCGGCGAATTTAATTACCTCACTAGTTATTCCCATCTCTAGGTCATTTATAAATACATTAAAAAGCAACGGACCCAGCACAGACCCCTGCGGGACCCCACTAACTACCCTCCTCCACTGAGAATACTGGCCACGCAATCCTACTCTCTGCTTCCTATCTTTCAACCAGTTCTTAATCCATAATAATACCCTACCTCCGATTCCATGACTCTGCAATTTCTTCAGGAGTCTTTCGTGCGGCACTTTGTCAAACGCCTTCTGAAAATCCAGATATACAATATCAACCGGCTCCCCATTGTCCACATGTTTGCTTACCCCCTCAAAAAAATGCATTAGATTGGTGAGGCAAGACTTCCCTTCACTAAATCCGTGCTGACTTTGTCTCATCAGTCCATGTTTTTGTATATGCTCTGCAATTTTATTCTTAATAATAGCCTCCACCATCTTGCCCGGCACCGACGTCAGACTCACCGGTCTATAATTTCCCGGATCTCCTCTGGAACCCTTCTTAAAAATCGGAGTAACATTGGCTACCCTCCAGTCTTCCGGTACTACACTCGATTTTAGGGACAGATTGCATATTTCTAACAGTAGCTCCGCAAGTTCATTTTTTAGTTCTATTAATACTCTGGGATGAATACCATCAGGTCCCGGTGATTTACTACTCTTCAGCTTGCTGAACTGACCCATTACATCCTCCAAGGTTACAGAGAATTTGTTTAGTTTCTCCGACTCCCCCGCTTCAAATATTCTTTCCGGCACCGGTGTCCCCCCCAAATCCTCCTCGGTGAAGACCGAAGCAAAGAATTCATTTAATTTCTCCGCTACGGCTTTGTCCTCCTTGATCGCCCCTTTAACACCATTTTCGTCCAGCGGCCCAACCGACTCTTTGGCCGGTTTCCTGCTTTTAATGTATCTAAAAAAATTTTTACTATGTATTTTTGCTTCCAACGCTAATTTCTTCTCAAAGTCCTTTTTTGCCCTCCTTATCTCCGCTTTGCATTTGGCTTGGCATTCCTTATGATCTATCCTGTTACTTTCAGTTGGTTCTCTTCTCCACTTTCTGAAGGATTGTTTTTTTGGCTCTAATGATTTCCTTTATCTTACTGTTTAGCCACGCCGGCTGACGTTTAGTCTTTTTTCCCTTTTTTCTAATACGTGGAATATATTTGTCCTGAACCTCCAGGATGGTGTTTTTAAACAGCATCCACGCCTGATGCAAGTTTTTTATTCTGTGAGCTGCTCCTTTCAGTCTTTTTTTCACCATTTTTCTCATTTTGTCGTAATCACCTTTTCTATAGTTAAACGCTAGCGTACTTGATTTCCTAGTTTCACTTCCTTCAATGCCAATATCAAAACCGATCATATTATGATCACTGTTATCAAGCGGCCCTCGTATCGTTACCCCCTGCACTAGATCATGAGCACCACTAAGGACTAAGTCTAGTATTTTTCCTTCTCTTGTCGGCTCCTGAACTAGCTGTTCCATGAAGCTGTCCTTGATTTCATCAAGAAATCTTATGTCCCTTGCGTGTACAGATGTTACATTAACCCAGTCTATATGCGGGTAATTGAAATCCCCCATTATTATTGTGTTGCCCAGTTTGTTTGCGTCCCTGATTTCCTTTAACATTTCCGCATCCGTCTGTTCGTCCTGGCCAGGCGGACGGTAGTACACTCCTATCACTATCCTTTTCCCCTTTGCACATGGAATTTCAATCCACAGTGATTCCAAGGAGTGTTTTGTTTCCTGCAGAATTTTCAATCTATTTGATTCAAGGCTCTCGTTAATATACAATGCTACCCCTCCACCAATCCGATTCACCCTATCACTACGATATAATTTGTACCCCGGTATGACAGTGTCCCACTGGTTATCCTCCTTCCACCAGGTCTCAGAGATGCCTATTATATCTAATTTTTCATTTAGTGCAATATATTCCAACTCCCCCATCTTATTTCTTAGGCTCCTGGCATTCGCATATAGACATTTCAAACTATGTTTGTTGTTCCTAAGTACATCATGCTTAGTACTTGACAGTATTAATTGGCAATCTTTTGTCTGATTTTTATTGTTATTTAAAGATACCCGATCTACTACAATCTCTTTTGCAACCTCACTATCAGCCATTATTAAGAAGGCTTGGGAAAATCTACTGCTTATTTCTAGGATAAGCAGCATAAAATGTATTGTACTGTTTTGGAATCATGCCAGATACTTGTGACCTGGATTTACCACTGTTGGAAACAGGATACTGGGCTTGATGGACCTTCGGTCTGTCCCAGCATGGCAACGCTTATGTTCTTATTAACCTCCAACACAATTCAGACTCTCCTGATATCCAAACCCAACCCCTCCTCCAACACAGTCAGATCCCCTCCTAACCCAACCTCTTGACACATTTTCGACCCCCAATGTCCAAACCCGACCCTTAAAATACAATCCAGATATCCCCGATGTCCAAACCCAATCCCCTAATGACCAATCTCTACCAGACTGAGCCAAAATCCCTGCCCCCCTTCAAGACACCCCATCTCCTGAGAGAAAAACCTGCCCCTTGAGCTATCTCTCCCCCCCCCCCACCCCAAGAAACAAAGAAAACTATGTAGTAGGTACAAATTAAAGCAAAATTTCTATAGAAATATTAACATTTTTCCATAGAAAACAGAGGGCCCGATATTCAGGCACTTTATTAATTAGTGGTGCAATATGTTTAACTACAGTAATGCTGCTGAATTAAACATATAAATGGCGAGTGACCGTACTCACCCGCAAATGCGCAGTAGAGACTTCCTTCTCTGTCCCGCCCCCGCGTCAATACGTGATGACGGGGGCAGGACAGAGAGGGAAACTGCATGAAGGGGAGGGAGGGAACCGCCAACGTCACTACCGCTCCCCCCCCCCCCCCCGAGGTCACCGCCACCGCTCCCCCCACCCGGAGTTGCCGCTGCCGCCCCCCCTCCACCCAGCCCGAGCACTCTCTTCGGTATTGAACTTACATCACCGACACGCAGCAGGCAGATCAGCTGAGCTTCCGTCGGCCTTCCTTCCCTGCCTGTGTCCCGCCCTCACCGACGTTACGTCACACGAGGGCGGGACACACAGGCAGAGAAGGAAGGCCGACAGGAGCTCTGCTGATCTGCGTGCTGCGTTTCAGCGACGTAAGTTCAATAGCGAAGAGAGGGCCCGGGCCGGGTGGAGGGGTGGCGGCGGTGACCTCGGGGGGGCCTTGCAGTGGTGAGGGGAGGGGGGCTTGGAAAAACCCCATACTAGCCCGTTTTAACAGGCTCAACAGCTAGTATGTATATAAGCAGCCAGTGTCATCGCTCGTTAGTGCGTTTTTTTCTAGCAAAAAAGGTGCCGGTACTCAAATGCTAGACCACCCTTCAGGGGTAGGATGATCACTGAGGGACGCACTCCACAATAGCTTGGTTAAATTGCTTGGTCAGGGCTAGTCACTAATATTCAGTGGCACTTAATTGGCTAAGTGCTGCTGAATATCATGATTAGCTCCAAACTCAAAGCCGGCTATGTTGGGTGCGTTCTGGAGGCAGAGTCAGCATTTGGCCGCTTAAGTGCTGATATTCAGCCAGATTTACTGCATAAATGGGACTGCATAAAAGTTTGTCCTATTTTTATGTGGTAACCCATGGCCGCTTAAGTGATGAATATTGACTTAAGCAGTTATGTCTTAACTGGCTTAAGAATAACCAGATATTCAAAGCTGAAGCCCACACAGGTCCCGCCTTTGAATATCTGGGAATAACACTGTTGGTGGTGATCAAAACACTCATCGCCCAACAGCTGAACACTGACACCAATAAATCTAAATTATAAGAGCGTAAGAACATAATTGTTGCATACTAGGACAGACTGAAGGTCCATCAAGCCCAGTATCCTGTTTCCAACAGTGGCCAATCCAGGTTACAAGTATCAACTTAGCTGATTATCTTGAAACCAGCAAAATATAAAATGAATATTCAATGCCGGTCACCGGATTTTAACCAGTCTAACTCCCATGGACTGAAAATCAGCCTTCTAGTCTTTTTCTAGACCTATATATTCTGTGTAATGGTCAAAGAGTCCTGACGCTGGCCCTGTCTCCGAAACATGGTCCGTGTTGAGTCAGATTGAAGAATTATTTATTAAATCTCCAGCCTTTCTCGTCCACTCTGCTGTTTGTCTTTTCTTTACTAATTGAACAATGCATGAGATCAGCAATCAGAAAATGCTGTCTATACATTTTAAAATTATTAATATTTGGTGTTGTTCCTTCCTTAAAAGTCAGCAGCCAGCACCTAGAAATCTCCTTGCTTTGTGCAGAATATGAACTCTTGCTCTTGTTGTTTTTTGTTCAATCTGTAGTGAGGACATCAGACATGCTAATCCACCAGTGAAAAAAAAACATTGTGGTGGAATATTGGACCTCTAGCAAGTTCATTTCACTAGGATCCAAAGAGGGTGGAAGATTCCACACAAACACCCCTCCCCCGCCCACACAATAAAATAAGACTGCTGATGGACCCTATCCCACCAGTGTCCATAAAGATAGAAAATTCTCTTCACAGTAGTCCTGATAGAGCCCATCTTGCCAGCAGCTGAAAACTTAATAAGACCTCTGGGGTACTTTAGTGAAGCTCATCCCTCAGTGGCCAAATATTGTGCAAGAAGGTCTGGATTGCTGGTAGAACCACCCCTGCTAGTGGGCAAAGAAGGCAAAAGTATGCTCGACCACTGGCAGAGAACATCGAGCCAGCCTGGAACTGCTGCCATAGGGAAGGGACAAAGAAAGAGAGGAAAATGAATGCTGAAAAAATGTAAGGAGTGGAGGGATGGTACTGGGGAGCTGAAAATAGCAAAAATATCCACAGGAAAAAATATTTGGTTTGGTTATTTTGGATCAGTCACCCATTTGGTTTGTTTCTGGGCATCAAATAATTTGTTTCATTAGTTTCCATTGAAGTCAGTTAGCCAAGCAATTTTGTACTGAATCAGTGAGGTTTTCTATCCATTTTTAATGAGAGTTGCTTGAAACTGGAGGAATAGCCTAATGATTAATTCTGTGGACTGAGAACAAAGGAAGCCAATATTCAACTGCCACTAGTGTTTACAGCCTCAGATACATACTTAGCATTTAGTTTAAAACATTTATATCCTACCAATCACTGACAGTTCTAAGTGGTATTACAAAAAATATGAACAAACAGTTTAATAACAAGCATGATAAAAAATAATAACAAACCCAATTAAAAACTATAACCAAATCATTCTATAAAACTTTAAAGAAAATACACTTTGAACTGTTAACCTCAATAAGAGATAACTGAAATGTTTTTTTTTTCATTCAGACTTTTGCAGGAAAGATAAATCTTAACCCTCTTTACAACATTTACTTCCACTGGAAAGATGTGCACTAAAGCAAACTATTTTTTTTAACTTGCTGGCAGTACCTGTAGCAGAGGCAAGAGCATGATATTAAATATAGCATGAAGACTCCATGTAATCAAAAAAGGGGCAAAGGGCATTCACAGTGGCTTGAAAACCTCAACGTACTTAAAGAAGGGCAAAGCTGCATCACCAACCTTGGCAGGAAAGGTTTTTTAATTTAACTTTATTAAATTTAAGGATAATTGCACATTCGTTATCAACAATTCATCTGCACTATTATTTGCTCAAATCCCTTTTACACAATAACAATAAAACCCAGGTTATTAGTTCTGCTCCTCACACTACTACCTGCCTATTAGATCCTATTCCTTCATCTTGGCATAGCCTTCCCCATCACTGTCTTCTCCCCTATCTCCTTCACATGGTTAACAGGCTTTCTTCATGTACCTTTCCCTCCAACTGGAAACATGCTCTTATAAGGCCTATTCTAAAAAATACTTCCTCAAATCGCGAAAGTAACTACCATCTAATGTCCAATTTATGTTTTGCTTTCAAGATCACCACATGCATTGTCTTCAAACAACTTCTGGATTTATACAGACAACAGCAATGTACTTAACCCAATCAGGTTTTCGCACTGAACATTGCTGCAAGACAGTTCTTACCACCTTTCTCAACGACCTCCAGAAAATTTGTAATGGAGGTAAGGTGGTTATTTTAATCTCTCTTGACCTCATAAAGCATGATCTCCTTTTATCAAGAGTTCTTAAAATAGGCATCTCAGGCATTGTCTATTCTTGGTATGTATCTTTTCTCAAAGATCACACTTTCAGTGTTTCCTATAGTTCCACCTTATCAGGTTTCTATTTGCTGTCTTATGGAGTACCACAGGGCTCTGTTTTGGCTCCCATCATTTTTAATATTTTCTTGTGCCCATTGACCTGTCTGATATAAGATCTTGGTATCCACACTTTTTAGAATGCAAATGATATTCTTCTCTTTCATCACACAGACCCTATTTCTCCTGATCTGTTCAAACTTAACGCTGCTCTCATCTCAATGTCATTGTAGCTCACTAGGAATCAGCTTAATCCTGTCAAAACCACAGCATGCTATATTACTGACACTACTTCTTTTCTATCCCTCTCCCCCAAATTGTTCAATTCCCTATCCCGTTAGTTCATCATTCAAGTACTTGCCATTAGGAATTACACTCAATCAAAAACTTTCTTTTTCACAACATTGCCAGTTTGATTAGGGCCCGATTTCTTTCCCTTTGTCAGTTTAAAATAGTCAGATCATATTTAGATGAAACCTCACAGATGACCCTTCTCTGTGCTTTTGTCATATCACAATTAGATTATTGCAATATTGTCTACTCTGGTTTTCCAAAGTATCTTATCTGCTGCCTTCAGACAATCCAGAACACAGCAATCCGACCCTTCTCTCATGACTCTAGATTTGACCACATTTCTCTTTTACTTATCCAACGCCATTGGCTCCCTGTGGCCTTTTTAATCCAGCATATAGTGTTAACTCTTACCCATAAGGTCCTTCATACAGGCATTCCTTTTTATTTCTTTTCCCTATTTATCCCATATGAACCACCTAGATTACTCCGCTCTCTCAACAATCAACATCTTCAAACTCCTTCTCCAAAACAGATTCACTATGAAACTACTAGGAATCAAGCCTTTTTTGACTTGCTTCTTCGCTTTGGAACTATTTTCCCTCAAATATATGCATTGAATCTTCCTATGTGAAATTTTGATCTCCTTTAATAACTCACCTTTTCGAAAAAGTCTTTGGTGTTTTTTTCCTAAATGACAACAGGTGCCCAAAGGTTCACTGGGTCTGATATTCAGCCAGTGGCAGGCAGCACATTTGCTCTCCGTCACTGGCATTAAACCCAGATATTCAGTGCTGGCCCATATCCAACCGGCATTGAATATTCGAGTTTATTTTGGCCACTAAAAAGTTAACCAGCTATGTTGATATTCAGCACTAACCAGTTACCGTTTTAGTGGTCAAAGATAGACCTACTATTTAAGCAGCTGATTTTGACTACTCAACATAGCCGGTTAGGTACCAAATATCTGTGCCTAACTGGTTATGTCACGTGATATAGCTGCTAATCAGTTATCTCCACTGAATATCCATAGTTAGGTGCTTAAATACTACTTAACTGGCCAGGAGCCATTCTTGGTCAGTTAAATAGTTTTGAATATCGGGGGGGGGGGGGGGGGGGACTGACTTCTGCAACTAGCTATCTAATTATCTATTTATACCTCTCACCTTTGTCTTTTCTCTTTCTTATTGAAATTTGCCTTCTCTTCCCCTTTATTTTAATATATATGATTTTTAAACTTGTACACTGCCTTGTTATCTCTAGAAGAAAGGCGGTCTATAAAATAAAATATACCCATCCATACCTTAAATTTGACAACCAACAGATAGATGCCTTGATCTAACAATACCAAATACAGAGCATATGATAATGCCAACACTTAGACTACTCTGGACATATGCTCTGTACAGTCTGAACAATATTTTTTAATTATTTCTTTATTCATATATTTCAATATATCATCACAATACGTGAATATGCAATCGGCATTTATACAAGAGGCAAAAATAAATAAATAAATAAATAAAAGGAAATATCATTAACAGCCTTTCTGTCCACAAGTTTAGGAAATTTGGAATCCAAGAATTTAGAATTTAAAAATAAAACATATAGCAATAATTACGAACTAATGGTTACAACCTCTGGTTCAGACCCCAGCCTGCATTTAGGGAGAGCACACAACATTCAATTCCACTCTAGCATCTAGAAATTCTTTTAACTGTTTTGGGTCTACAAATTGAAACTGTTTGCCCTCAAGCATTACATTACAATAACAAGGAAAACGTAATATGAAAGTTGCTCCCAGTGCCACCACCCTAGGGCGGAGTTCCAAAAAGGCCCTCCGTCTCATCTGTGTAGGCCTTGAGAGATCAGGAAAAATACGAATTTTGGAGCCCAAAAACAGATTTTCTAAGTGTCTCAAGGAAAGCCTTAATACGGCATTCCTATCAGGCTCCAGCACAAAAGTAACAAGCAGAGTCAACCTCTGAGTAATTATCTCCAATGAACTTTCAAGGAAAGAAGTAAGATCCATTCCTTCCCCTGCTATCGGGGGATTTTCTTCCACCACTCCACCACTCCTGATGTAATAAGCCCGAGTAAGGGGAGGCAGTGAGTCCTTATCCATTCCAAGAATATCAATCATATATTTTTTAACCATATCCAAAGGGGAAATTAAAAGCGATTTGGGAAAGTTAAGAAACCTGAGGTTAAGTCTTCTAGCCTGGTTTTCCAGGTACTCCAATCTTTTATGTAGGAAATTATTATCCTTAACCAAAGCCGTTTCTACAGATCCCATTTCTTGAATTTTAGTATTCACAGTCTCCAAATCTAAGGTTTGCTGTGCAGTCTTTTGCGCCTGAAGCAGGGCAGCCTCAGAAAGAGTCTTTATATCAGAAGTATTCATTTTTAAAGTAGTTTGCATAGAAGTGTGAATGCTGTAAACCATGTCCCATAGTGACTCTAATGTCACAGTTGCTGGTCTATTCACACCACTAATGGCTAGAGAAGAGTGAGGTTGATCTTCAACATGAGCAAGTTTAGAAACTATGTCCTGGGGCAATACCTTTGAAGCTGATTTTAGCAGTAGTTCTCGGCGTTGAGATTCAGCCTCCGTTACTGCAGACACTCCCTCAAACAGATCAAGCTGAGCCCCTTCGGCTTCCGTCTCTGTTAGAGCTGCCAGCAACTCCCCTCCAGGCTGGGGTGGAGCAACTCGTTCCACGGGGCTCAGGGAAGCCCCGTTTCCATTCTCAATCGACGCCGAAGCGCCGAGAGTTGCAGACGGGGTCGAAAAACCCTGAGGACCCGGTTGCTGTCTGAAAAATTGCAAAGTTGTCTTCCTCGTTGCCAAAGAAGTCACAGGAGCTGAGGGATGTTCCTTCACTTTTCCCCTCCATTTCCCCATGTTTGATGAGGCGATGGAGGCACCGAGGAGGACCTACAAACAGAGCAACTTCCAGGAGCTAACACAGGTGCGTCCATTCACAGCGCCATCTTGGATCCCAGTCTGAACAATCTTTTAGCTCACAAAATGCACTCCCTTAGAAGTAATTACTTTACATATCATTTATCGTTTATTTTACTTGATATACCATTTTCCTTGTAGTCAAAACAAAAGGTTTACAATATAGCAATAAACAAACAAAAAATATAAACAATACATAAAACCTATAAACAGTGGAAATCCATTATTGATAGGAAAGTTCATACATTCAAGACCAACCATCAGTATGGAATCTATCTGCTCTGTGCCATAGAGCCTGATGTTTCTCTGACAAAAACTCAAAAACTCAATCAATGTCCAGTAACTTTGTACCTCTCTCTCTCTCTCTCTTTCTCTCTCTCTTTCTCTAAACCTGTTCATTTTGATCCTTTTCCCTCTGAATCCTAGGATAGGCTTTTCTCCGGCTGCCTGTCAAAAAGTTTCAACAGCAGGGTCAAGTGACTGTGGCTTTTTTGAGCAGCAAACTCATTGAGAATTGAGCCCAAAACTCTTAGAAGCGGAGGTTATAAACTTACATTCCCCAGTTTAGGGGATTGGGAGGCGTGCCTGAGTGGAATAAACAGTGCCATTGTACTGGGGTCACCTCATTCCCTTTGCCAGTTAGCTGAGTCTGGATGCAGGAAGATCTGAGATCAGCTATGAGATGTTATTAGACAGTGGACTCTTCTCTACAGGTGATATCTTTACTTATCTACTTCTTACTTATGATATTAATGTCAATCTTGATCTGGGTGAGCATCCAGAGTTTGTATGCCTGGACAACAGACCGCATAAAGTATCTCTTTGGATTTCATGGGTTTTCTGGAGAATTCCACAGAGTTAGGGACTTTAAGAACTTTATTGCTAACCTTTCTGCTGGAACTTGATCAGATTATGAAGTTAGAGTTATGCCTTTGAGCAAGTGAGGGATCTGTTTATGGGAGTGTTGTTCAGTGCTTTTTCATGATTCTTTTTTTTTTTAATCCAACTTACTGGCCTTAAATCCTTGAGTCCTGCTTTTGGGTAGGACAATTAGTTTTTTTTTCAATTTTTGCACTTTATGGTAAATAATGTTCTCTTTTCCTCACCCCCCCCCCCCCCCCCCCCCCCCCCAAAGAAAACAGCTTCAGGATTTATCTGTTAGAGAAGTCTCCCTAAATGTTTTGGCAATTCCCATAGTTAATCCTTAACCGGCTTCCTCTATGATATTATGTTTTTTCTCTTCCTATACTGATCTACCTTATTTTTGGTCCTTCTATTGTGGGCTAATATTTGGGCCGATTACTAAGGTGCATTAGTGTTTTAGTGTGCCTACACTTAGCATGTGCGCTAACCATGTAGGCG
This sequence comes from Microcaecilia unicolor, assembly GCF_901765095.1. Classification (NCBI taxonomy): domain Eukaryota; kingdom Metazoa; phylum Chordata; class Amphibia; order Gymnophiona; family Siphonopidae; genus Microcaecilia; species Microcaecilia unicolor. Next base: position 229,022,296 of record NC_044031.1, on the reverse strand, counting down.
CCTATAGGAATATTGTAGGCATGTATATTGTTAACAATCGTACATGGTTAATGTGAGTTACAAACGTTAACACGTCTATAACGCTGCTTAGTAAACAGGGCCTTTTGATTGTTATTTCCTTTTTATATATATTTCCTGTTTGCTTTGATTCTATTTCTGCCACTCAGTTTGGATTACTGAATGTATAATACATGAAATGTAATTTTAAAAAAATTACAACTGAAGCCACAAGAATGCCACAGGAACTACACAAGGAACTACACAAGAAATCTAGAAGCCAGTGAATAGTTATCCTCTGGGTAGCAGAAAGCAATGTGTGCCCACAGAGGAGACTATTGGACCAGAATGAGGTGTGTCCTTGATTAGGAGCCAATGGGCTCCTCCAGGGACTAGTCTTCTCTTCTAAAGCCCAAAGCATAAATATTTACTGGCTTGTAACTTCATTGTTCAGTGCCTGTGGCTTTAACTATAAATCTGTAGTATTTGCTCCCAAGGGTAATAAGTTTGGTTCCTAGTGAACCTCCCACTAACCAAGCAAAAAATAAGTGCTGTTTTCCTGGCCCCATATAGTGTAATAGGCTGGTTCACTCTGGCTCCACACCCATTAGGTTAGTTTAGAGCAGAGATTCTCAGCTCAGTCCTCAGGACATACCCAGCCAGTCATTTCTGGATATCTACAATGAATATCCATGAGATAAATGGCATGCACTACCTCCATAGTATGCAAATCTATTTCATGAATATTCACTGTGGATATCCTGAAAACTTGACTGGCTAGATGTGTCCTGACAACTGGATTGTTAGGCTGTGGGGAATAGGATAGAGAGAGGGGAATTGACTCAGTGAGAGAGGATGTTGGTCACTGCTCTCCTCAGTCTGCTGAAGACGTACTGCATACCCAGCCACACAATCCTTAATCTCTTCCTTAGCTGAGTGGAGCTTTGTGAGTTTATCATCCTAGAGTTGGGAGAGATGGCGCATGGAAACCTGCACCATGTCCTCCTGCAAAGCCACCATAGCTGCCTCAGACTGCAGGGACATACTCTTCTTTGGAATGAGCGTGGTTTTCTCTCTGCCAGACTGTGCCAATTTAACAGGCAATACTAAGCCACCGAAGCAACCAGACTCAGAAATCTCACTGCCCCATATTCAACAAGTGACTCTCCAACACAGATAAAAAAAATTGAAGTCACTCCATCTTCAAATATAACAAATAGTAGGGTTTTTTTCTTTTAGGTAAGGGGAGTGGAGCCAGGCTTCGAAGTATTTGCTCAGGCTGCTTCTATCACGTGACTCCCCAAAAATAGATTTTATTTTTTAGCGCTGTGGCGGGTCATGGGCAGAGAGTAGACATGTTCTGCACTAATCAGTTAGCACAGCTAAATTACCACGCACCACAGTGGCGTAGCCAGACAGCCAATTTTGGGTGGGCCTGAGCACAAAGTGGGTGGGCACAAAATTTTCTCTCTTCCCCAGCACTTCCCAATTCAAAATATAAATACTTTAGCAGATGAGGATCCCCAATCTCTGTCAGCTGAAGGCCTCCAGTAAAGATGGCCAGAACTCCTCTCCACCAAGCCCAGTAGGCAGCAGCAACTCCTCGAGCCACTGATGCCAGCACCCCATACATTCTTAGTTGTCAGTGGCTCCAGGATGCTGCTCCCATCTGCCAAGCTCAGTAGAAGGCATCTCTGGCCAGCTTCAGAAGAGACCCCAGCTAGTAGGGCTTGGGAATCCCCACTAGCTACAGCAAGGGTCAGGGCTGCCGTTAGCCATGCTGGTGACCAGGGCAGAAAATAAAGCCCCTCTCCTCTCCAATCTCCTCATCTGCAGTTAAAGTCACACTGACAGGCCCTCACAAATTAGAAATAAAAATATATAGACAAAATTGAACTGGGAAACTCAGCATGTACTGCAACACTGGAGAAAAAACCCCCCAAAATAAAAGCACATTTTCTTTTCTACTTAACACAATAAAAAGACATCCGCTATGCACATTTCCCAAAGTTAACATATTCCATTTAAAATATTCAAAGTAAAATGATTTTCCTACCTTTATTGTCTGGACATTTTATTTTTCCATCATGTTGGTTCCAATTTCTGTCTGTCTTCTGCTAATTCTTCAAGCGGTTGTCCATTTGTCTTTTTTCTCCTGTCGTTTCATTTCCTCACTACACCTACCTCTGAAATATTGATCCTTCCATTTTAGCTCTTTCCTTTCTTTTTTTTTTCTTTTCTGCCTCTGTACACTCAAATTTCATCCTCTTTCTAAATCTTTTCCTTCTTTTTACTTTTCAGATATCTATCACATTTCCATCTCCTTTCACCCACTAGCTCTCCCATTCCCCATCTCTCTCCTTCTCAGCCTTCCATCTTTGATCTACACGCCATTACCATATTTCTACCCCCTGTGATCACTATTCTCTCATT